>NC_138378.1:79748498-79813774 GCF_054177405.1 Leptonychotes weddellii | reverse complement strand
CACCCAGGTGCCCCCTGCTTATGCATTTTAAAGACATCTCAGTGCTCTTTGGTTTAATTCTATTTTGAGATATACATCCTAGAGAAATAATCAAGAGTTACAGAAAATGATTTATAGGGACCAACATTAATTTCCAACAGGGATGGTTCAATAAAACATGATATATCCATAAGAATATGTGATAAAGCACCACTGGTTGATATTTTGGTGATACTCAGAGCTGAGTAACTGGCACTCCCTTTAGAGCAAGAAGTCTCTAGTTTGTCATGTTCTCCACTCTGTCCTATTGTGTAATACCCACTTCACTACTTCCTGCCTGACATTGGTAGGCATTGAGGTTTTGATCCTTGGCTGACACGATACTGTCCAAATTCCTTTGTATGATATGGTAAGCTGAATAATGGCCCCCCCAAAAGATGTTCATGTTCTAATCTTTGGGATATTTGTTTTGTTTGTTTGTTTGTTTTGAGAGAAAGTGTGAGAGAGTGTGCTCGTGGGTGGGGGGAGGGGCTGTGCAGAGGGAGAGAGAGAATCTTATGTGGGGCTCGATCTCACGACCCTGAGATCATGACCTGAGCCGAAATCAAGAGTCCAGTGCTCAAGTGACTGAGCCACCCAGGTGCCCCATTCTCTGGGACATTTGAGTATGTTAATTTACATGGCAAAAGAGACTTTGGAGATGTAATTAAGTGGGTGGGCCCAGTGTAATCACAGGGGTCCTTGTAAGATGCAGGCAAAAGGATCAGATCAGTCAGAGAGGAAAGGTGGACAGAAGCAGAGGCTGGAGTGATGCACTTTGTTGATGGAGGGAGAGGCCATGGATCAAGGATTAGGTGCCCTCTAAAAGCTGGAAGCAAGGAAACAGATTCTCCTCTAGAACTTCCAGGAGGAACATAGCTCTGCTGACCCTTTGGTTTTAGCCTATAAGACCCATTGGGGGCTTCTGACTTCCAGAACGGTAAGATAACAAATGTGTGTTGTTTCAAGCCACTAAGTTTGGGCTAATTTGTTAGAGCAGCAACAGGAAATTAATGCCCATAGCATTCAAGTTTCTTCAGTACCTGATTTTAACCCTACCCTTAATTCTCATTTCCTTCTTTTCTGCTTCATTCTCTATACAACATAGAATCTCTCCACACCAAATTACCCCAGGGCATCATGTTTTCACACCTCCATATCTTTGTGTTATTCTTTGTACCTAAAATCCCTTTCTCCCCGTTCTGTCAAGCTTCCAGAAGGAAGGGGGAAGCCTTCCTTAGTATTAATAACTAGTAAAGGCATTTATACCACCTATAGTATAAATAAGCTGAGATCGATGGAAGACACCAAGGACCATTCATTAAGTTTCCTACTAGAGAAAGTAGAGCTTATTAGGCCCAATTATATACCTTAATTTGGAAGGATTAGAGCTGGAGGTGAAAGCATATGGTGGAATAGAATGGGAGTTCTTGGCATGGAAGTACTTTTGGCATTGTAGAGCAACCTCCCCGGGAAGCCAATAAGGTGCAAGGTGTAAAGACAAGCATGACCATGGCAAATGGAAAGATGGCCAATGGTGGGGCTTCCCAGATACATAGCTTCCTTGTGCTTTCTGTGCTTCCTAAGTTTTGGTATTTAGTATGCCATGCATTTGTAGTTAAAATACAATGTTAACTTAAAAAAGAGTTGGGACTGAAATCAACCTGTTTCAGTTTTACCTATAGAACTGCCAGGCTCAGTAGGAAGTGGCTACCTGCAGTGGAACAGATGGAATTGCTCCACCTGACGGCACTCACATCTACATTGACCCAAGAAGACCTCCACCTGCCTGCGTGATGGGCTCTTCCAGGGCTGCTGAGCACCACTCAGAGTCTTGGCTGGCCTCATTGCCAAGTCTATTGAGCTAATTTGTTTTCCAAGATCAACCCCACTAGTATGACCCATTAATGTTGCTGAGACCCCTGCAACAATTCACCAGTCTTTAGGTCTGGTATGGACCACACATGCCTAGGGAGAACACAAATCAAGTCTTGTGATCAGTTCCCAGCATTCTGCCAGAATGGCCTCTATTGTTGTAGGGAGACATTTTCACTTTCAGATCAGATGTCCTTTCACGACTCCAGACAGCTTCCTCTTTCATAGGCCAAAGTGCCCTCTGAGGCTCTCTACCCACCCCATCTCCAACAATTCCTGTAACCCTTAAGTATGGCCCATCCCAGCACAACTGAGCTTTCCCCGAAAGCCTTGGGTCTTCTGTGGCACCTCTTCCCACAGCACTGTATTGGGGAGGCAGGAACTACTGCTGTCACTGCTCCTCAGCTCAGTTTGTGTGCATTTTAAGATGCCTTAGCATTATTAGTCCACCTAGTGAGTCTCTGAGGGACCAGGGGACAGTGGTGTAACGTTATCCTGTTTGGTGTTTCAATAGCCTTTTAATTGGCTTCTAGGGACCTATGTTTCAGGATTTCTTCACCGTAATTAGCCTTTTTTTTTTTTTGAGATTTTTAAAAAATTTTATTTATTTATTCATTAGAGACAGAGAGAGAGAGAGAGGCAGAGGGAGAAGCAGGCTCCCAAGGAGCAGGGAGCCCGATGCGGGACTCGATCCCAGGACCCTGAGATCATGACCTGAGCCGAAGGCAGACACTTAACCATCTGAGCCACCCAGGCGCCCTGTAATTAGCCTTTGACATACATTTAGCCTGTTGTTTGGCGGGAATTATGGACTCTAAGTGGAAAGATTTTGTGTAAGGATAGGTGGAGATGTGGGGTTGGAGGGGGATACATCTTTACAAGTGCCTCAAAAATCACCCCTTGCTTTGCAGAGATAAAGCAACATGGATTTTCTGACACTCACTTGGAGCTTTCCAATCAAGACACAGACAGTGGAGGAAAGAGGCCACATTTTCCTTCCTTTATTGATTTTTTTTATGTTGCCAGCAGGTTTGCTCTATTTCTGATCACAAAGCTTGCGTGGGCTGCTCCATCCAATTCTATTCCTCTAAGATCTTTGTGATAGATTGATTTTCAATTCTAGCTGATGAAATTTTGTCTTTTTTCCCCTGTGTCCTCATAGGCCTTTAAGTGGAAAGTTGAAACAGGACTGCATTTGGGCTGTATCATGCTAAATTGAAACTCCTAGATGTAACTTTCAAAAGGCTGCTCTGTTCCCTTTGATTTTCCCCCCAGTGTTTGTCTATTTAGATAAGTCCACTTTATGGATTGTAGAGCAGACTAAGTGGAAGTGGTTATTATGATGGAGAATGAGGAGCTTCATTCAGTACTTATTCTTTTTTTAAGAAAGAAAAATTAATTTGCATGAGAAGCCCAGAAGCCCTTAGCTTTTACATTTATGTACTTTCTGGATTTTGGTGCCAATTTTTCTTTCCTTTGGATGAGAGATAGGTAATTTGTAGTTCATTGTGCATTTGTAATGCAGTGCCTGATGTCTCATTAGCAAACAAAACAATAAATTACATCACATGTCAGCTAATGACATATCCTCTCCCACAGTGTATGACAATTCTTGAATACCGAGAACTTGTTTTAAAATTTGAAGTGTTTTCTTTTGAAATCTAGCTTCCAGTCTATTTCTCTAGTCCCCTTCAGTCTTGATCTCTGAAATAAAAATCTGCACTTGCTGCCACATTCCCACACCCCAGTCACTCCACTCCTTCACTCACTGGATTCTGGACCATCATCACTCCATGGCAGCTCATCTCAAAGATCACCCTTGAATTCCTGATGGTCAGATTCAACTTCCAAAATTTTCAGCCCTTTGCTCACCTGATTGTAACATCTGATTTCACATCCAATTTCATAGGGAAAATATATGTGAACCTGGTTGAACTTTCTCAACTTACTATTCTAAAATTAAGCCATTCTTTTGCTCAAAGTTTGATTCTTGATATTATTCCCTTCTCTTTCCTCCAGAACGTTATTCAATCAATAGCTCCCCCCTTGTATATCAGTGTTCCTCCATCTACTGGCTCCTTTGAAATCAACCTGTAAACACATTCAAGTGCATCTCAGCTCACACACACACACACACACACACACAAATACACAGACTTTGTCTTTGATCCTGTATCCTCCTTCAATTATTAGACCATGTGACTTTTCTTGAACAACAAATTGGTTGACATAAACAGTTCCCACTTGCAATCTCCAAATTCTCACCTATTATTTTCTCTTGAAAGTTTCAAATGATTATTTTTGCATCTAATATGATTATTATGTTTTTTTCTCATCTGATATTTGGAGTTTTTTTTTAATTCAATTTTGCTAATGTTTTAGCTGACATTTTGCATGTCACAATAATTTACCCTTACGCTTTCTTCTGTGAGTTTTATAGTTTCAGCTTCTACATTCAGGTTTTTGGTTTTCAATTAATTCTTAAGTCAAAGTTGGAAATTTATATTTTCCTAGATAGTGATTTTGAAAGTATTGTCCCAGATCAGCAGCATCAGGACTTCCAGGAACTTTTTACAAATGTAATGTGTCAGGCCTCAACCCCAGACCACTCAATCAGAAACTCTGGGAGGGAGGTCCAATAATCTGTGTTTAACAATCTTTCCAGGAAATTTAAATACGCCCTGAAGTTTGAGAATCATTATTCTAGAAATGCATCCTTTTCATACATACTTTTAAGTTAATTGGTATAAAGCATTATTTGGTTTTTTTTTGCTAATATTCTTTGACTATGAAATTACATCTCTCTCATTGCTAATATTATTAGTTTTTTCTCTCTTCCTTGATGTTGATCATATTTGCCAAAAGTTTGAATATATTATTGTTTTAAAGACCTAAATTTTGTTTTATTGATAATTTTTTCTATTTTTTATTTTGATTTAATTAATATTTGCTTTTATCTTCACTTTACTCTGTTTTATCTTGTGGTTCTTTATCTAACTTCTTAAGTTGAATGCCTTATTTGCTCATTTTTAATCTTTTGTGTTCTCTGATATAGTGCACTGTATCTTGTGTGTACACTTGTTTAATACCATAAATCTGACTTGTAATATTCTCATATTATTGTTTCTCACTTCTGAAAAGTTTGTCATTTCAATTTTGATTTACTTTTTTATACAGGAATTTCTATGAAAGGTTTTAGAAATTTTGAAGAAAGTTTTATTTTTCTGAAACAACATATAATATACTATATACATTTGTATAAATGTACATTTTTTGTTGTTGTTAATTATTCTAATATGGTCAGAGAATTTGGCCCTTTTGGGATTTACTGAGATTTCCTTGTGCCTAACAATTGATCATTTTTGTGAATATTTAGTGTTTTTGTACAGAATGCGTATTCTCTATTAAGTTGAAAGATCTTTCTCTCTCTCTGTATACATACATATAAATATATACACATATATGTATGTGTGTGTATATGTATATATATGTATGTATATATATATGTATATCTACACACATACCTATTTATCTGTTAGATTTAGTTTTTTAAATAGACTTTAGTTTTTAGTTTGGTTTTGGATTTAAAGAAAAATTGAGAAAATAGTACAGAGAGTTCTCATATACTCTACACCCCGTTTCCCCTATTATTACCATTTAATATCATTACGATGTGTTTATTAGTGAACCAATACTGATACATTATTATTAATTAAAATCCTGTTTCATA
The DNA here is from genome assembly GCF_054177405.1 of Leptonychotes weddellii. Lineage (NCBI taxonomy): Eukaryota > Metazoa > Chordata > Mammalia > Carnivora > Phocidae > Leptonychotes > Leptonychotes weddellii. The sequence continues at coordinate 79,808,151 of NC_138378.1, read as the reverse complement.
CTATTAAAAACAATAAAGTCTCCTATATAATTTTTCAAAAACACACTATATTTCCAAAATCTAGCAAATTTATAGTATCAGTTGAGATTCTGTTCAGCTGAGTGTATACAGTAGCTTAAACAAATTAGGGGCAATAGTAAACAACACTGTGTTATATACTTGAAAGTTGCCAAGAAGTAGATCTTAAATATTTTCATCACAAAAATATAAATGATAATTATGCAATGTGATGGAAGTGTTAACTAACCCTACTGTGGTTATTATTTTGCAATACATACATGTATCAAATCACCATTTTGTAACCCTAAACTTACACAATGTTATATGTCAATTATACCATCTCAATAAAAGAGGGGAAAAATAAACATGGGTCATAAAAACCATAAAAGTAACCGAAAAAAAAAACCAAAATAAAAATATTTTTAAAAAACAAAACCCCAAACCAGTAGAAGGAAGGAAATAATAAAGATTAGAACAGAAATAAACAAAGCAGAAACTAAAATGCAATAGAACAAATCCATGAAACCAGGAGCTAGTTCTTTGAAAAGATCAACAAAATCTATAAACCTTTAGCCAGATTCATATAAAAAAAAGAGAGAGGGGACTCAAACAAAATCAGAAATGGAAGAGGAGAAATAATAACCAACAGCCCAGAAATACAAAGGATTATAAGAACATATTATGAAAAATTATATGCCAACAAATTGGACAACCTAGAAGAACTGGATTAATTCTTAGGAACATATAACCTCCCAAAGTTGAATCAGGAAGAAATAGAAAACCTGAACAGACTGATTGCCAGCAATGAAATTGAATCAGTGATCAAAAAACTGCCCCCGAAACAAAAGTCCAGGACGAGCTGGCCTCACAGGTGAATTCTATCAAACATTTAAAGAAGAGTTAATACATATTCTTCTAAAACTATTCCAAAAAATAGAAGAGGAAAGAAAATTTCCAAATATATTCTATGAGGTCTGCATTATTCTGATACCAAAACCAGATAAAGACACCACAAAAAAAGAGAACTACAGGCCAATCAATATCTCTGATGACCACAGATGCAAAATCTTCAAAAAATCACCATGATCAAATGGGATTTATTCCCAGGATGCAAGTGTGGTGCAATATTCACAAATCAATCAATGTGATACATGACATCAATAAGAGAAAGGATAAATCATATGACGATTTCAACAGTTGCAGAAATAGCATTTGACAAGTACAATATCCATTCATGATAAAACTCTCAACAACATGGGTTTAGAGGGAATATACTTCAACATCATATATGAAAACACCATATATGAAAAACCCACAGCTAACATCATCCTCAATGGTGAAAAACTGAGAGATTTTCCCCAAAGGTCAGGAACAAGACAAAGGTGTCCACTCTCACCACTTTTATTCAACATAGTACAGGAAGTCCTAGCTACAGCAATCAGACAACAAAAAGAAATAAAAGTCATCCAAATTGAGGAAGAAATAAAACTTCCACTATTTGCAGATGACATGATACTGCATATATAGAAAGCCCTAAAGATTCCACCAAAAAACTACTAGAACTGATAAATGAATTCAGTAACATCACAGGATACAAAATCAATGTGCAGAAATCTGTTGTATTTCATACACTAATAATGAAGCAACAGAAAGAGAAATTAAGAATGCAATCCCATTTACAAGTGCACCAAAAATAATAAAATATCTAGGAATAAACTTAACCAAAGAGATGGAAGACTGGTATTCTGAAAACTATGAAACATTGATGAAAGAAATTGAAGATGGCACAAACAAATTGAAAGATATTCCATGCTCATGGATTGGAAGAACAAATATTGTTAAAATATTCATACTACCCAAAGCAATCTACAGTTTTAATGCAATCCCTATCAAAATACCAACAGCATTTTTCACAGAATTAGAACAAATAATCCTAAAATTTGTATAGAACCGCAATAGACCCTGAACAGCAAAAACAATCTTGAAAAGGAAAAATAAAGCTTGAGGAACCATCATCCTAGATTTTAAGTTATACCATAAAGCTGTAGTAATTTAAAAAGTATGGTATTAGAACAAAACTAGACACATAGATCAATAGAACAGAATAGAAAACACAGAAATAAACCCACAACTACATGGTCAATTAATTTTTGACAAAGCAGGAAAGAATACCCATTGGGAAAAGGACAGTCTCTTCAACAAACGGTATTGGAAAAACTGGTCAGCTATCTGCCAAAGAATGAAACTGGATCACTTTCTTACACCATACACAAAAATAAATTCAAAATGGATTAAAGATCTAAATGTGAAACCTAAAATCATAAAAATCCTAGAAGAGGGGTGCTTGGGTGACTCAGTAGGTTAAGTGTCTGACTCTTGATTTCAGCCCAGGTCATGACCTCAGGGTCATGGGATCAAGCCCCTCATTGGGCTCTGCACTCAGCATGGAGTCTGCTTGAGATTCTCTCTCTCTCTTCCTCTCCCTCTGCCCCTCCCCCAGCTCATGCACTCTCTTTCTCTCTCTCTCAAATAAATCAATAAATCTTTTTAAAAATTCCTAGAAGAGAACACAAGCAGTAACCTCTTTGACATCAGCTGTAACAACTTCTTTCTAGATATGCTTCCTGAAGCAAGGGAAACAAAATCAAAACCAAACAATTGGGACTGCATCAAAATAAAAATCTTCTGCACAGCAAAGGAAATAATCAAGAAAACTAAAAGGCAACCTATGGAATGGGAGAAGATATTCGCAAATGACATATCTGATAAAGGATTAGTATCCAAAATATATAAAGAACTTATATAAACCAACACCCCCAAAAAAGAATAATCCAATTAATGAATGAGCAGAAAACATGAACAGACATTTCTCCAAAGAAGACATACAGATGGTGAACAGACACAGGAAAAGATACTCAACATCACTGATCATCAGGGAAATGCAAATCAAAACTACAACGAGATATCACCTCACACTTGTTAGAATGGTTAAAATCAGTAACACAAGAAACAACAGGTGTTGGTGAGGATGTGGAGAAAGGGGAACCCCCTTGCACTCTTGGTGGGAATGCAAACTGGTGCAGCCACTCTGGAAAACAGTATGGAGGTTCCTCAAAAAGTTAAAAATAGAACTACCCTGGTAACCAGCAATCTCACTACTAGGTATTTACCTAAAGGATAATACCCCCAAAATACTAATTTGAAGGGATACATGCACCCCAATGTTTATAGCAGTATTATCTACAATAGCCAAATTATGGAAACAGCCCAGTGTCTATCAACTGATGAATGGACAAAGAAGAGGTGGTATATACAGACAATGGAATGTTAGTCATAAAAAAGAAGGAAATCTTGCAATTTGTAAGGACACAGATGGAGCTAGAGAGTATAATGTTGAGTGAAATATGTCAGTCTGGGAAAGACAAACACCATATGATTTCACTCATGTGTGGAATTTAAGAAACAAAACAAATAAATAAAGGAAAGAAAAAGAGAGAGAGAGACAAACCAAAAAACAGACTTTTACTGTAGGGAATAAACTGATGGTTGCCAGAGGGGAGGTGGGTAGGGGATGGGGGAAATCAGTGAAGGGGGTTAAGAGTACACATCACGATGAGCACTGAGTAATGTACAGAATTGTTGAATCACTATATTGTACACCTGAAACTAATATAATACTGTGTATTAACTATACTAGAAATAAACAACTTAAAAAAATTAAAAAACAAATGAATAGGCATCCATATAATTTAACATTAATTTCTGACAGAACTCTTTTTAGAAATAAGATGATAGGTTGTGTGTGTGTGTGTGCGTGTTTTTTTTTTAAGGTGAGAAACATGCACATACTATTGTGAAATAGTGGTAGATTCCCATTAAAGACAGGCACAGAGGAGGATGGCTGCTGTGATCAGTATTGTTTAAGACTTTTCTGGAAGTTTCAGTGAAATTCTTTTCATAGGCTCTGGAAAATAAGTAAGTTGGGGGAACTATTGGAAATGGCCCAACAACATTATAATTCCCATGTGATATTTGCCTAGACAGCCAAAGGAAATGAACTAATAAAAGTTTACTTAGATGATCAGTTAAAAATGGAATATACAACATTCAAGATTTTGTACATATTCAACAATGCAGAACATAGTATTGTAAAAAGAGCCCACTAATGATAGCAATTAGAATATGTAGGATTAAACTTATTAAGAAATATTCAGGACCTACTAAAATAAAGCAAAAAAAAAAACAACCCAAAAAATAATTTGGAAGAAAGATATCGTGTTTCTGGATAAAGAATACTTAATATCACAAATGTCTCCAAATATATTGATACATTTGGTGAAATTAGTAACATGGGGGATAGTACAAGATGCTGACCTTCTAAAGTGCATGTGGTAAATAAAGAAAAAGAGCTAATAAAATTTCAAAACTGATCTTGGTGTAGGAAATCCACAATATGAGATATTGAAATAGATAAATTTCTAATAATTAGGAGTGGGGTCTTTGGCTTGCAACTATGGTGGAGGACCTTGTTATAGACCAATTCTCCCACCAAGAAAACAAGAAAAGCTAGATTAAAAAAAAAAAAAAAAAACCATTTGAAGGTAGAGGTGAATTGCCAAGGCAGAGAAGATAACAGAATGACATCTTAAGAGTTGGAGAAAATAGCTAGAATTCTATACTGTGAGAAAATAATTAACAGTGTTGAGTACAAGAACTGAAATAAGCAGGTATTTCCATACAGTTGACTAGAAGCCTGAGATCTGTTAATCTACTTGAAGGCTCCCTGACTAGAATTGTGATCCCTAGGATTAAACCGTTTCCAAAATTCATCCTGGGGCGGGGGGATAAAGAGGGAGATGGGCAGGAGAAACTTGAATATCTCTTCTACATTTTCCCTATAGAGGCCAACATTTCTCCTGTTTTTGTTCTCTCCCTAGTTAATCCCAGATACTTGATATTGAAGACTGTAGTCCCTGGATTGTGGCCATGTCCCTATGGGGAACATCCTCAGAGAATCAGAAAAATCCTTCTGGCTCATGTGTCTACTCCCTTAGTTCTTGTTTCTGCTTCTTCATATTCTCCTGGGGTGAATAACATGAGCAGTTTAGTAGCTCAAAGTCTTTGGAATCACTCTCTACAATTTATTTATTTATTTATTTATTTATTTATTTATTTATTTATTTATTTATTTATTATTTAATTCAATTAGCCAACATATAGTATATCATTAGATTCAGATGGAGAGTTCAGTCATTCATCAGTAGTATATAACACCCAGTAAAATAGGTCAGTAGAGGGCATGACTTACCTTTACTCAACTTCTGACACTAGGTAAGAATTCATTCAGTATTCTTCTTTCTGTCTTGAATGAGGGGCAGTGACCTCTACCAGCCAAGGTGACAGACCAGCTGATACATATGCACCAAATGATACTACAGTCCTAATTACACAGTGCCAGGGCTATGAAATGCCCCACTTGGGTGGCACCTCTCAAAAGTGGCCTCTAGATCTCTCCTCGGGTCCCTTCCCCATTCCTCCTACTAAGAATGATTCAAGAACAAGTCTGCTCCTTCCTCTCACTCCACCTCAATGGAAGAAGACTTTCCCCCAAAAGAGAATCAGTTAAAAACTCCTGCATATTTCAAAGCTTTCTCTCTATTTGATTTCTTCAAAGAAGTTAACATCTGTAAAAAACACTTTGGCTTGAGATTACAGTGCTCCTCCTGGCTGCTTGAACATATGCATTTACCCTTTGAATTGGCAATCCCAACTCTAGGAATCTACCCCAAATATATAATTGCAAAAACATAAAAACATACAAGCACAAGGCTATTCTTTTGTAGCATTTTTTTTTTTAATGGCAAAAGACTGGAAATAATACAAACGTCCATTGTCTGGAGAGGGAATTAATATGGGGAAATTGTTACAAAGGTATTAGAAGAGCTAAAGGACAAATGGGATCATGGGAAACCCATAGATAAGCAACAGCAGGGAACTACTACCATGTCCAGGACTAAAGGGACAGAAAGAAAATATGACTTTATCAGCTAGAGCTTTGCAGTGGGGCTAGCACATTGTAGGTGATGTAGCCAGACACACAGCCCAAAGTAGAGGAGATGAGAAGCTTCTCTTCTTCTGCCCACCTATCTCCTACAGGTGCCAACCCCTGGCTGAACCTGACTGAAGCCAGTTAGCAAGAAAGCCTGGGTTTGGGCGCCTGGGTGGCTCAGTTGGTTAAGCGACTGCCTTCGGCTCAGGTCATGATCCTGGAGTCCCTGGATCGAGTCCCGCATCAGGCTCCCTGCTCGGCAGGGAGTCTGCTTCTCCCTCTGACCCTCCCCCCTCTTGTGCTCTCTCTCTCTCACTCTCTCTCTCTCAAATAAATAAAATCTTTAAAAAAAAAAAAAAGAAAAAGAAAGCCTGGGTTTGCAGGGGTCAGTCAGAGAAAAGCAGGAGGGCAGAGAATGCATCTCAGACACTCAGAGGCAGTTTCTATTGGCGGCTCTCCCCTCCTAGCCCCCACCCCTGAATATGGGTTACACTTTCCTTTTCTTTGTAAATCTCATAATTTTTTATTGAAAACTAGACATTTTATAATACATTGTATTGTAATACTGTAAGACATTTTATAATATATTGTAGCAGCTCTGGGTCATGATTTTTCTCTCCTGATATTTGTTTTTGTTGCTTTGTTTAGTAACTTGCCTGGGCTAGATCTATGAAATTAATCTCCTCGATGATTGTGTATGTCTGCTCCTTTAAAAAATATTATTATAGTTGCTTTTATTTTTAAGCCTGACTTGCTAGGGGTCATCCCTGTTTTTGTGTAGCTTCGTGGTCAGCAGTGATTGGACAGAGGCTGTACTCCAATCTCTTGAGCCAGTGAGGTTCTGTTCTCTGCTGATGGATCTCTGTATGGGGAGGGCACCACATTCAACATTCAAGCTGTTTTAAAATCTTCTCCTGATTTTTTTTTTCTCCTGGCCTCTTTTGCATCTCTTCTGTGCAGGTGTGGTCTCAGTGCTGGTCAGGAGGATGTGGAGGGCTTGGCCCTCTCTGGTCCAAATGTGGATGCATGTGGTCTCAGCTAATATGCTTGTCCCAAGCACAACCTCAGGCTAGCAGAGGCACTGGCCTCTCCACTGGTCCACTGCTGAGGTTGTCATTTCTTCAGACAATATTGCTGGGGCATGGCCCATCTCTCCAAAACAAGTGTGCAGTATGCCACAGCAGCAAAACCGCTGGTTGTCACGGCTTGTCATAGCATCCATGTCAACCACGCTGGGGGGAGGATGGGAGCAGTGCCAGTAACGAACACCATAGGCTCCCACTAGTCTTAAAAACTCTGCAGCTTTTCAAACATAAATGCTTCTTAAATTATGGTACACCTTTTGTAGATTTCCAGAGCATGGGAATAGTTGTTTTTGTCATTTTTTGGGTTCAGTTTTATAGTTGCTTTTTGAGGAAAAGATTTGCTAACCTCTAGCCTAGTTATACTCTGAAGTTCTGCTTCATTCATCCAGTAAATATGTATGTAAAATTTTCTTGCTGAAGGTATTTTTCACAGCACTGAGGATATCTCCCTAAATAATACAGATCTAGTTCCTGTTCTTATGGAGCTTATATTTTAGCAGGGGAGATAACGAGTGACTATATAATGTATTATTTAGTTACAAATGTAGTGAATGCTAAAAGGAAAAGCACTTATACCTTTGTTTTTGTATGTCTCATTGAATTAGTCATAACTTCTACAAAAGCTTTCTTAGGAATGGTGATGATGTGTATAATTTTCTTGGTCCTGATTTCAATAGATATGCCTTTAATGTATAACCTATAATGTATAGATTTTTTTTTAGAAATCATGTTGAAGAATTACATATTTATTCCTAGTTTTCTAACACGTTTTTCCCTAAAAAATGTACACCAAAAGTTATATGCTTTTCAGCATCTTTTAAAATTTTCATACACATTTCCATATTAGACTTATTTGCATCATACTTTATGTTTCAAGATATTATAATAGTAAAGTACCTCGCATAATTGAAGTAAAATATACTAGATGGAGGTAGGTAATCATTTAAACTTACCTGGACTTAAATTGCTGCTACTTTATTTAGTGTTTTTTTGAAAGTGAGATTGGGTTATTATTTTGGTTCCACCATTTTTCAGTTTTGATTATTTTATATTTTTCTATGTTTTTCAGTTGTTAAGATGTTTCTTGAAAGTGTGGAACAATTTAAACCAAAGGGAGAAAAAGAAACTAGGCAGTTTTCACATAGTGCATCAGTGAGGGCAGGAATAGGACCTAGACCCTGGACTCACAAAACCAAAGCATTTTATTAATATATCTTGAAAGGGCATTTTTTTTTAAATAGTCTCTATCCTCCCCACCCCACTCCCCAGAAAGAGAGGACTTTAAAGATTATCCAGTTGAAATTATCAAGTCCTCTAGCCCTTAAAAAACCCTATGTTCTTAGAAGTTAATCTGGCTGGCTTTGGCTCAGTGACTTTGAATAGAGTTCTAAGTCATAGGAATGACAACTCCTTAGGAAAGGAGCAGTAGAGAAGTCCCACTGGGGAGAAAGTTGGGATTCCCATAGCACCAGTAAATATCTTTTTTACAGCATTTACCACACCGAATTAAAATTATTTATTCACATGTAGATAATCCCCACTAGCCCATAAAACCCTTAAGAGCAATGATGATTTTTTTTTTTTTTTAACCAAGTCTCTGTCTGCACATCCTGGTGTAGCTCCCAATATATATAATTCTTTATAAATTTTCCTTATATGAAGAAATGAATGGGGCCACAGAGGGCACATCTCAATCTAAAAGCCAATTCTCACTGTTCCAACGTCCCAATAAAAGATTTAAATAAGAGATTTTATAGGGGCATGGAGATTGTTTAAAGATAAGGGTAAAAGGAGGACATGCAAATGTCAAGGACTTTCACCAATGGATGAACAGCTATTGAAATGTACCCAATGCTTCAGCTAAGATTTCTTACCAAGAAAAAAAGGCAGCCTGTTTTCATGCTGCCGATGTCATTTTGCTCACAGAGACCTGTACAAACTATGTGTTCTCACAAGGGTCCACATCTGGCTCTGTGAGCTTGGGTGAGCTGGATCTCTGGATTTTCTGGACCTCTGTCTTCCTAGCTATATATAACATATGAGGATGAGTAGGTCTTTTTGAGAACATTTTTTATACGACACATCTTTTGATGTGTTTGAAAAACAAGCAGGTGGTTTTCTGAAAGAATTTTTTTAAATAAAAAAAATCAGATCACATATTTTTACAGTAATAAAAGTGAATTGGAGATTGCCAAGCCACTGACCGTTTTCCTGTTCATCCCCATGAGCTGGAAATTTTTACTAAAGGCAACAGAAACTCAAGTCAGTCCCAAAATGTCAAGACTTTATATCTATCAGGAGGAAAAATTATTGTTTGCTCTTTGTGCTGTCAGAGAGTTATCAAGTCAAATAAGTTAAATAGGTTTGTCTTCCCAATATTTGAGGCATGGATCTTGCTTTCTTATTTCTGCTCTGGGAGTGTTTGATTTGGTGTTTACCAAAGTCGGGGAGAGAAAGAGAAAGAGGTTTAGAGAGAGAGAACAAACAAGCAAATTGCAGCCACTTTTCTTCCACAGCCACAGGCTGTGATGTCAAGAAGTAAATGATGGAAAATGTCAGCTCTGCTATCTGTAACCTCCTGCTTTGCAGTTTCCCTGAGGCCCCCATGCACTCTCACGGCTTCTTAAGCAAGAAGTAGACCAACAAAAAAATGTAAGTGCATTTTGCACTGGTTACACCACAGACTTAGACACAGTAGTCTTAAACAGAAGACTTGACAGAAAATTCTGACACTTTGTTTTTTTGCCAAAGAACAGTGTCTCCTTCAAAAATGCTGACCTTTGGAATCATGGTTATTCTCCTTAGTAATTCTCTGTTGGAAGGAGGAAATTGGTGCCTTTGTTTACATATCCTCCCACCCAATAGCACTTGATAAGGGACAGTATGCCCCACAAACAAGTACTGCTAGGTGGGGTGGAGAGCAGGGAAGAAGGTAGAGGAAGAGGAGTCAGGGAAGAGAAGAGAGGTGAAGGGAAGAGATGGTGAAGGGAAGAGAGGTGAAGTAGAGAGACCAGAAAAGCCAGGAAGCACCCAAGAGCACTGGGTGATGGGAGGACCTTCAGGAAGGACAAGGGGAGGTAAGAAGGTCCCAATGAGAAATCATGTCTACTGTAGAGAGTGGGGCATTTGTACAAACTGTGCGTTCTCGTGGGGATCCAGAGCTGACTGCTCTGAGCATTTCATGGTGCAAACCATGGTGGGACGTTGACTAATGCTGGCAAAGTTCTTTAATTTCTTCCAAGGAATGGTGTATACAGGAATTTTTTTTTTATTACACAGATCAATCATTAGAAACAGCTTAGATGGTATTATTCATGCAGTTAACCTGAAATAAGTATGGTAATAGTTGTAGGAAACAAGCAAGAATTACCCTCATAAACGTGAAGATTAAATTAAATCTTTTTGTTAAACTCATTTGTTGAAAAAATTATCGGTTCTCCAAGTAATAATGTGATTCTGTGAATTGAATTTTATGTTATTTAGGGACTTCAGAGTAAAATTATTCCAAGGCTTATTTCTCTTGGATGAGGGGCTGTGGAATCTCATTTAGGATGTAGAATATTATAATTGCATAAATTACTCAGGGCTTATGATATGAGATTTTTAAGACAAACAAATCGATATTTTGCTTTTAAAAATTCAGGAAGAATTTGCCTCCCTGACAAGATCACATTCTTTTCAACCTCAAATCAGCTTTATTTCTTGACTCTTCCTCCCTGTGTTACAAGTATTTCTAAGGGAGATTGTGTCATGTGCTTTCAGATTCTGCCAAGAAAAAGTGCTCCATTGCTCACAGATGCATTGATATTATAAAGATAGTTCTTATAATGGAACATAGCTAAGGGAAGAGGACAATGCAGAGTTCTTACTAACAGTGTATCTGTGAATCTTGACTCTGTACCCAGACTGGTTTTATAAACAGATAGAATAAGCAGCCAAATTAATGTCTGAAATTCTTAAAAAAAAAAACAAAAACCAAAACAGATGAAGTCTCTCATAAGTAGAAATTGTCTTAGTCTAGATGTCCCCAATATGTCAAGTCTAAGACAAAATCTTATATGTCGATAGTTTATTTGGGGAAATGATCCCAAGGATAGAAGTAAAGGACAAGGAAGAAAGGAAAAATAATCCAACAGTGTGTTATCAAACTTTCACCACTACAGGTAGTTAGGGCTCTCTCCACTTGGAAGATCTGAAGAAACATTTATAATTCACCTTAGAATTATTCACTCCAGGGAGGAAAAAGGGGAATATTTATCAAGCAACTTCTATTGCCATTGGTCAATGCCCAGTGAGGTAATAACTCCTGCTCACTTCTAGGCTTGTCCATAGATTGGAATGCCTGAATAAGTGTCCACAAGCATCCAGGAAATGGTGTTGAAATTTTCACTTTGTTCATGCAATGCTCTCCTGACCTCAGTGAGTATTTTTATGACCGTTATTTTGAACTCTCTATTAGGTAAATCACTCATTTCCATTTCATTAAAGTCTGCTTCTGGAGTTTTACCTTGTCCTTTTGTTTGAAACATATTCCTGTGCTTTGTCCTTGACTCTCTGTGTGGTTTCTGTGCATTAGATAGAACAGCCCCTTTCCCACTGTTGACAGTGTGATCTCATGTGGGACGTGAACTTTGTTGATCAGGCTGGCTTGAGCTCCTAGTTGTCTCTCAAACCTCTGTGCTTGTCCAAGTCTCCTTGTTTGCTCTTGGTGGCTCCCAATAGTGTGCCAAGACCCATCAGTGTCCCAAAGGGGAAGATTGCAGGCAGCACCTATTAGATTAGAAGTTGGAGTCTCCGGAAGCCACTGGGTAGTATGTAATTAACCTCCTAGGTAGAAACTGGGAGATGGGCATCTTTGCTTGATACCTCTGTGCTGAGGCCAGGTGTATAGTGCAGGGGGTGCTCCTGCACCTGCTAAGAACTGCTTCTTTGTTTGCTACAGGACTGTGGGACTTGCGAATGCAAGCGCTTTGGCTCTTACAGCCAGGTGACCTGCAGGCCCATCCCTTCGTCGGTAACTGCAAAAGCTGGGGTGCCAGATGTGTGTACAACCTCCTCCCAGGGAGATACTGGACTTGGTCCTATTACTGGAACAGGCTGGAGGGAGAAGGCAGGAGAGGTGTTTACCAGCTTCTTTAGTCTGTGGGGAAGATTGCAGCCAGCCCCCAGATGCATGCTAAATTAGAAACCTGGCCCTCAGGCAGCAGCTTTTTTTTTTTTTTTTTAAGTTGAGATATGATTGACATAAAACATTCTTTTAGTTTCAGGCATACAACATAATGATTTGATGTATGTTTATATTGCCAAATGATCACCACAATAAGTTTAGTTAACATCTATCACCACACATAGTTACAACTTTTTTTCTTGGATGAGAACTTTTAAGATCTACTCTCTTAGCAACTTTCAAATATACAAATACAGTATTACTAACTATAGTCATCATGTTGTATGTTATAAGCACAATCTGGGGGCACCTGGGTGGCTCAGTTGGTTAAGCAACTGCCTTCGGCTCAGGTCATGATCCTGGAGTCCCGGGATCGAGTCCCGCATCGGGCTCCCTGCTCGGCAGGGAGTCTGCTTCTCCCTCTGACCCTCCTCCCTCTCATGCTCTCTGTATCTCATTCTCTCTCTCAAATAAATAAATAAAATCTTTAAAAAAAAATAAGCACAATCTGTTCTCTGTATCTGTGAGTTTGGTTTTTTCACTTCTTTTTTTTTTTTAAGATTCCACATACAAGTGAGACTGCATGGTATTTTGTCTTTGACTTATTTCACTAAGCAAGTTCCATCAAGGTTGTTGCAAATGGCAAGATTTTCTTCTTTTTTATGGCTAAGTAATGATATGTAGATTATATTATATATAGATGTAAATAGATTATATAAATCTATCTCACATTTTCTTTATTCATTCATCCATAAATGGACACTTAGGTTGCTTCCATGTCTTGGCTATTGTAAATAAAAAGCAGCTTTTAAAGTATGCAGATAAACCTCTTTCAGGGAAAGACTGGGAGATGGACGATTTTGCCTGTTCCCTCTGTGCTGACTCTTGGGGGCACAGTCGCTGTGTTTGTGCACCCATTAAGAATTGCTTTTTTGTTTACTATAGTCCTGTGGGTCTTGTGGACACAAGCTCCATTGGCTAGGTGTTTTGGGATCCCATTCCTCCAGTGAGAGTCTTAAAATTTGGGGCACCAAGTGTGGAGCCTAAACCCTTTGCCTCTCAGGGAGCAGCTAGGAGTTGGGGGTTATCTCCTGATTGTATGGCACTTTGTTGGGGTGGGGTTGATGGCAAGGATGTGTCTTAGCCTTTCTTACACATTTCAATGTGGTCATTTTCTTATTCATCCGATGTGTAGGAGTCACTCGGCTATTTTCTAGATGGCTTTCAGAGGCAATTTCTCCTTGTGTGGCTGTACATTTGATGCATTGCCCGGGGAGGAGAACTCAGGAGATTCCTGTGTACCTTCTTGGTCAACTCTGCCTACTTTGCTCTTAAAATTGAATGGAGAGCCTTGCTAGAACCTCCAAACAAGCTCTCAAGGTCCATTTGTAGGAGAACGTAGGGTAGTCAAGCTTCCAAGACTCCAGACACATCCAAATGAGGTGCTGCACGTGGCAGTCTGCCTTTCTTTAAAATAAATAAATAAATAAATAAATAAAAATTAAAAAATAAAAAATAAATAAAAAATAAAATAAATAAATAAATAAATAAATTGAATGGAGAGCCAGTGATTGTCAAATTTTTGAGAAAATCCTTAAATGATCTATATTTTCTTTTTCTTTTTTTTATTAAAAAATGCCATGATGAAAGCAACGTTTTTGCTGTAAGTCATCTCTTGTCCTGTAAAGGCCCCCTCAGAACAGGCCCCCTTTGAGTGAGTTTATTTTTGCACTGGTGTAAGGCCTTGGTCTTTAGTACCTTAAAAATATTTGTATTCCTTCTACAAGCCAGTCCTCCTCTCCCTGTCCTCCTCAAATCTCCCAAATGACAAGTTTTTCATTTTGACGTTCACAGAGCCTTGGAACTTCTTGGTTTATGACAGACCCAACTCTTGCTGTATGTTGCTTGACTTCAGCTTACTTGTTTCATTGGGTATTTTATTGGGTTGATATTTTTTGTTTCTCTCATACTGTATTCCATCGTGTCATCTTACTGTGCCATCTTACTGTGCCAATTCTTGTTGAATTGAAACTTTTTCTCAGAAGAAAATAAGTATTTTCAAGTTTAAAATAAGTCAAATCTCTAACCCATTTTTATAGTTGGCTGTATTTTGTTCATTTTATTTCATAGGTACTATAGTCAGTCATGACGTCTTATCAACTGCCACCTTCTATTAAGGTCAGGGACACTTGAAAATTTCATGTCACTAGTTTACTTTTGATACAATACAGTAGCTGAGAGAGTGGGGTTCTTTGATAAATAAAATGTTTATATAATTTTTAAAAGCTCAGTGAAGCGTATAAATTTGTACCTATTCTAGGCTTTAAGAGAAAAAGAAACCTTTCACAAACTTCAAAACATTCTCATTTTTTATTACAAATTGGTAGAATGTTCATCTAAACAGAGCTCTTTTTAATGTACATTTAAATGTAGTTAAAAGTTTCAGCTTTCTCATTAATTTAATGAAAGAAAGAAAACAGAAAAGGATGTGTGAAAGAGATGCCGTGGTAGGGGCGGGGGGGGGGGCAGAGCACCACCACAGAAAGGATTTTCCTGTGCCCAGAGATAAGGAAGGAAGAAGCCTCATACACTGAAAGCATGTTTCCATCAGAGTAATGAACCATATAACTACTCTTGCTCTTGTGTGAGTCTCAAAATATAAATCTTTCTTTATGATGAAAAGGCAGGTAGTAATGAATTGTTGGTACAGAAAAGAGATGAAGAAGCAAAAAGACAGCAGCTAAAATGTTATGCACATTTATGCAAATTTAACTTCTAAAATAAAGGGGTTTACTATGAAAGTGACTGAAATGAATGGGTGAGAGGCAGGGAGATTTTGTAGGCTGCTTAACTCTTTGTCTGTAGAATCCTTTTGAAAGGCTGCTTATGGCACAAAAGGCGAACCATCTCTTACAGATGCCACACTATTGTGAGTTCAGGCTGACATCCCAGATAGGAAGAGTAAAAGGCAGGTGTGTTCTGTGAAGACCCAAGTGGAATAAAATGCCAGGTTCACAAGAGAAACCTCACGTGGGTGGGAGTGGGTGATAAATACTTAGGGAATACAACTGGAATGGGCTGTAGGAACCTTTAGTAACCTTGACAACACTCAGAACTCTCCTATAATGTAGAATGCCTTTAGGATCCTAGATGAATTTGAAATGACAAAGCTCGATTATAGCAACTTAGTAAATATATTGCTATGGCAAGGACAAGAGACTCCAGAGGAATGGGTACTGAAAGATTTTAAGTTCATCTCAATGTATTTCATTTTGACCTGGGTTTACATAGACACAAAATCTCAAATACACACTTAAGCTTTTCCGGAGCCCAGAAAATCATCTTTTTCTGCAGACCCCAATGTGTTCAACTTTTCCATAAGACAAAATGTGATATGAGTTTTCATAAGAGCCAAAAAAAAAACCCCCAAAACCCCCACACACAAGTAAGAGAGATGTGGTAATTAAGAGGGGTATTCTAAAACAATTATCTAGAAAAACTGTAAAACATAAAAGGAAAACCTACATGCAGATAAGCACTCCAATTATTTTGCCTGAAGATGGTGTTAAAATCCTTGAAACTAAATGGATGGGTAGGTGGGATTCTAATGTATTTCTGCTCATTTATATATAGTTTACTACATTTTATTTTATAATAATCCTCTATAATTACACTATATGTTAACAGTAACATTTGGAAAACTCAGAGCAGGGTAGGTAGCCAATGAAAAGTAACTTGAATCAAGACAAAGGGAGATTTTAAGAAAGGAAAAAGATAGGTAGTTTGCTAAGTACCTGTAAGATACACATACTCAAGAGAAAGGGTCATGACCCAAATGAGAAGACGGAAGAGTATATCTTAGCCTAGTACAGAAAGAGCCTATATTTCAAATGAGAAAGAGACAGAAACAGACAGAAGGACAGACATAGAGAAGAAAGATTCCTGACAGATGGAAGCTCTTTACCTGTCTAGTACAGTAAAATTGTGCTATGAAATGTGACAATCAGCAGCTTCTAACAAACTGATACTTGAGGCCTTAATGATACTCCTGTGTATCTCCTTGGTCAGAAATTTCTTTCATCTATTCTGAAGCCAATTTCTCCTGCCTGCAGAGACACTGCTTAGTCAGTGACAGACAATCCTTTTGCATAGATCTTTTTTTTAATTTTAATTTTTTAATTATTTTAAAATTTAAATTCAATTATCCAACATATAGTACATCATTAGTTTCAGATATAGAGTTCAATAATTCATCAGTTGCCTCTAACACCCAGTGTTCATCACATCACGTGCTCATAGATCTTAATAATAAAACATAACAGAGCCTCACCTACTAGTGGATATAATCCTTTCTTAGGCCCTATAAAGCATTTAGTTGTTGTTTTGTATAAAAATATGGAAATGTGGCTATCCTTAACAATAATGAGTGTTTACCTTACTAATATCAAATTCATGCCCTGATATACTCTGTCCATACCTTTCTGTGTACTTAATAACATTTTGTTTCAATACCAAATCAGTGTATTCTTCTTGAAAACATTTGACATGTCAGTTCAATTCAATGCATAGAGGCTCAACAATGCACATAATTCTACTGAAGTGATGACACTATGAACAACTATGTTCAAGTTCATGCATATACAGGCAATGAAAACCATGTCACAATACCGATAGCAATTGCATGGTTCCACTGATTATAAAATTTAATCTAATTTCATATATATTATTATGTGAATAAAAACTTTAGAACCATTGAAATATGGCAATAGGTTATATAAGATACAGTTCCACACTTTATTTCATTATATCTTTTCATGTGCTTAGACAGCTGTAAGGAATTTGGGAAATTTATTTCACTAGGCCAAAAGTTCTGCTTACTCAGAAGCTTGCTCAGAACAATGTACAGAGTTACTGCAATTTTAAAAAATATTTTATTTATTTATTTGACAGAGAGAGAAAGAGAGAGAGAAAGCACAAGCAAGGGGAGCTGAAGTTACTGCAGTTTTAATGAAGAACCAGTGGAGGGCAGAATTCTCCAGTTAAGGGCACACTCAGCAGGATAGATAGAAACAGCACATGCTAATTTAAACCAAGGGTTGTGAGATCTATTTAGGGGAATTTCCATGGATGTGTTTTATACCACAAAATGGCAGAGAATACCTGGCTGGATGTGGAGACATAAATATATACCATATATGCAAGAAGCGAACTGTTAGTCATACACCATGGAAGAAAAATGGAAGTATCATGCTTAGCAGATGCTAATCTATGGAATGAGGAAAGCAAAACCTAACCATACAATCCCAACATATTAATTAAACCAAAATACTGTCTTAGTTGTCTCTCACATGAACTTTCTAATAATTGTTCCAGGAAGAATATCACCTCATGTAAAGATGAGTAATAATAATAATGAACCAGTATCAGAGCTATACAAAAATATTATAAAATAGTAGGAGAGGAACAAAAGCATGGTAGATAAAGAACACACATGAGAAAAATATCCCCATGTTGTAAATGAAATTATCAGCCAAAGTAAAAATATTATCTTTCTAAAACAAGAGCTAAAAGCAGAAATAAAAGAGCTCAAGAAAGAAATGAGGAGAAAACCAAATAAGACTAAAAACAAGGGCAGAGCTCGGGTGGAAAAGTAAAAGAGAAAAATCAAAGTATCATAGGTTAAAGGCTAAATGGGAAGCAGCACAAAGAATAAAGCTGAAAGCAGTGTTATAGGTTGAATTGTGTCTCCCCAAAATTCATATGTTGAAGTCCTAAACCCCTGTACCTCAGGATGAAAACTAATTTGGAACTAGTGTTGTTGCCATTCAATAAAACTAAATATTAATAACAAAGCAAGAAACAAAAGAGAACAATGATATGCGACTTGGAAACTGGAAAAAGAAACTCTTAAAGAACTCTTGAGTCAAAGAGTAAATCAAAAATAGAAATGAAAAAATAAATGTGAATTAACAACAATAAAACACTACATATCAAAACCTGTATATAGCTAAAGCTATTCTCAGAGCAAATTTCATAGACTTAAATCTCCACATTATTAATCAAAAGAGTATAAAAATAAACAGCAAGGCATCCAAATGAAGAAATTAGAAAAATAAAGCTAAAATGATTATGGTGATAGTGCAGAATTACAGATTTAATGAATTTAATAAGAGAAGGAGGAAGAAGGTACATTCAAAATAAAATATAAAAGAAGAGTAACGCTGTAGAGAAAACACAAGACTACTAATGCAACATTATTCAAATAAGCCTAAACTCCTATGTAGTAGGTATTTCTGAGAAAAAAATATAAATGATAAAAGTTGACTCCAAAGAAGTTATAAAATTAAACAGATTGGTTAATATAGAAGACTGAGAGAGAGAGATGCAAAGATTTTCTTTTTTTATTATAGTATTAGATACTAAAATGTGATTAAAAATAGCACAAAAAGATAAATACAAATCTCATTAAAGAGTTTAAGTGTAAAAATACAAAATAAAATATTAGAAAATAGAATCCAGCAGCACATTTAAAACATAAACTGTGCTCAATGGGACTCATACAAAGAGTCCAGGGGTAGTTTATTTTGGGAAAATAAATGAATACTTTGAATTAATTGATCAAAGGATAAAAGTCAAATAATTAGCTTTGTAGCTGTTTGTCTTAGCTTGAGCTGCTATAACAAAATATCATAGATTGAGTGGCTTAAACAACAGAATTTTATTTTCTTACAGTTCTGGAAGCTAGAAGTCCAAAATCAAGGTGCCAGCATGGTTTCTTTTGTGTGAGGGCTCTCTTCCTGGATGGTAGACAGCCACCTTCTCCCTGTGTCCTCACATGGCAGGGAGGCCTCAGAGGGAAGAGAAAACAAACTCTCTGGTGTCTCTTATAGAAGGGTACTAATCCCAACCTCATGACCTCACCTAAACCTAATTATCTCCCAAAGACCCAAATACCACCACATTAGGGGTTAAGACTTCAACATATGAAATTTGGGGGAGACATAATTCAGTCCATAGCAATGTTGAAAATGTATTTTGTAAAGTTCAACATATACTCTTTAATAAATGGAAGTAGATAATTATTTCCTTAAGATAATCAAGTGTATTTATCTCAAAACATGTCAGCATTATGTGTAATGGAGAAATAATGAAAGACTTCCGACTGTAGATAGGAATAGAAAAAGAATTTTTTTGAAAGATTTTATGTATGTATGTATGTATGTATGTATGTATTTAGAGTGTGAGTGGGGGGAGGGGCAGAGGAAGAGAGAGAATCTCAAGCACACTCCGAGCTGAGCGTGGAGCCCTATGCAGGCTTCCACGACCCTGAGATCATGACCTGAGCCAAAATCAGAGTCAGATGTTTAACCAGTTGAGCCACCCAGGTGCCCCTCCTTCTGTTTCTTTTTAACCAATCATAGATTATTTCCCATTTCATGATTTTTCTCTACTATTTCATGTAATTCTGGAGATACTACCCTAAGCAATTAGAAAGTGTGAAATATGAAGTATAAAAGCTAGAAAGGAAGAGACAAAATAATCATTATTTATGGCTAATATAATTACAGATCTTCTGAAAAACAGTGTAGATGTTAAGGTGGTTGGGCACAAAATTAATATTCCAAAGTCAGTAGTCTTTCCATAGTCAAATAACAACTAGCTGAGAAGCATGATGACCTTTTTTCACTTTCCATCTAACTGGGATACCCAACAGAGAAACCTTGAAACCATGTGTTGAACATGGCAGAACTGCTGTCACCCTAGGTCCTTAAGCAGATAGAGTCCCCTCCCCTTATCCCCACTAACCTGAAATATCCTCATTTAACAGAAAAAGAAGAAATAACTTTCTACTGTATTTGAGCATAAAATAACGCTGTAACAGAACTTATTTGCAACTGAGCCAAAGGACTCAATTTTCTTCCTTTCCTGATTAGAATGAGGATACAATGCCTGAAAATGCAACAGCCATATTATGACCACAAGGACAAAAGCCCCATGATAAGGAGGGTAAAGGAATGCTGTGTCAGCCTGGAATTGCCTTCCCCTAGACTTCTTTTTGCTTCAGATCAATAAACTTCTATCTATTCAAGCCATTGTAGTAGATTTTACTGTTATTTGCAGTCAAATACAAATAACCTAAACATTTCTCCAATCCATTAGGCAAAACATTTCAGCTTTCTTATTGTCCTCATGCCTCTCTGATCATTTCTTCCCTGACATTTTGGGAGCTCTAATATGCCTTTTAGAAGTGGATGTCATAACGTTTTGTCCTCAGTCCACAAGCCTTTTTACCACCTGGTATGGTTGCAATGCACAATCTCCATGGTCATATGTGGTGGTCCTACTCCCTACCCACTTCTCTTTGTGATTTAATCTACCATTATAGTTGAATTACCTTGTATCAATTCATTATTTGTAGGTCAACAGATCAAGCCCAGTCATCTATCCTGCATTCATATGCATCTATCCAGATAATTGTTGGACATTTACCCTGGATGCATCATACATGCCTCAATCTCAACATGACTCAAAAAACTTCATCATCTTTTCTTCTAAATGGAGCCCTCCACTGATATACCCTATTTCAGTTGATACTGCCATAGCCAATTGGGGAAACTTGCCATTTTCCCTTATTTCTCTATATCCTTGACTCTCTTCCCTTCAAACACCTAGAATTGGGGATTTTATCCTTTAAATATGCCTTAAAGTTGTCTTCTCAGTCCTATCCAGATGAATATTGCTCTGTTGAGGACTTCATCATATCTTAGGTAGACTACTGAAAGAACTTGCTAACAGCTCTAGCTGATTCCAATTATATCCCAGTCAAACCCATTCTCCGCACAGCTGCCAGTGTGATCTATTTAAAATGCAAATAAGACCATGTTATCCTCCCTGCTAAAAACCATTTCATGGCATTCCATCAACTATGGGATAAAGTTCAAGCTCCTTAATATAACATGTAAGATCCTAAATTATCTGTTTTCTTCTGATCCCTCCAGCTTAAGCTTTGCTGACTCTCTATTTTGAAATTCATATTCCATCCACACTCAAATGCTTGTAGTTCTTTTAACCTAGCACCCTTTTCTGCCCTTTATCTCCTATATTGTGTGGGTATGAATTTAATCTTTTTTGGACACAGTGCAGGTTATGTCATACCTTCTTTATCAGCCAGGGCTTTAGGTTCAATCAATAAAAATCAAATGTGGGTTATCTAAGAAGAACATTCATTTAATGAATATCTGATGTCCTGTGGAATCTCTGGAATTCTGAGAAAATCAGATTCAGAGCTACACAGTCAGGAAAAATAGCTAAAAATCACAAAACTGGCCCAGTGAGGAAAACACCACTGTTGCAGTGCCTTGGTTTGCTTGAGTTGCCAAAACAAAATGCCAGACTCAGCAGCTGAAACAATAGACATTTATCCTCACAGTTCTGGAGACTTGGAAGTCCAAGATCAAAGTGCCACTGATTTGCTTCCTGGTGAGGACTCTCTTTCTACTTGCAGACAACCACCTTCTCACCGTCTCCATGGTGGAAAGAGAAAGCAAGCTCTCTGGTGTCTTTTCTTTTATGGGCCCATCATGAGAGCCCATCCATGGGGATCATCTAAACCTAATTATTTTCCAAAGGATCCATCTCTGAATATCATTTTAGGGGTTAGGGCTTCAACATATGAATTTTGGGGAGACACAGTTCAGCCCATAGCATGCAGTAAGGGGCCAGATGCTGGCAATAACACTGCCAAATCCACTGCTGCTGGACCCAGGATCCATCATTATCACCTCTGCCCCTCCTAGCAAGGGGACTTGATGTCTCTGCACTCACTATTGCCCCTGCCCCAGAGAAAATCCTTATGGGACTCTTTTCTTCTCCTCATTACCTCCATATTCCAAGCTTGAGCAGAGAGTAACCAAATGAAGTAGCCTAAGTTGTATACCCATGTCCTAGCTTCAAAGCAGACTGGGAAAATAGGATATAACTTTAGGACATCCATAATTATAAGCTAGGAGAATGCCCGAGACATAAGAAAGAGGTCCAAAAGCTGAGTGGTCAAAAAGATTTTTCAAATGTCCATTATATTTCATTAGGCTTTCCAACAACAATCTACATCTTTCTTCCCATTCTTAACAATTAAAAAATGCTCCCATCTAGCAAAATGCAACAATCCCTCATTACATTAAAAAAAAAAAATCTTGCTATTTCCCCAGTGTGGTTAACCCAGATACTGCATTCAGTTTCAAGTCTAGGACTTCTGGTTGTGTTTATTACTCCTTTACGTTTGTCACAATCCTTGCCTTAATATTTCATAAGCTATGGATCAGAGTGTTAACCACTACTAACATTCTCCTATAAAATACAAAATTATGAGGCAAAGGGAAAGAAAATAAATTTTATTTTTTAGTTTTAAAATTAAGTGCTATATCCAAAATACATAAAGAACTTATACAACTCAACACACACAAAAAACAAATAATCCAATTAAAATCAAGTTATATATAATTTATATATATCAAAATGCACATTTTATTTATTTACTATTTATTTATCCCACATTTTAAGTGAATCATTCAATGAGGTTTGACTAATATAAACTTCAGAGAACATAGAACATATCCACTACCCCAGAAAGTTTCCCTGGGCTACTTCCTTTATAATCACTCCCATGCCCTCCCTCAGGCAACCACTAATCTGGTTTCTGATTAGTTCTGCCTGTGCTAAAACTTCATATATATGGTATCATGTAGTGTCTATTCTTTTATGCTTGACTTCTTTGGATCACAATGTTTTTGAGATTCATTTATGTTGTATGTTTCATTAGTTCATATCTATTCCTGATTACCTTCCATTTTATGAATATGCTATAACTTGTTTATCCATTCATCTGATGATGGACATTTAGGTTTTTGGCTATTATAAATAAAGCTTCTTGGGTAGTCATCGACAATTATTTACAGGGACATATGCTTTCACTTATATTGGGTAATTACCCAATTCCAGGAGAGGAATTGCTAGGTCATAAGAAACTGCCAGATTATTTTCCAAGATTGTTGTATCATACAACATTCCTATCAACAATGTGTGAGAGTTCCAGTTGATCCAAATCCTCATCAACACTTTGTATTGGTGATTTTTTTGAATGCTAATCATTGTAGTGGGTATGTAGTAGTACCTCATTGTGGTTTTAATTTACACTGCATGACTAAAGATGTAGACCATTTTTTCATCTGCTTATTGATCATTTAAAAAATGTCTCTTTTTGTGAAGCATCTTAGATTCAAGCTTTTTGACCATTTAAAATTTAATTATTTTTTAGAGACTTTCCAAGAGTTCTATGTTCTTCCATATTCTTCCCAGCCTTCAGTAATAGTCAGGATTACTTATGCCTTTCTTTTATCTTTTTGCCTAATGAGATCTCAGAACAGCCTGAAGTAATATTGGCTTACCAGATTGGGTTTCCTTCCTTGGGTGCTAAGAGCTCTAGAGCCCTGAATCATAGGGAGAGTGAAAAGAAAAGTTTGGTAAGTGTCCGCTTCAGTTATAATGGTGAGAGGTACTGCTTCCCTCCCACTTTCTCTTCTTTGACCCTGGAACCATGTTTTCTGACGATGGCAGAATAAATACCATATAGAACAGTGTGCCAACCTCACTGAGTGTGGTCTCCCACTGCCACACTGAACCTTTAATAGACCATTCTACCATTCATTAAGGCCAGCTGTTTGGGAGTTATGGGGTGAATGGTAAAACTATTGAATGCTGTGGGTATCAATCCACTGACTTCCTTCTGGCTGGAGGATGTCAACAAGATGTGACCACTGGTTGATCCATAAACTAGCCCCAGGCACTTGGAGGCTCCTTACTCACTCCCCTGTCCTTGGAATGTATATTACACTTGTTGTCCTCATAGCTGGAGCCATTTCAAGGACATAGCCTTGAGAGAGTAAGGTGTTGTTGAGACTATCTGGCCTGTGTACATGAATCTAGTTAAGGACTCTATGTACACTTTCAAGATTCTGGTGTACTGTGTGATTTACTCATCTTGTGTCCACCCAAGACAAGCCTCAAAAGTAACTTTCCTTGCCTATTAGAACTGCCACCTATCAATCTGGAGTGGTCTGACTCTTTCTTCGGTCTCCCCTTGCCCTGTGTATACCACAACCAGTTTTGAATTTCACCCCGGGGGACTCCTAAGGTTGCAAACCAATACTTCCTGATTGAAAAGTGAGTCCTCTTATTAGAAGTAATGTTGTGTGGAATCTTACAATGGTGAATAAGGTAATCGGTAAGTCCACAGATGGTATAGCTGGCATACAAGAGTGGCAGGCAGAAAAAAATAAATATCAAGAATGAGTGTTTATTCTAGTGAGGAAAAATCATTTTCCACCCCATGATGGAAAGAGTCCAATGCAATCAACTTATCACCGGGTAGCTGGCTGATCCCTCAGTCTATGGCAGCTTATCAAAGTCTAAGGTTGGTCATTGCTGCTGGCATGATGAGGACTCAGCTGTGGTGATAGCCAGGTCAGCCTTGATGAGGGAAAATCTTGTGACTGAGCCCATGGTTAGCCTCTGTCCCTGCCAGGATGGATGTTTTGTTATTGAGTGCACTGAGAGAACTGGGAAAAAAGACTGACTGACATCCTCAAGACAGTGATTTCCCCCACATGATTACTGATAATCTCCAGTATAGTGGGACTTTTTGTTGTGTGTTCACATGGGATCCAATGAGGGACAATTCTGAGGTTTCATTCATATAACTCATCCCCAAATCTCTTTGCCACCAATCTTTTCCCTTTAATACCTCTGAAAATCTAGCCAAGCCATCAGTCACTTCCCATGAATCACTATAGGTGCATACTTCAGGCCATCTTTCTTTTTCATGGATTGAATTCTACCTCCTGGAAGGATTACTCTTAGCCAATATTCTTATAGATCTCTATCACCACAGCATTGTCATTCAGAGCATTGTAAGTCAGGCTTAAAGTGTTTTCTTCTCTCTTAAGTGATCATAAGAAATTTTCTGGAACACCCTTGGTTTGGGTTGAGGAAGAGATAGCAGTGAGGTTGTGATCTACCTGTTTATGTAACTTATTTGAGCCTTCAGGATTTGCTTGAACCTGTTTCTTTATATAAAACCTCTGCTTGTTCATGGGGTGTTGTTGAACAGGAACAATTTTTTGACTTGATGAATCATGTAAAACCCTGTAAATTATGGGCATCTCAGATTGTATGATCACCAAGTGTTTCATGGTTCAACATTTAGTCTACCAGGGCTCAGTAGCAGGCCAGTAGTTATTTCTCAAAAGGAATTTAGTTATTTGTCTAAGAAGGATATGCTAGCCCATCAGGACACTCGACTTTCATTTTTCTATTTTGGCTTGCACAGGCTCCATTTAACACACTAATATTCCACAGATATCTGCTGGGTCCTTCCCACAAAGTATCCACCTGGATCAGTTGGAGATTCACTTCTTCCTCTGATTCTTGGTAAATAGATTAAAACAATACACACAACTACACTATCAACTTCAAAACCTAGAGACCCAGTACCAAAATGCCTTATATTTGGGATTTGAAGAGGGTGAGGATAAAGAGTACAGCAAGTCGTCTTTCAGTTTGGAAAGGATGTCCCACAATGTTCCAGACCACTGATTCCTACAAACTTCACTGTAGTGGCTCAAGTCTATTTTTATGGAAAATGATTTCCATCTTCTGGCACACATATATCTCACAACATTACCTAGAATGCCATTATATCTTGCTATAATTCCTACAAACATGATGCCATCAATGGAGGGACCAGTTGATGTCCTGTGGTAATGCTGAGATAAACAAGGTACCTGGGACTAAATAGTAGCATAGATCTGAAGAACTGGTATAGCTCTCAAGCTAGATGGTGACTGTACTCCTGTCTCTTCCAAGTTATAACTATGTGCTTCTGCTGTTCTCTCCTTTTTGGGATAGAGCAAAAAAACACTCTTTTTGTATCTGTGATACTTTTTCTTTTTTTTTAAAGATTTTATTTATTTATTTGAGAGAGAGAGAGAATGAGAGACAGAGAGCACGCACGAGAGGGAAGAGGGTCAGAGGGAGAAGCAGACCCCCCTCTGAGCAGGGAGCCTGATGTGGGACTCGATCCCAGGACTCCAGGATCATGACCTGAGCCGAAGGCAGTCACTTAACCAACTGAGCCACCCAGGCACCCGTATCTGTGATTCTTTAACTTTAAATGTACAGAATAACCTAAAGAGCTCATTAATCACAGGCTGCTAGAAAATACCTCCAGAGTTTTTGATTTAGGAGGTCCAGATTAAATAAGGATATGATAGGAATCAGCAACTTTAAATCTTTCAGACCATTGATAGTATCACTAATTCCTTTGTTCTTCCAGGGGTATAGTATTACTTTTGTTTTATAATTTTGGCATGGATCAGATTACTAATATGGCACTTCTGCCAACTACTGAGTAAACACTCAGGAACTAGACAATTGAACTCCCACTATGATATGGACCCTGGACAAATGTATTTATCATCTGACTTATGTGACTATTAGACCAGAGTGGCATGCTGGGTCCTCAGGAATCAAGCAATTAGCTTAAAGTTAGGATTCAAAAATTCTTAAAATATGGGTACATGGCCACAGATCTCTTAGAGAAGGACAGAGAGAAAATTATGATACAGTTTGTGTTATTACTTCAAGTACAGTAGGCTTCCATTCAGTCAAGGGACTCTGGGTATCTGAACTGACACTGGTCTGAGAATTCAGTGAGGAACTATGTTTCACTATTATGGCTCAAGTCAGATCTCTGTTGGTCAGATCTAGAGGGTTTATTATTATTATTATTATTATTATACAGATTAATTAGCACCTCAATCCATTTTCCATGTAGTTTAGTGCTATGACCTCAGGATTAATTAAGCATTACCAGAGATCTGTGTGGATTGTGTTTTTTGGTTATCAACCCAGCACTGTGATCTATCATGAAAACCAGTTCCATCTTGTCTTGCTGGGTAAGTGCTGCTGGTTGGCTTGTTTCTACTCTAGGATCCCATCATCCCCATTGAAATTATGAAGCCCGTTTCAATGATGGCATCTCCTACCCACAAACTTGTTCAACAGGAAGCAGCCACTGAAGTTTTTCTTTTTTCTTTTTTAAAATTTTGCTTTGTTTGGTGCCTGGGTGGCTCAGTCATTAAGCGTCTGCCTTCGGCTTAGGTCATGATCCCAGAGTCCTCGGATCGAGCTCTGCATCAGGCTCCCTGCTCGGCGGAAAGCCTGCTTCTCCTTCTCCCACTCCCCCTTCTTGTGTTCCTGCTCTCGCTGTCTCTCGCTCTCTGTCAAATAAATAAATAAAATCTTAAAAAATAAATAAAATAAAATAAATAAAATTTTGCTTTGTTTTTTTATACTGATGATCCTTTCATCAGTGTATTTCCCTATGAATTTGTGAAGTGAAAAAATTCAGGGACCACTCGAAAGTGGGGGTGTGCCCTTAAGGGAATGGGTCTCACTTAGCCTACATTTCTATCTTCATAAGTTATTAGGTTTCTTTCTGTACATCTCAATCTGACTGCTCATTAGAATCAGGTGGAGAGTTCTTGAAAATCCTGTTGGCCAGTCTGCACCTCTGTCCAAGATTCTATACCAAGTAGGACCCAGGCATACATATTTTTCAAAATTCATTGGCTAATTCCACATTGCAATTACAAAATGAATTTATATAATCTCAACTTTACTAAATGTAAGCCACTATTGAGTCTAGCTTTCAGCATTCAACTGAGCAAATAATTTAAACCAGTTGCACTTGCTCAAGATAGAACATTAAATCCAGACTATGTGGTAAGTGCACCTCTATTGATAAAATTAACCCAATCTGAAATTAAATGTCTTCCACCCCAGGCCTAATACCCTTAAAATTCATTCCTATATATATTCCCCTATATTTTTCTTTGAGTAAAATTCTAATTGAAGTATAACATACATAGACAGTAAAATGCAAAATTTATAAGTGTATAGCTCCATGAATTTTACAAAATGAACACACCCTTGTAACCATTACATTAACTGGAACATTAACATCACATCAGAAACTCCTACATGGCTCCTCACATTCATTATACCTTCTGCAAAGTTAACTTTTTTAAACTTTCATCACTATAGAGTATTTTGCCCGTTTTTAAACTTTAAATAAAAGGAATCATATAGTGTGCACTCCTTAATACTGCCTTCTTTTGCTTAAGAGTGTGTCTGTGAGATTCAGCCTTATTACATATAGCAATAGTTGGTTCTTTTTCATTGTTGTGTAGTATTTCATTTAGGAAATTTACCATATTTTATTTACTAATTTTATTTTTTATGTTATTTGGGCCATTTCCAGCTTTCAAATATTAAATGTTACTATTGTGAATGCTCTTGAATATGTTTTTTGGTACACATATGTACGTATGCATGTCTGTTATATTCAGTCTTTTTAATTTTAGTCATTCCAGTGGATGCATCAGGGCATCTCATTGTGGCTTTAATTTGTATTTATCTGACAATGTTGAGCACTTTTCATTTTCTTATTGGATCTTTGGATGCTCTTTTTCCATTGAATTGCCTGCTTTTTTTCTTTTATTTTTTAAAGATTTTATTTATTTATTTGAGAGAGAGAGAATGAGAGAGAGCACATGAGAGGGGGGAGGGGCAGAGGGAGAAGCAGACTCCCTGCCGAGCAGGGAGCCCGATGTGGGACTCGATCCTGGGACTCCAGGATCATGACCTGAGCCGAAGGCAGTCGCTTAACCAACTGAGCCACCCAGGCGCCCTGCTTTTTTTCTTTTTTATAATTAGGAGGCTGGGTCCCCTTAAGGAAGGACCTGGGCACACTACTGAAACTTTATACTATTAATCTTTCTCTCAGCCTTCTCCAAAGGGACTATGACATTTATCAGGGTAACTGAACATTGGGAAAAAGGAAATAGTTAGAACTTTCAAAGACTATTGTACACTGGCTCTGAAATGACACTAATTCTAGGAGACCTGAAACATGACAGTGGCCCTGCAGTCAGAATAGGGCCTTAAGGAGGTCAGGTAATCAATGGGTTTCTAGCTCAGGTCTGTCTCACAGTAGATCCAGTGGGTCCATGAATCCCTCCTGTGGTATTTCCCTAGTTCTAGAATGCATAATCGGGATAGACATACTTAGCAGCTGGCAGAATTCCCACATTGGTTCCCTGAACTGTGGAATAGAGCTAATATGGTAGGAAAGCTCAAACGGAAGCCATCTGAACTGCCTCTACCTGGGAAAATAATAAATCAAAGCAACACTGTATCCCTGGAGGAACTGCAGAGATTAGTGCCACCATTAATGACCTGAAAGACACAGGGGTGCTGATCACCACCACATCCCCATTCTACTCTCCTATTTGGCCTATGCAGAAGAGAGATGGATCTTGGAGAATGACAGTGGATTTTCATAAGCTAAACCAGGTGGTGACTCCAACTGCAGCTGCTGTACTAGATGTGGTTTCATTGCTCTAGCAAATTAACACATCTGTTGGTACTTGGTATGCAGCTATTGATCTGGCAAATGCCCTTTTCTCCCCACCTGTCCATAAGGCCCACCAGAATTAGTTTGCTTTCAGCTGCCAAGGCCAGCAATATACCTTCACTGTCCGACCTCAGGGATATATCAACTTTCTAGCTCTATATCATAATTTAGTTCAAAGGGATCTTGATTGCCTTTCCCTTCCACAAGGTATCACACTAATTCATTATACTGATACTATTATGCAGATTGGATCTAATGAGCAAGAAATAGCAATTACTTTAGACTTATTGGTAAGATATCTGTGTGACAGAGGGTGGGAAATAAATCCAATTGAAATTCAGGGACTTTCTATAACAGTGAAATTTCTAGGGGTCAGTGGGATAGGCCATGGTGAGATGCCCTTTCTAAGGGGAAGGATAAGTTGTTGTTGCACTTGGCCTCCCCTACAACCAAGAGAGACACAATGCCTAGTTTGCCTCTTTGGATTTTGGAAGCAACGTATCCTTCATTTGGGTGTGTTACTATGACCCATTTACTGAGTGACCCCTCAGCTTCTAGTTTTGAGTGAGACTCAGAACAAAAGAAGATTCTGCAACAGGTCCTGACTCCTATGCAAGCTGCTCTGCCATTTGGGTCATATGATCCAGCAGACCCAATGGTGCTTACAGTGTCACTGGCATATAGGGATGCTGTCTGTAGACTCTGGCAGCCCCCTAAGGGTGGGCCTTTAGGATTTTGGAGCAAAGCCCCCCCAACATCCGTAGATAACTACCATTTGTTTGAGAAACAGCTCCTGACCTGCTACTAGGCCTTAGTAGAGACTGAACACTTGACCATGGGCTACCAAGTTGCCATGTGACCTGGGCTGCCCATATGACCTGGGTGTCAGATGAGCCGCCAAGCCATTTAGTTGGATGTGCATAGCTATACGCCCTCATCAAATTGAAATGGTAAATATGTGATTAGGCTTGAGCAGGTGCTGAAGG
This sequence comes from Leptonychotes weddellii, assembly GCF_054177405.1. Lineage (NCBI taxonomy): Eukaryota > Metazoa > Chordata > Mammalia > Carnivora > Phocidae > Leptonychotes > Leptonychotes weddellii. The sequence goes on along the minus strand of NC_138378.1, from coordinate 79,777,331 downwards.
CATTAGTAAGTTACATGAAGTGACCTAAGTATCAATGGTCCCCATTCCTGCTACACTGTTTTCTCTCCTCCAGCCTGCACCTATGGTGTCATGGTGAGTTCCCTATTATCAGTTGACAGAGGAAGAGAAGACTCAGGGTTGGCTTACAGAAGGTTCTGCACTATATGCAGGCACCACCTGCAGTACATGCAGCACTGTAGCCCCTGAGGTAGGCTGAAGGAGAGTGGTGAAGGGAAATCCTTCCAGTGGGCAGAGCTTCAGGCAGTGCACGTGGTTTTGTACTTTGTTCAGAAGGAAAAATGATCAGATGTGCAATTATATACTGATGCATGGGCTTTGGCCAATCGTTTGACTGGATGGTCAGGGACTTGGAAGGAATATCACTGGAAAACTGGTGACAAGGAAATTTGAAGAAGTATTGGATAGACCTCATTTAGTGGGTGAAAAACATAAAGATATTTGTGTCCTATGTGAATGCTTACTACAGGGTGATCTCAGCAGAGAAGGATTTTGATAATGAAGTAGTTAAAATGACCCATTGTTTGCACACCAGTCAGCCTCCTCCTCCTGTCATTACCCCATGGGCTCATGAACATAGTGGCCTGGTGGCAGTGGAGGAGGGTATGCATAGGCTCAGCAACATGTATTTCTACTCACCAAAGCTGATCAGGCTATGGTCACCTAGAGTGCCCAGTCTACCAGCAACAGAACCCAACTTTGAACCCTAGATACGGCACCATTTCCCATAGTTATCAGCCAGCTACCTGGCGGCAGGTGGATTACATTAGATTGCTCTCAACATGAAATAAGTGTTTTTTTCCATTTTGGAATAGACACTTAACTCTGGATATAGATTTGCTTTCCCTTCACCAAATGCGACTTACAGAACGCCTTATTCACCACCATGGTATTCCACACAGCATTGCTTTGGGTCAAGGAACTAACTTCACAGCAAAGGAAGTGTGGCAATAGGACCATGTTCCTACTATCCTGAAGCAATTGGCCTGATAAAATGTCCTTTTGAAGACTCAGTTATAGCACCGGTTAAGTGCAAGGCTGGGCAAGGTTCTCCAGAACGCTATATATGCTCTGAATCAGTGTTGAATATATGGTGCTGTTTCTCCAATAGCCAGGATTTCTAAGTCCAGGAATCAAGAGGTAGAAAGGAGAGAGGCACCATCACTATTATCCTTAGTGACCCGCTAGCATTTTTTTGTTATTCTTATTCCCATGACATTATGCTCTGCTGGCCTAGAAGTCTTAGTTCCAGAAGAAGGAATATTTCTACCAGGTAACACAACCATAATTCCATTGGACTAGAAATTAAGATGGCCACATGGTAACTTTGGACTCCTCATGCCTCTAAATAAACAGGCAAATAAGCGAATTACGGTGTTTGCTAGGGTGATTGATCCTGACTACCAAGGGGATATTGGACTACTACTACAAAATGGAGGTAAGGGGGGATATGTCTGAAATACAGGAGATCCTTTAGGGTGTCTTTTAGTAATACCATGCCCTGTGATTAAAGTCAATAGAGAACTACAATCCAATCTACGGAGGATTAGTAATAGCCCAGACCCTCAGGAAAGAAGGTTTGGATCATCCCACTAGGTAAAGAACCACAACCAGCTGAGACGCTTGCTGAAAGCAAAGGGAATACAGAATGGGTAGTAGAAGAAGGTAGTTATAAATACCAGCTACAACCTAGCATCAGCATCAGTTTCAAAATGTGAAGAGAAATTCTAACAGAATCAAAGAGGTACCTTTTTCTGATGGAAGCACAATCTCACAGATATTGAAAATGAGCAAATGATGCAAATAATTTATTTACCCAAAATTTATATTTTTCTAAGATCATTCATGTAAAATGAGAAGTTAAAGTGAACTAAAAGGCAAAAATAATGAATAAATCTGTTCTCCAAGCAGTTTTAAGAAGAAGACAATGGTTTGGCTTAAGCTATTAGACAAAATCACATAGATAAGATCAAATTTGTTGGATTCCTGATGGGGGAAATATTTTCCTTTTTTTCCCTTTTTTTTAAGGGTGTGTGTGAGGGGGATGAGTTGGCACATGAGCACTTCTGCTACTTGAAAGAAGTCACAAATTAGGTGGGTGGCAGGACTCCACTTCCCATTAAAGAAGCTAAAGGGAAGATGTCTCCCCTTTCCCTTCTCCCTGGTTGTGGGGATGGTCTAAGTTGAGCCAAATGGATGCCCCCACCTGGGACTTGAACCTTGAGCTGGTGACCCAAAGTTTCTGAAATAACTGGAGATTTTTCATATTGGTGGCAGCAGAGTGGAGTGGTTTCCCATGCAGACTACTCCTGGGGCCTGACCTTAGCTGTGCTGTCAGCTGCCTGACCCCTCCACTTCCACACATTTGTCATGTCTGGAGCTTCAAGCTTCCTGTCAATTTTGTGAGGTCCCAGAAATCCTTCCAATAAATTTTTGTGTGTGTTTAAAAAATGAAAAGTCAAATGCTATTGATTGTCTGGTACAGCTGGACAGTATTTACTCTAGAATAAGAGATAAATAGATTTGTTCTTACTTGATTTTAAATGCGAAATTGCCACAGTGATTAGAAGAGTTGAATGAAGGAGGAAAACAGGATTTTTAAAAAGTTCTAGTTCTCTTAATAAATGAGGACATATTTTCAGCCACTTTGTTCCATGCCCACCAGTTCATGAGAAGTTATGTGTTTAGGGAGATGTAGTAGAAAAATCAGGGTTAGTGGGAGCATTTTCTCACTAAACATACCCCTTCACAACCTGCCATGGCATCTGGAATTCCACCAGTAGTCAAATTCTTTTGAATTTAATTATTGCCATGCACAGGAATTCTACGTTTATTTATTTATATTTATTTTTAAAGATTTTATTTATTTATTTGACAGAGAGAGCGAGTGAGCACACACAAGCAGGGGGAGCAGCAGAGGGAGAGGGAGAAGCAGGTTCCCTGCTAAGCAGGGAGTCCAATGCGGGACTTGATCCCAGCGCCCTGGGATCATGACCTGAGCCAAAGTGAGATGCTTAACCGACTGAGCTACTCAGGTGCCCTGGAATTCTACATTTAAAAGTAGCCATCTTTGGGAAGGGTAGTTCACGAAGCTGCTATTATTGGTATAAATTAGGTTAAAAATGAGATCATTTTGGATTGGGTCTCAATTGTTGGTGGAATAGCCTATTCCAAAAAGGCCAAGAGCTAGAAAGTTAGCCAGAAGTGGCCAGATATGAAAGAAAAAAAGGAAGAACGAAAAAGCCCTGCCTGTCATGAGGAATAGACAAACCCTGGGCAGTCATCTGCAAGAGCATCCAGTAGTCAGTGTAAGAGTCAGGAGCTCAAATGTTTGTCTTCTTGGATTAGAATCGCATAGCTAAACACGAAGCTGGGCCAACAGGTGGAAGCTCCTGGTGGGGAGTGAAGGAACTTGGGGAGAGAGGTCCCAATCTCTTCTTGAGGAAGAGAAAATCTTCATCTCTCTGAAGCCTCAGCAGCACCAGTTGGTGTAGGGAGGTGAGGAGGACACGGTGGCATGCAGAAGCCCAGCAGGGATGGCGCAGAGGGGGTGGTGCATGGGGAGCTAAATGAGCTGGTCTCTCCCAACAGGAGTCTTGGCTGAGCTAGGCAGGACCCTGAGAGACTGCCTGGTCCAGCTTTGAGAAACGCCTGGTGACTATAATGCAATGCTTTGTAATCCCTGGACAAAGGAACCTGTGGCATCTTACACCACTGCCAACAACGATGGCTGCCATTTGTTCAGATTTTACAATGTGTCAGGCTCAGAGTGCAAGTTCTGTTTACTTTATCACTTTCATATTCTCACAACTTTGAAGTGGATACAGTTAGTATAGCACTGATATTTTATGGATGAGTAGAGAGAGGACCAGACAGATGGAGGAACTTACTTCTGTGATACAGTTAGCAAATGGGGGGCAGTATTGAACAGAGTCCATATTCAAAGCTCATGCTCTCAGGTTTCATGCTGAAGCTCCTTCCTAAACTGAAAGACAAATGTCATCCAGGACAAGAGAGTTCTTGGACAGGAACTCTGTCATCCAGGACAAGAAGCTCCTGGGAATGCTATGACAACAACCCTTATCAAATGGGAGCCCTTGAGGCATGATATATATCTTGCATATCTATCTACCTAAGACAGGCACCACCCCGGACAGCCAGCCAAAGTAACCCCAGAGAAGAGTGGAACTGTACACATAAACTTTACCAGTTAAGCCAAGGTCAGTCCTGCCCCCATCTCAGGTGAAAATTCCAGAATTTAAAAGACTGCCTCATTACCATCCGGCCTGATCCTTGATGGGACCAATGCCATTAACAAGCATCAGTCTGATTTCCTTTGTTTTGTCTGTCTTTGCTACAGTTGTTGCATTGGGATGATCCCCTGTGGCCTGCCCCATGGGTTTTTATTAAATCAGCTTCAGCCAGTTCAACCTTCTGCCTCAGTGGAGCTTCCTTCCATTCTGTGCAAATTCAGTCTAGGAGCCCAGAGCAAGCCCAGTACAAGCCATCAGCGGTTGGTTTGGGGATTTAAATTTAATTTAAATTTTTTCCTAATTAGATATGGGGAAAAATCTAAAAACTTAAAAAATGCTTCTTAAAACAATACCCTGTTGGGGCTTTGCAGTTGTAGTTATTATTTTATTTTATTTCTCCTTATGGGTACTTTAATGCTGCCTTTATAGTCCTAATTGTGAGAAATGCTGTTTCCAGGAGTCACCATGGAAAGAGCTTTGTGATGACAAGTCCACATATGTCTGCCGCACTTTTGATAAGACACATTTAAAATGAAATGTCACTCTTCAGAATGGTTTCATGACCATGAAACTGAGCTGGCTTTTCAAGTCTGCATTGGGAGAGAGAGGGAGAGAGAGCAAGATGGAGAGACTGAGAATATGTGTTTTTAATCTCTTCTTTGTCCTCTTTCCTCTCAAACTGACTATTATACACATTCTCCCCAAACCCACAAGGGTTGTGGGAGGTCAGGCAAGCATCAGGGTTCTGTTGCAGTGGACTGGAATCCTTGGCCTGGGTCCCATTAGGGAACTGGAAACATGATCAGGCGTAGGTGGTCTGCAGCTGGGTTCAGATGAGGCAAGCAGAGCTGCCAAAGCGCACAGAGAGATCCTGCGAGTTCCAGCAGCAATACCACTTACAGCTATGCAGCAAATTTGATATGGCCCCAGTGTAAGAGCTGCTTGATTTCTAATGGTCTTAAGGTTACTGCTGATTAGATTTGAGCTAGTGTCTCCTGCTAACACACACGGGCCCCCTTTGACCTCAGACTTAGGGACTATTGCATCAGTGTGTTCCATATACTCATGAATTTCCATTAACAAAAGCAGCATCCTCTTTCAAAACCCAAGAGTCAAGGCCTGGAGACTGTCAATATTCCCAGTGGACATAATCTTTCCATTTATCAACCTAAATTCCAGGGCAGGGAAATAGAGGTTTGACAGTTCTTTCAGCAGAAGCAATGGAAAGGATAAAAGATGATTGACAGAAAGGATTAGAAAGACAGAGTCTAGTTGGTGCCCTCATAACATGCCTCTGAGTATTAAAGATGATACGTAGATTCTGAGTTTTTGACTAAAGTCATTAGTGAGGGAACATTCTCCAACTTTCAATTTATTTCTTTAGGTTCCAGGAAAAATGACCCATTTTTTTTCTTTAATATTTGTCTCTCCCTATATCTCAAAAGATACATTCAGAACAATTCTTTTGAGTGGGATGAGGGGTTCTATATCGAATAGAATTTCCAGACAAAATATCTATGGAGGTCATCAGCAAGGCTGTGAGGACACCATTCCTTACCTGCGTAGAGCTTGCAGTGGAGTAGAAGACATAAGCAAGTAAGCAGACATTTACAATATCATGTAGTAATGCTACAGTGGGGAAAACCTAGGGAACTCTGGGGGCAGATGGAGGGGCAGCTACCCAGAGCCAGAGGGTCAAGGGCAGCCTCCCTGGCTTGTGACGGGACTGAGGAGTGAGACTTAAAGCCGTCTGGAGAGGCAGGTGGGAGGAGAGGACCGGACAGAGGGAACTCCAAGTGCAGAGGTGCAGAGCTGAGAGGGATTCATTGTGTGCAAGGAGGTGGAAGGACTCCACAGTAGGGGAGACTGTTGAGCACCAGCAGAGGCAAGGTGGTGAGGTCAGTGTCCACGTGCAAAGAAGAGGGCCCAGAAGGCCGTGAAGAAAATAGTAAGATGTGAGTTCCAGGGAGATTCTTATCTGTACACAAGTCTGCCATTTATTTACCACTCCCTTACTCTCTCCTCCCTTTCTCTCCTTTGTCCCTCCACTGGCAATGCAGAAAGAAACACTCCGACCACAAAGCTGTATGTCCATCTATGAGGGTTTTTAGAAGATGTCCACATTCTCCTGCAACAATGGGTTAAGATTGTGTGAGGCCTTGTGGAAAGACTGTAGAGTTCACCAGCCTATCCTTATTGACTGACTTGGGTCTGTGGGAAAAAAATTACCTTTAAAAAATTTTAAAATCCTACATTTGCAATCCCTTCTCAATTGCCTTGGAAAGACTGCACATTTAAGAGTGAACATGCTCAAGCCTTGTGGATACATCAGAGGGTTGGTTCTGCCAAACTGTCTTTGACAAAATATCGCATGGAATGCCTGCCCCTCCAAGTGCTCAGTGCATTCCTGCTCTCCTGCATTCCTGCCAGTGGTGGCCCAGGTTAACACGACAGGCCCCGTTTGTTTTAGAAAAGTACATTGCAATAAAATTGTTTTATGCTAGCCATATTTTGTTTTTCTTATTATTTTTCTTTTTACCTGTTATTTGAGAATAACGTAGCATGGAAACTGGTCCACTTACAACATCAGTTAATACAATTTAAGACTACTATTCATTTATCTGTAGTTGTCTTTATGATGAGTAAACGGTGAGAAGTGTATTTGTGCTTTCCCTCTGAGTGATGTATATTACCTCATTTGTTCAACATGAATTCATCTACCACAAATTGAGAGTTTAGTCTGTGCAAAATGCTCTGCCAAGCACAGGAATGAATGTTCCTTGGAATTTTACTTCAAAGAGTTTACAATTTGGTGGGAAAGATGGACATGTGCGTAACTATTCTCCACATCATCTTGAGGCCACACCAACCCACTTGTGGTTTTGTTCCCTGAATCCCACCTCTGGGTGTTTCTGTTTTCTGTCTCTACTCAGGACAGCCTCTGCAGCCTCTCCAACTCCTGGGACTGCTCGAACATTCCTGCAACTCTGGGCAAGAGAATAAATGGAGGCCTACCTACCACACATATACATATTTAAAAGTTATGGATCAAGCCAACAAACTGTTACATGAAATGTATTCTGCTTTTCTCCCTTGACAGATGTATCTTCATAATGACCTGAAGGCCAGGCTCAAATTTAGAATTTTCAGATCCCTTGGATTTCCATGCTGGACCCTAGTGGTGTAAATGAGGCAATCCCTATCCCTGGGCCCTGGACCTCAGCCTGCCCCACTTCTCCCCCTACTCCTACAACAAGGGCTTCATGTACATGTGTATAGACAGCTTAGTCTACAGGTCCAAGCTCCTGCCACATTCCCGAGAGTCACCCCTGGCTACCCCCTGGGACTACGGATGCACACACTGTCAGTACATTCTGCCTTCAAGAGGCTGGACTTAGGGAAGAGGTCAGCACAGGCAGGGAAGGGGAGTTGGAGATATTTAGGTAGGAGACTCAAAGTACTGGTATAGATAGTGGGGGTCATGGGGCAGTGCAGAATTGGGGAAGGGCCATAGCAAAACCCTGCAAGCATGGGGCACCAGGCAAGGGGTCCTCCTGACCCACCTAAGAATAGTACTGCCAACTCCCTTCTTTGCTGGTGTGGTGAACTTGTGCTTATTACTCAAGGTCTAGCACAAGTATCTCCTGACTGAATTCCTTTCTTTGTGTCATCACTATACCTTGCACCGACCTCTGACCTGTGGACTCTGTGGGAGCAGGAACTAGTTTTTAATCACATTTGTGTTCTTAGCACCTACACAGGGCTTGGCATTGGAAGAGCTCAGTGAGTGTGTGTTGGATGAACGCAATCCCAAATTATATGGGATTCCACCTGAATCCCATGTGGGTCTACCTGGTAAGGTGGAATTGCAATGAAAGATGTCTAAGCACCAAGAGGCCTGGGAGGTCTTAAAAAAGTATTGTTATTGGAGCTGAGCTTTGATAAATGACTAGGATTCTGGGGGGGGCGGAGAACATCAGGAAAGGGGGCTCTAGGTAGAAGGAAGCACATTTTCTACATACACAACTCAAAACAAATTGTGAAGCTCAAGCATTTCACTGAAATATCTTCCTAATATACATGGAAGAAATAAAATAATCACTTATTGCTTTGCTTAAGACCTTGATTCTGTTTAAGTATGTTTTCAGTATCCATGCACTGGAAAAGTAGTTCTGGCCCTTTTAAGAGCAAGGGTGTTCCGCCAGACTGATATGGGGGGCAGCAGTTGGAAGCTTGCTAAATTGTTAGAAAGGAGATTAATGTTATGTAAATGTAAGTAATTAATCAGCAAGCACCTCTCAAGCCAAATACCTGATGTGAAGAGTCCTCCTTTGAGAGGGGAAAATTGCTCTCCTCTGATTGAAGATGGACCATCAAACAGCATTTAGATCTGTCTTTTTTTTAATTTTTTATTTTATTTTATTTTTTAAAATATTTTATTTATTTATTCATGAGAGACAGAGAGAGAGAGGTAGAGGGAGAAGCAGGCTCCCAAGGAGCAGAGAGCCCGATGCGGGACTCGATCCCAGGACCCTGGGATCATGACCTGAGCCGAAGGCAGATGCTTAACCATCTGAGCCACCCAGGCGCCCTAGATCTGTCTTTTGCTACTGACTTTCTCCAAGGTGTCTGGAGTTGAATGTAAACCCCCCCTCCCCGCCCCCACCACCATAAGGAGAAAAAGAGAATCTGTGTAATTTGAGCTGAGATCTAGCTGAAGCACCTTGACTAAATAAGAGTAGAGAATTTAGGACCAGGGAACTGTTCAGGGAGCTCAGAGCTGTGTTATGACATCAGGCAAACATGTTTTAACTGAAATAATGGGACATTCAAAAGTATAAAAGAAATGATTTAGGAAGATATCTTACTATTTGCCTACCCTGGTATTCATCCCCTTGTCTCCTGAAACAGGCTCTTCTGTCTGTTGGGCATGAACCCCATTAATGGTGAAGGATGATTGTCTTGTCTTCACCCTGACCCCAGGGGTGTGAACATGGCCCGGGCCTGGAATCTCCGAATATTTCACCCACCTGGCCTCTGGAACTGAGTCCAAAATAGGCTGATCTGAGCCCTTCTGGTGGCTTTACTCGGGAGATAAGTCTTGATTTTTTTCCTGAGATTGGTAGCTGGTAGGTCTTGTATGCTTACAGCTGCCATTGGCATCTTTCCCAGCATGTGGAGAGAGACTCAGGAAAAACAAAGCCGACAAACACACAAGCAAGCAGATTCAAAAGATGGAACAAGAATGACAGGGCCCTGATAACATCACTGTGATCCTGTCATGTTGGCCTGTGACCCATTCAACCCGCAGACCCTACCCCAAACCTCTCTGTTTTCTTAAACCAACTTAGGTTGAGTTTCTATTACTTGTCCCAGCAGCTGCTCTGACTAATATAACAGAGGTTTCCAAAGGCTACTCAGGCTCCTGAAGTTGATGACTATATGGTCTATTGGCTGCTTTTTGTGCTTAATTAAAATCTATTTAAACTCATCAGCTTGTAACTATGCAAGTCTTGGGGAATAAAAAAGATGAACAAAGCTTAGTTTTTTGCTTTCATAGCATAGGGGAGGAAAATGTTTTCCTCAATCCTATTAGGATTCCTGGCTGGGTCCAAAAATTAAATGGACAGAGACAGATGAACAGGGGAAAAGCATACATTTTTTTAAAATATAAGCTGTACATGACACAGGAGCCTTCATAAAGAAATGAAGACCCAAAGAGGTGATGAAACCTGAGTATTTGTGTGCCGGGTTTGATGAAGAGTAAACAGTCATGGAAAATAGGATAGGTCAAAGGGTGTGAGGTAAGTATAGGGGAAACCTGTTTGGATTCTTCTTGTGGCTGTTTGTCTTCAGAGATAAGGATGCTTCCTTCTTCCCGTTAGAGGTGGGGCACCTTTCACCTGAGGGTTTTATGATTTACTTCAGGGGAGGTGTGGTGAGGGGGAAGGTCAGAGTGATCTTCCTGCTTCTTCTGTTTTCTCAAACTCCTTCCGCTTAAAATATTCAATATGCGAGGTGCCGTATTGTGGGGTAGCATGCCCTGAACCCCATCAGTACACAATTAGCTAGAAGTCAGTACAAGAGGATGTCTCTTAAAAATGAAATTTAAGTTGGAAGTATTCCATTAATAAATATCTGTAGCTTAATTTTAATCAGATAAACTTTTTAACATTTGAAATTACTATGATCACTCTTATTATTCAAAGCCAGAAGACATACAGGCTCTGTATGAAGAGGTTTTTGCTTGCTTAAATGTGTCTGCTTCTTTCGAGAAATGCAAAATGACTGACTATATATTGTTTGAAATCAAAATATAATAATATCCACATTTACAGACTTTTTACAAAGTATATATAAAATAGAAAATAGTATATATAAAAATGAACGTAGTATATATAAAATAGTATATATACAGAAAACAGAAAATAGTATACATAAAAATGTATGGGGAGGTATCCAGAGCAGTTGTCAAAGATAAATTCATTACTGTACTTTCATTATTAAAGATAAGAACTAATATGGATTAATAAATTTTAAAAAAGTCTAAAGATACAAAAATTTAAATAATGACATCAGAAACTAATATACTTAAAAATAGGGGGGAAGCAGAATTGAGATATTCAGAACAAATTCTTTAAATATAAGCAATAGAGGACACAAATATGACAAGTTTAATCAAAAGAAAAGGGAGAAAACACAATTATAAAATTAAAATTAAAGGAGATTCAAAAATGATAAAAGTACATTATACCATTCAACTAATTTGAATAGCTCAATGAAATGGATGATCTCCAGGACAAAATAATTACTCCAAGTTGAATCAAGAATGAGTAGAAAACCGGGGGCGCCTGGATGGCTCACTTGGTTAAGCGTCTGCCTTCAGCTCAGGTCATGATCCCAGGGTCCTGGGATCGAGCCCCACATCGGGCTCCCTGCTCCATGGGGAGCCTGCTTCTCCCTCTCCCTCTGCCTGCCACTCTGCCTACTTGTGCTCTCTATCTCTCTGTTAAATAAATAAATAAAATCTTTTAAGAAAAAAAAAGAGTAGAAACCCAAATATACCTAATACAGTTTCTGGCAAAGAGTCGGCATTCAATAAACTGAATGAATGGAGAGAGAAGACTTGGAACAGCTGTCAAAGCACATTTCATAAGCATCATTTCAAACTTCCAAAGATTTAACATCAACCACACTATGGGAATTATTTCAGAGTTCAAAAGTGATAGCAATATGTGCAGTCTATATTAAGAAACAAGTATTATCTGAGAACAAAATCTATAGGCTATGAGAAAAATAATCACAAACAAATCTGGCTTATGAATATATATTAAATAAACTGTATAAGTATAATGTCCTTATGATTATATCTCATGAAAATGGATGGATGGATTTCCACAAATTGGGAGGCTGTGTTTTGGAAGCTGGGTTATCCGATTTTAAACAGGCCAAGAGGCATAAACTTTTGCTTGGGTCTCCTAGGAAAGCCACTTCAAGAGATGGGCAGTATTTTCTACCCAAAGAGAGGCATGGGAAGCATATGTGAATGTCAAGAAGGAGAAAAATACCATGAGTAATAAAGTGACAGGGAAAGAGGAGCAAAATGCACACACACACACACACACACACAGAGGAAAGCAATCAGTCAAATGGTGGTTTCAAATAAATACTCTGTATCAGAACGTATAGAGAAAACTCTCCAAACTGCAGTCCCTAATTTGTGGTCAAACTGCTTCTCACAGGTCATCTTATACAGTGATGAAGTGTGAGGGGCAGCAAGATTCATTCACCATGATTAATGTTCTTCCTAAGCAATGCTAGTAGTATAATATTAGTAGATTGTTTATTAAAATAAAAGAATAATTCTAATATAATAGTCACAATGCTGAGTGGATTAAAGATTAAAGATTAAAGAAAGAAGTAGATAAAAAGATTTAATTTTATAAAGTTGACAATGTCCCCCAAATTAACTTACACCTATAATATTTTTCAGTCAGAATTCTAAAGGGAGAGTTCAGGAATTGGACATATATACTTAGATTTTTCTGAAGGAATAAAAGGGCAAGACTATCCAATAACATTTTGAAAAGAAGACTAATAAAGTGATTTACTTTACAAGGTAATAAAAATCCTTTCAAAAATAATTATTTAAAAATATTTTTTAAAAAATTACCAGTAACCTATGTGCACTACTATAGGGAAGATCATCCAATCCTATTATGATACAAAAAATAGCATATTATACATTTCTATATTTATATCAGTATGATTGTTTTAAGTGACATGGTCTTATTTTATTAATAAAAAAGGCCAATTGGGGGCGCCTGGGTGGCTCAGTCGTTAAGCGTCTGCCTTCGGCTCAGGTCATGATCCCAGGGTCCTGGGATCCAGCCCCACATTGGGCTCCCTGCTCCGCGGGAAGCCTGCTTCTCCTTCTCCCACTCCCCCTGCTTGTGTTCCCTCTCTCGCTGTGTCTCTCTCTGTCAGATAAATAAATAAAATCTTTAAAAATAAATAAATAAATAAATAATAAAAAGGCTTATATATATAATACATATGTACACATATATATTATGTAAGTTTTTTTACAAGGTAATAAAAATCTTTTTGAAAATAATTATCTTTATTTCATGTATTTAAAGTATTTTTTAAAAAATTACCAATAACCTATGTGCACTATAGTTTACATATATACATACATATTATGTAAGTTTTTTTCCAGAAACAAAGTACAAACAGAAACCACAACCATGATTTTGTTCATTTTCTTTTCTGTTGACCAAATTACCTAGTTTCCCCCTGCAATTTAAAGAAATATTGGCAACTCCCTTATGGCTAGTAAGGACTTGAGAGGGACATATTTAGGAGATAAATGTAAGCCATCAGATACGCTTTCCAGATGACCTTAGGGTTCCTTTTGCCTGCTGCTAAGGGCTGCACTTTCCATTCAACTGTGTTAAAAAGTCCATTTAGAACATTTTAAAAACTCTTTATTTCTGCCTGAGGATGCTGTCCTATTGACTGCCCCTTTGGAGATGATGCTACAAATCTTCACTTCTTTTTAAGTATGGGGAATGATTTACCCAAGCAAAGCAATGAAGTGTGTTCAGAAGTAACTAAACTCAGCATGCCCTGTCGTTACTGCTTGGCTCTATGATTTCAGTCCTATAATTAGATATGTTGTTGGGTTTTGCCAGGCTTTAATGACCTCCATTCTGTTTATGAGAAATGCTGGAGAGCCACCCCCTGGGGGAGTTGCAGGGGGGCAGATGAGCTGATGAGAGCTTGTTTTATTTAATCTTGAGATACAATTTCCTCATTTTCAGATTGTTCAAAATTCCAGCATGTCAGAACAATGTATGTGCATTATCTGTGAATGTGTATGGTGGGTAGTGCAGGTGGCATATTTGGGACAGTTTGCAGAGTTGACAATATCAAGGCACTAAACAAGTAAAGGCTGGGTTGAAAATAATAGCTAGACTGCCCACTGGATGATGCTCTCCATCGCTGTACCTGATCCTCATGAGGTGGTTAATGAAAAGTTGGGCCAAGTTATATTTATTTATGGTTATTCAGTAAGTTGACAAACACTTACTGGTTACCTAATGCATATGAAGTGTTGTGCTAGGGACTATGAGGGACAAAAGGACAGTTTATAATGTAGTTAGGAAGACAACACTGATGTAAACCAACAATGAAGCCGGCGGTGAAGGTTCCTCAGGGAAGAATTCCCTGACCTCTCCTGGCAGAATGAAGCCCTGTCCAAGCTCTACTATAATACTTAGTACATTACAATGTTTCTTTGTCTGTGTACTTGCTTCATTCACAACATGGTGAGTTCCTTGGGAACAGGAACTATTCTTATGATATTCCATTCCTAGTGTCTTACATGGTCCCAACACGAGGTGGGTGCTCAGGAAGTGGGAGTGAGTGTGTGAGTTGCTGAGCATGGAACAGGGCCACCTCCAGACTGGAGCAGTGGTCCCATGGGTTGTTGGTAGAGAGGGTTAGAGAAGGAAGCCTGGGATGTACAGGGAGGCTTTATATCCACTCTAGATGAGAGGGCACTGACCAAGGAATTGGTTTAGGTGGAATACACTGGCAATTGTGGGGGATTATTAGAAGGTATCATGAAAGGTCCCTCTGCCTCCCTGAAATGAGTATTTCCTCAATTGGCCTTAAACTCCTTTGGGGTAAGCATACTTTTGTTAAAATTGAAATCTGTTGGGAGACTTCAGGTGTCAACTTTTTATAAATAATCACTGTATCAGATAACTTTCTTTTAGGAATACTTTTCTCCCCACAAAGAATAGAAGGAGAACTGGATTCAACACATGGGCATCTGGCTGAGGAAGCAGGTCTGGGCAGGATCCTTAGCCTGAATAGAAGTGGCCTAAGAACATCATTCAGTAGTAGATTTCTAGGAAAGAGGCAAGAGCAGAAGGCAGTGATTGGAAAAGACTTCAAACACAAGGATGAATAACCACTTTGTCTTGGGCTAATCCTGGATACTGAATAAATGGAGACACGGAGTTAGGTTGCTTTTTATATGATTCCCACTTCTTATATTTTCCTGTGTCCATGGGAAAGTGGCCTGGAAGTCAGAGCCAGTGGCAGAGTCGGCCATTTCAAACCTGACTTAAATGAGAAGTGTTTGGGGAATGAAGGAGACTTTGCTTCTCTCCATGGTTAGAGGGAATAATTGGTCCCATCTGTACAACTGAGAGGAAAGAACCAAAGCACAAGTTTGGAATCCATTTTCAAATTCCTGAGGAAAGTCTACTTAAGTATAAAGTTTTATTACTATTAGTGGCTCTACTTAGGGTTGAAAAATCAATCTACTGAAAATGGTTGCAAACCTCCATAAAAAATAGCACAAATACCAAGCAACCGGAAGCTACAGGAAAAAGAAGACAACAGTTTTATCTTGAATGTTATTTCCTATATGAAAGAGTAATCAAAATTTTACAAGAAGGCTCCACATGGATCAGCACTTTTTTTGAATGGGGTCTCAAAAATTCAAAAAGGCACAGAGACATGCTTAGAAACATGCTTGCAGTATAACAAAAATGCATTAGGTAGCCTGAGACTGTGTCTGAAGATGGCAGACAAAAAGTCTGTAATCTTTGGTCAGAGATACCTTGGGGCCTTAACATTTTGGGGGTTTGTACTTAACTGCTGCCCAAGCCCAGAAACATGGGAAACTATCTCTGATGGACCTTTGCAGTAAGTCTCTGCTCCCATCCCATCCTTATAGGCAACTGATACAACTTAATAAGGGGTGGGAAGCTTAATTAGATAAAGAAAACATCAGTTTAAATAAGAAATCATTAATAAACCCCTTACCCTCGTCTGACAAATACCCCAGTCTCTTGCGTCTTAGAGCTCCTTAGAGGCACAAAAGAGACTTGTGTTCAAAGTTTGTTTTTTTTTTTCTTCCCTCTTGTTCCTCCCTCCCACCTACCTGCCACAGAGTGCCTTAGGAAGCAGGAAGTAGGCCATTAGGTTCATGAGTCCAAGTGCTTGCTAGAGGTGGGGGGAACCAAACATGACACAGGAGTGAGGAGAAGGCACACAGAGAATGGGGTCTAAAGCTTTCAACCAAGTAGAATTGGGACAGAAGGAAGTGGATAAAAGGAAGGAAGAATTAGGAGAAAAATTAGCTGTGATGGGAAATCTCAGTCCTCCTCCTGTGCATCTCCTTCACTCTCACACCCTACCATATGCCCAGCACTTCTGACACCAGATGTGGGGAGGATTTCCTTCACCAAACAATTCTCCAACACTAGCTGGGCACCCTACAATTTAACTCAATACTGACACCATCTACCTGGAGATAGCATCGGATCCCGTGGGTTATGGACTCAGGCCCACAAGAGTGTACCTGCTTCAGAGGCCAGTTACAAGTAATAGGAGCCCCCCTGCAGTGTTACCTACACCTTCTGTCCAATTTGACTACAGATCAGAGGTTCCAATGACCCTCTTCTTGGGTCTAATAAATTTGCTAGAGCAGCTCACAGAACTCAGGGAAACATGTATATTTACCAGTTCATTAAAGGATCTGAAAGAGGATCCAGATTAACAGCCAGATGGAAAGATACATAGGACGAGATCTGGCAGGGTCTCAAGTACAGGAGCTCTATTCTTGGGGAGTTGGGTGTGTGTCACCCTCCTGTATGGGATGTGTTCCCACCTGGAAGCTCTCCAAACCCCATACTATAGGGATTTCATGGAGGCTTCCTCATGTAGGCCTGATTGATTATTAGCTCTATTTTCAGCCCCTCTCCCCAGTCAGGAAGATGTCGGCATAAGCTTAGGGCTGAAAATTCTAAGCTTCTAACCATGGCTTGGCTTTTCTGGTGACAGTTCCATCCAGTAGACATCCAGGAGCCCACCCAGAGTCACCTCATTAGAACAAAAGATGCTTCTAGTGATCTTATCATTTAGGAATTTACAAGGGTTTCAGGAGCCCTGTGTCAGGAGCCAGAGTCAAAGACTGAACACCAGAACAAAAGACACTCAGACCAAATATTAGAAAAAAAGACAGTCAGGCCAAACACCAGAACAAAAGACACTCCCAGTGCTCTTATCACTTAGGAGTTACAAGGGTTTTCGGAACTTTGTGCCAGGAACTGAGGGCAGAAACCAGTATATATATTTTCTATTATCTCATATTAACCAGACCACAGTAACACAATGCATAGGGTGCCCCAGTGGGCTAATAATTTGACACCTCTTCAAACAGATACACTTGCATTAGCTCTCCCTGATGAAACATAATCCATTCTGACTGAACTTATTAGCTACTGATAATACTTCAACAAATTATTCTTAATTATAAATATAAATATATATATTTATATAATATATATGTATATAATTTCACTGTATGCTCAAGGAACCTCCTGTTTTTCTCAGTTACAACTCCTAAGGCAGCCAATGAGAAAACCTGAAAAAGCCCCACAGAATGGACAGCTAATTAAAGGTTTCAGCAAATTTCTTCAAAAGTCTGCCTTTGTGACTTGATGATTATTGGAAAAGTTAAGCAGATAGAAAACTGACTTCTTTTGAATAAGAAAAACATATTTGTCTCAGATTTTGAAATGTGAAATTCACATAATAGGAGAACATTCTCAAAGTTCACCTCAGTGCTTGCTGTTCCAGTAATCTTTTCTGTTTGCTCTTCTGTATTGATTACAGCTTGTTGATTAATCATATCTGGTTCTCTTTTTGATTAGACCCACATGTTTGGTGATTCTTCTCAGTTCAGTTGCTCTTTAGGGGCTTCAGTCTTAGACTGAACTAGCTTAGACTGTCATTTTATTCTAATCTATTTCGTCTCTTCCCTATGGTTTCATTAGCATTTTCCCCTCACAGTTTCTAAAAGTTCTTACACATACTCTTTTCATTTTTAGACCTATTAAATTTTAAGTCTTTGATGAATTAAATCAATGCTCATAAGCATTTAATTCTAAAAATTGCCACCTCCTCTTCATTGGCTCACCATTTTTCAATGGTTAGTAATGAACAAGCATGAGTGTTGGAAGCTTCCATGATTATTGGCTTGAGGGATCATGTGCAACCATGTCCAATTAAACTTTGAGGAAACAAACCAAATTATTTCCTATGTATAGATATTTATTCATTTTTTAAAATGAAGATGAGAATAAACTATTTACTACTTATAAATATTCTATACTCCATATTTATTTTTAGAATAAAGAGTCTCCTACATGTCATTTTTCAAACCAGGCAACTCCTGGGTGAAGCATATTAAGCCAGTTAAGAGTTTAGTTTAAAAAAAAAAAATTCAGCTAATACAACTTGTCACCTTTGTCAGGTAATGAGCCATATGTTATGCATCACTTAGTTTCAGAATGGTAGCTCACCTGACTTCTAGCTTTGCTGGTCTCAGAGTTCATGGTCCAGCCTTGGGTTGCACTATGCAATACATACCTGTGTTACAGAAATAGGTAAGAAAAAAAATGAGAAGATGCTGGTGAGGAACGCTTTTCCAAGTCTTTCCATGAAGGTTGGTGGAGAGAAATTCCAATTTATATTTCACTACTTGGGAATCTTAATTAATTAATACCATTATTCAGGTTTGCGTCAGTGATTTTTAAAAAAGATATTATCTATCAAAGTATTGTTTAAGTTAATCAACCATTTTGACCAAAATACCAATTTTAATCAAGTGCTCTACCAAAAAATACTAGTCTCATTAAGCCTTCCAAGTCTTACAACCCACTTATGCTTGACTATGATTCTGAAAATACTAGAAATCTTCAGCAATTTTAACATCCCTTGTAGAAAGATTTTGTTAAAATATTTAAGAATTTCTCCACTCTTCCTTTCTGATTTCCCAAATCAACAACCCCCCAATCTTGACCCAAATGTGAGTCCAGTGATTCCAAGTAAAGCTGAAAACTTTTAGAAATGTAAAATCTTTTTTTTTCTTTAACCCAATGAAGAATTAGAAACTGCTGATTCTGCATCCATTTTAAATTAGAATTAAGATACAAACAATTTAGCTACCTCAGTGAGTGCTAAAAAGAGACTAGTCATTTTCCAATCCCAAACTTTCTGCTATAAAGGTTGCCTAACCATTGGGATTTGTGAATTAAAGAGGACAGAAGGGAAAGGAAAGAGAGATTGCGCTCATCACTGAAAAGGAGGCTATGAGTGGATCTGGTTGACATCTTTGCTTTTTGGTGACATACTGAGCAAGGTTGAGGCCCACTATGAAAATGATCAACTATGAATGGAGATGGGGTTGGGTGGGGTTGATGTGGTCCTGTTCTTGTTGTGTATTTGTTTGGGGAACCTATTGATGCTCCTGGCAAGAACTGGATCCTGTGCTAACATTTTGTTTTGCAAGTAATGCTATAATGCCAAGGTGCAAACTTGGCTTGGGGTCTGTGTACAGCCCATCAGACTTATTTGTTTGGTCTTCACAATCTTAAAAAAAAAAAATTGAGCCAACTTTTAAAGATCAGGTGATTTCATATAAACACTCTCAGTTCTGGCTTTCTTGAAAAATCAGAATAAGATAAAATCAGGTAAGACAACAATGGTTTGCATTTCCCACAAGCTCTAATTGCCTAGAACTGAGTAGCAGCTGTCCACCCCCAGTCTGTCCATCATTTACAGCTCTTTTCCTTGACATTGAGTTTCATTTGCCGTTTAGCATCATGCTCGAGCTGTTTTTCTTAGTAATAGAGAAATACCATACCTTGAAAGTAAAAAAATGAAAGGCAGGCTGAAAACTTTCTTCTCCCAAGATAAATGACAGACCATGTTTATTTATGCAAGTGAAAAAATCCATATGTTTAATAAGCAAACAAGTTGGATCTGTGTCAAAAGAAGACAGTTTAAGGCATCCAGCCATCCTACTAATTAATGTTACCCTCATGGCCCATGTAGGTGTTGAACTTTGCAGCCCCAAATTATTACATTCTCTGCATCAGTGATTCTCAGCAAAAGAGTATAGAGGAATATCAGAATCATCAAGTGGTTTTTTCAAAATACACTTCCTTCTACATGGACAATTCTGGGATGCATGCCCCTCTGGAGGTTTTATCTGATTGTGGAAGCTGTCTAGGAGATTCT
This sequence comes from Leptonychotes weddellii, assembly GCF_054177405.1. Taxonomy (NCBI): domain Eukaryota; kingdom Metazoa; phylum Chordata; class Mammalia; order Carnivora; family Phocidae; genus Leptonychotes; species Leptonychotes weddellii. Next base: position 79,757,451 of record NC_138378.1, on the reverse strand, counting down.
GATATAATTATCTGGTGGAGAACTCTATATCTGATCTTTAGATGAGACCTATCGAAAGGCATCCTGTTATCTTTTTTCCAATTTCTCTCCCCTGTCCCATCCCAAAATAAAATGCCCAACAGCCCAACAACTCAGGCATCATGCCCACCACCCACAATGGAGCTAAAGTTATGTGTGTAAATGGTGAGAAGCTGCCAACAAGCCCGTTCTGACTGTGAAGTTCTTGCTTCAAATGGTGTGTGGGGGTCAGAGTTGGGGTAAAACTATTTGACACCTTTGAAAATGTGTTAGGACAATTGGCTAGAAATCAGGATGTCTCCAGATGAGTGGTTCACAAATTTGAGAACCTGGGGCACTTACTAAAATTATCAATGTCCGGGCCTTGCCATTGTTCTATTTAGTACTTCTGGTGTGGGTGTTGAGAGACTCAAACCAACAAACTGACCATGGCCAGAGTCCACAGCCTCCACACAATCAGCCCCAAACAGCCATGATCTGATTAATTAACTGCCAGCTTCCCTAATTTTTGTCCCTGCTCCCAATTTAGCACTAACTAGAGAAATCTAAATGTGTTCTCCTAACCAATTGCATATGATGTCCCACTTCCAGTTAGTTCCTCCAGCTTTCCCATGCTAACAACCTCCAATTAAGGCATACCAGAATCCTTCCCTTTTTCACTATCACCTTCTACACTGCCCTGCCTGCCTTTGTGTTTCTGCCAAATGCCAATGATGGTGGCTGACTCACTTGCAATAGCAAGTTCTGAATAAATAGACTTTGCCTGTTCTCATTTGGGTGGTCTTTATTTTTACAGGTTCCCGGAAACAATATTTTCAGCAGGCTCTCCAGATAATTCTGCCACATACTAACATTTAAGAGCCATTGCTAGAAACCACTCGTATGTTTCCCAAATTTTACAAGAATCACTTGTGCACATATGTGTGTGGGGAGAGGACACAGATTCTCATGTACCACCGCAAGCCCCAATTGAAACAGTCTCTGGGAAGTGGGTTTGGATTTTCTTTTTTTTTTTTTTTTTTAAATAAGCCTCTTCCTCTAGGTGTTGCTTATCATCCATCAAAGCCATTTGGGAGCCGCTGGACTATGCTACTGTTCACAGGCTTGCGTCAGGTTGGCAGAATACAAAGCACCTAGAAAGCTAATTATAAATCAAGATTTCCAGGCACCACCCCTGGAGATTCTGATGTTGTTAGTCTGGGCTCTCCCAGTGATTCTGAAAAGCAGTGCTCTACCTATGTGATTCTCAAACAGCAGCGTGCATACAAAGTCCCTGGAGATCTTATGGAAATGCAAGTTCTGAGTCAGTGGTCTGGAGTAGGGCTGAAATTCTGCATATCTAACAAGCTCCCATATGATGTTTCTGTGGCTGATCTGCTAACGACACTTGGAGCAGTCAATGTTGGCTGCACACTAAAACCAAATGGGGAAACATCCTCGAGGGTAAGACTCGGGCACCAGGAGATCTCACCACACAGCCAAGATCACTGGTTCATCTGTCCACTGCTTAACCACAGTGTTTTTACAGGAATGGTACACAAGCCATCTGAATAGAGCTCTGCTGAACTTGGCCCTGACATGTCACTCACTCCTCAGCATGGCTTTGTGGCTCTTGCACTTTCCTGTGGGCCTGAGGATGCCTAGAGGCCCACCGAATGCACTGAAGAGAGCTTGTTCCATGGAATTCCTGTTGAACCACCTTGTTGTCAGCTTTCAGGGACTTCCTGCTGAGGGAGAGGTGTAATGATAACCCAGAATATCTCATGTGCCCAACAGCTGGGAAAGCGAATGCTGAGAGAGAATGGTCTTCAATGACTGAGGGAATTTCCATAAGGTAAATCTGTTTTTAACTTTGGGGTGAGTGTGATTGGGTTCTACCGGCTAAGGGGAAAAAAAAAAAAAAAAAGACACCCAAACCCCCTTGGTGGTCAGATCTGCTTATTTTTCATCTTCCTTTGCTAGGGTTTCATGACTGATTATAAGGGTAAGAGAGATGATAGTGTTGTTGTTGATGAGAAGGCAGATTTGGATGGGTTATAATTACAATTTACCCTTCACCAGATGCCTTCATTCTGTTGCCAGGCATTTGATGAGCTATTTCATGAAGACTATGTGAGATGGGTTAATGCCTGAAAGCCCATGGATTTGAGTGGACCAATGTGAAGGTGCTTAACAGATCCTTAGATGCTCGACTTGTTTTTGCTTAGCGGATAAATAACCTGGTGCATAATAAAATCTAAGAGAGCTATTCCAGAAGAAAACTACTCATACTCAAGGACTATGTGGGTTTCAAGCAAGCAAGTATGACAGCAGATAGCAAATTTGTAATAACAGACCTGGAACCATTTTATCATGAGGTCATGGACACAAGTTTTTAAAAACCATCTATCCAAAATGCATCATAATAAATCAATCATAAAATTCTCCTGGCTGATAAACATGTCAGTCTGCCTATGCTCTGTAATTATCCATAGCAAAACATCCTCTGTATAATGAATGGCTGTTGTTTTCAAACATGTCTTAATATATAAACAAAAGGTATTTCTAAGAAATATTCAGACATCTAAAGCCTGGGTCATGTTAGTGACAGAGGCTCTATGGTGAGCCCAGAGGTTCTTTGTAATTACCATGATGCATGGCCTTAATGCCCAAGGAGAGGGTTTTAGGTTAGCTGGGGGAGGCAGAAGAATGCCCACAGGAAAAAAATTCTTCATCTACAGATGAATGCACATCTGGTTTCAGAGGAATAAGATAGCTCTCAATAATTTTGATAGGCAGTGGTGGGCCTAATGGACATGCATCACAGATATATATACACACACATACATATACACACATATACAATATTATAATGTCATATATTATGATATATGTAATTTATACATTTATAACATATATATACCATTCACTTTTACTTTAACAACGAATTTAATGTTAGTTCAAAGGTTTTTTTTTTTTTAAAGATTTTATTTATTTATTTGAGAGAGAGAGAGAGAATGAGAGAGAGCACATGAGAGGGGGGAGGGTCAGAGGGAGAAGCAGACTCCCTGCCGAGCAGGGAGCCCAATGCGGGACTCGATCCTGGGACTCCAGGATCATGACCTGAGCCGAAGGCAGTCGCTTAACCAACTGAGCCACCCAGGCGCCCCTAGTTCAAAGGTTTTTGAACAGAGAGGTCTAAAAGATCAAATGGATACCCAAGAGGCTGAACTTTATATAAACATTTAGCAGATGGTGATAGAGACACTCCAGACCAACCAAAGAAAACAAATTTTAAATGAAAGTCTTGCATTATCACATAGTAGTAGATTTGTCTTATCTCACCATTATATTTTAATACCCTAGGAGATACAGAACAAGGGAAAAACCTAGCAAAGACACTGAATATAGAGATAAGAAAAACAGTCTGGGGAATTTCTAATGACTGCCTTATCAGTAGGTATTAGATTGAGAAACACAATACTGGACTGCGCATATCTTGCCCTACCTCATCCCCACCATCTGCCCCTATGGGCAGATACCCAAGGAGCCCAACACCGACCCCGTGATGGGAACTTCCTTTTGAGCGGTTGGGCCTGCTGCTCCCTTGTACCCCACCACACAGCAGCATGTCTCTTTCCATTCAGACCCAACTTTGAGAAAAGGCACAGATGTGAGTGAGAAATGGCTGGGCCACACTGTGTTCTGGGATATGTGGTCACCCTAGGAAAAGCCTGGGAACTGTGAAGGCTCGGGTACCACATATATAAACATGAGAGCTGCAGATTAGAGCTGACTCCCTTTTACCTTCAGAGAACAGATAAGAAGGCTCATCTCAGTCCAGCAACTCCTTCAGGAGATTTCTGGCCAAGCCCAAGAACTTGGGGCAGGAGCAGTCAGAATTGCCTTTAAGTCCAAGTTTGGAAAAGGGGAGCTGGCTAGGTACTCCCTAAGTGATACCTCTTAAAAGTCTGTGGATAGATATCAGGCCTGGATAGCTCCTCTCTAAAGTTTCAGTTAACTAAAAAATAATAATATAATAAAATTTACAAACAAAGGCCCTAAGGAAAAAGTCAAGTAAAGCAAATTATTTGAAGACTCAGAAAGAGTATATATTTGCAAATTAGTTGCTATAGGAAGCAGAATTAAAAAAAATAAAAGACACCTGTTGGAGTGTTCATTGACAAACCAAAAGCTCTCAGGGGTCAGAACACTGTGTTCCATCTCTTAACATCATGTCGATCTAACACTATGGGAACCCAGCGGCCCCTGCTGGGCTCCTGTGAGTGGATCTGTCTCCCCCAGAGACCTGCAGGCAGAAGGCAGTGGCCAGCAGAGAAATCAGATGCAGCTGTGGGAAGCAAGGAACAGTAAAAGCAGAGGGAGGGAGGTCGAGGTGTTAATCCAGGAAGCAATTTCTTTTCTTATCTCCTCACACTTGTCATACTTTTTGATACATTTCTATTGACCTTGGACCGCATAGAATATTAAACTTCCTGAATTTATTTTTGAATGGTTTTGTATCCGGAGATTCCTTATTCTACTACATTGGTATGAAGCGTAGCATTTCCTCAACCCTTCTTTTCTTAGGGATAGATTTTTTTTTTGAAGATTTTATTTATTTATTTGACAGAGAGAGACACAGCGAGAGAGGGAACACAAGCAGGGGGAGTGGGAGAGGGAGAAGCAGGCTTCCAGCTGAGCAGGGAGCCCAATGCAGGGCTCGATCCCAGGACCCTGGGACCATGACCTGAGCCAAAGGCAGATGCTTAACGACTGAGCCACCCACACGCCCCACTTAGGGATAGATTTAACAATAAATTAACACACAGTCATTTCTGGCATTGAAGGTGAGACAATAGTATTACTGTTTTTTATGATTTAAGCATTGCACTAGCTTTTTAAAATAAGGATTCCCATACAGGTCTCATAACAACCCACAAGTAGGTATAAAATCCCTACTTTGTGGCTTGGGCAACTGGCTCCCAGGAGGGTTATATAACTTGCTCAAGGTCACATGGAGAAGTCAGAATTTGAACTCAGGTCTACTTTGCTCCAAAGCCCTTTCTGCCATAACCATGCTCTCTCGAAAAAACACACTGCCAAGAGTCGATGGTTTTTCTCTACAGCTTCCCTATCTTCTGGTTAAATTGGTCTGTTAGGCAGAATTACAGTTCTCAGTTATTTCCCCTAATGGCTCCCTTCTCTAACTCCCCTGGGTCAGTTTGCTGTGCCTATTTGAGCCTGGACTCTGAAATTTACTTTTCTGTTGGCACACATTCTCTCTTTGAGCTAGTAACAATTGACTGGCGATTGCCAGCCAATTATTAGCTAATTACTGCCTAGCAATTCACTAGGTAAAGAGAGGAAGAACCTTAGGTAATATTAAGGAAAGAATAATTTGCCCCTACTTTTCAGTCTCTGTCTCAAAAGAACCTTAAAAAAAAAATCATTACCCAAACCAGTATTACTCGCTTTGATAAGTCACCTCATTCACTAGATGTGATTTCAAATGATTTTCTAAGAAAATCAAATCTACTTTCAAAGGGCAAAAATTTGGCATAATTCAGATATTCAGAAGAATGAGCTGTAGGTTCTGAAGGCAATTCAAAGTCAGTCCAAAAATAAAGTCTGAGATGGTTGGAATAAATACGAGGTTTTTCAGAGTGAGCACTTTGAAAGTGAACATTCTTTTGCATACAGATTTTCTGTATGTTATTAAAAACTTAGAGTCATTTTCTTTCCAATAAATACTGTTTTATGCCTAAGTTAGACAGAGTTGGCTTATGTTACTTACAATTAAACATACTAATTAAACGTCTGCCTTCGGCTCAGGTCATGATCCCAGGGTCCTGGGATCGAGCCCTGCATCAGGCTCCCTGCTCCGCGGGAAGCCTGCTTCTCCCTCTCCCATTCCCCCTGCTTGTGTTCCCTCTCTTGCTGTGTCTCTCTCTGTCAAATAAATAAATAAAATCTTAAAAAAAAATACTAATTAATACAAAATTTCAAACCTAAAGTGAGGTGTTCAAATAATAGAACTTGAAGTATGATCTTAAATATAGAACTTGGTTTACTTGAGGTATGGAAGGAAGCCTGCACTGGTTCATTCTGTCCTGATTCAGACCCATTTAATGCATTACAGGAAAAAAAAAAAGGTTAGACTGTTAACTATTTATTGGGTTTGAGATCATATACCTCACATGGAACTTCAGGGGACTTAGCAGAAAATGTAGATTATTCAAGGATATTGGTTATTTCTTGTGGCTTTCAACAAGGGTGATGCTCAAAATATGGTTAACAACTGGTGCATCCCCAGGGCTCCCCAGTCAGAATGGATGCCAGATGTGGAGCTAGGCCCTAACACTCTGCTGGGCCCCATGCTGACCCTTTAGCTCTTGTCTAAGTTGACCCATGTGATAGAAGCAGAGAGAGAGCCAAATGCAGCTGACCTTGCTCCTGTGACCTGTAATCCAGGACTTACGAGGGTGAGTTGAATTCTCAGTGTGAATAAAAGCAGGGTGATGATGGAAACAGTGAACATGAAGGAGAGCCCAGGATTGTCCTCACAAATGGGGAGAATCTGCTCCTAGTCCTTCTCCCACCACAAAGGGCTCCTTTGTGCTTTTCCTTTTTGTTACCTGATGTAAGACTGGAATCTGGCTGCTCTGCAGAAAAGAGGGAACTTAACCCCAAGCCCCTAAACGTGTCCTGCTGTGCATGTTATGCCTATCAGAAGTGATCATTTTCCCACTGTTAAATACTTGTCAGTGGGTTACACGCTGGGATGGGAAAGAGCTGGCTCTGCCTTCCTGCCTGGCTTTTGCTTTAGTCTGTGCCATGCCAGTGCAGGATGAAGTTTGGTCGAGTGCTCAGAGCCCCCAGGCCTGTTGCACAGAGATGGAAACTGCAAGGGAATGAAGTATGGCCCAGAGTTAAGGATCATGATTTTTAAATTTGTTGCTTTGGCTATAAATTTCCCCAGGAATTGAACAGACTGGCAGCTGAATAGGGTTTTAAGGAAGTTAAACTAACAAAGAAAACCTAGCTTAGAAAAAAACCTACGATACTGAACTCCTAAAACAATTCCCAGGCTCCAAAATCACCAGGAAGGGAACGCCCGAAGCAGCTCCCTGAAGAGGAGTCATCCCTGCATACTTCTTAGCCATGGTCCTGGAGGTCAAAATTCTTAGCCATGGTCCCAGAGTGTTACACCGGGAATCTCACCAGGAAGAGACTCAGGAAGCCACACTGGCCAACTAGGCACAGAAACAGAGGACAGGCTATGGACCAGGATGGTGAGTCTCATGCATTTTCAGCTTCCCCATTTATAGACAGGAGCTCCTGTTGTGGTTTTCCTGCTTTTCCTCTACTACTGATTATTCGGCATGTTGGGGTGCTTAAATTTATCAATTAGCTATAAACCGACAGACTAAAAGAAGCCATAACCAGATTATACCCATCACCCAGGGGTCCTGGTCTTGAAGCTAGATTGGATATGATTTGGGGTGATCTTTCTTTCAGAGGATGGTGGTGATTTCACACGGGACAGTTGTGTTACACTGGGAATTCTGGAATTGTAAGTATCGGAATAGAGGTTAATGTAATCCCTGGGCAGCCACAAGGCGGAATGTAATAGACTGTGGTAGTTGTATTTATCAGTCCAGCAAACTTTCCTTCCTCCTTTATGTATTAAGAGCTTCTGCTCTGCGGGCTAACAAAGTGACCAGTGAGACATCGGTCCTTGATCACCCCAGTCCAGTGTGGCTGTGCTGTCCTGTCTTACCACTCCTGCCCCAGGCCTGGCCAATCATGAGCCCCCCTTGCCCTGTGAAGTGATTTGTTCTGGTGTGGTCACATGACCCAAGCAAACACGGAGAGAAATAAACTTTCCCTGCTGCTGGTGGTTTGCTGACCATGGTCCCCACCACATGGAGAAGAAATAAGAACTGGACAATGACAATACTAGTGGTGCTGAACACCCAGTGTTGTATCATTAGTCCCCGGTTCTTAGTTTTCATAGCTTTTCCAAAGTTTTTGTGAGCTACCTCTGTATCTTTCTTTATATATATATTCTATGTATTTGAATACCCATAATTATACATCTATTATACATATAATTCTCTATATAATAATATAATATATAGGAGGTTAGTTTCCTTCATTTGCAACCAAAAAGTACCATGTAATATAAACCTGAATTCTATAACTAGCAATAGAATGATCAAAATGACCCCCAAAATGTGCAACCCTCCTATAACATGTATTATTTAAATAAATCTACCATTATGTTTAGATAAGTTATACACAGAATGCCATAAGAGAGTAAAAGCTGCGAGGGAGGCAGAGCAAGATGGCGGAGGAGTAGGAGACCTGGATTTCGTCTCCTCTCAGGAATTCAGCTAGATAGGGATCAAACCATTCTGAACACCTACAAACTCAACAGGAGATCGAAGAAAAGAATAGCAACAACTCTCTGAACAGAAAAGCGACCACTTTCTGGAAGGTAGGATGTGCGGAGAAGTGAATCCGAGGTGATATTCGGGAGGATAGACGGCGGGGGAGGGGCCTCTGTTGGCCGCTTCTGGCAAGTGATAGAGCTGCAGAGCACAAAATTGGAACTTTTAAAAGTCTGCTCCGCTGAGGGACGTCACTCTGGTGGCTAAGCGGGGGGTGGAACCCTCCGGGACAGTGTGGTCTCAGGACCTAGGGGTCACAGAAAGACCGGGGGTGCCTGAGTGTGTCAGAGCTCCCAGGTAACGGAGCAGGGAAGCCGGCTGCAGAGGCGGAGCCCAGGCGCGGGCTCTCAGCTCAGGGTTGCCATAAACCGTGATCCGCAGCACAGTCGGGCCACTGCTCCTCCAGCAGGGACCCAACAAGTGGCAGATCCGGGGAGACTCACCTTCCTCCCCCAGGAGGAGTGGCGGGGGAGCGCACCGCAGGGCTCTGCTGGGTTTGG
>NC_138378.1:79663966-79747998 GCF_054177405.1 Leptonychotes weddellii | reverse complement strand
ATGGACTCTGAGAAACAAACTGAGGGTTTTAGAGGGGAGGGAGGTGGGGGGATGGGTTAGCCCGGTGATAGGTATTAAGGAGGGCATGTACTGCATGGAGCACTGGGTGTTATATGAAAACAATGAATTGTGGATCTCTACATCAAAAATTAATGATGTATTATATGGTGACTAACATAATAAAATAAAATTTAAAAAAAACTAAAAAAATATTTATTTATTTGAGAGAGAGCAGGCATGAGCGGGGGGTGCAGAGGGAGAGGGAGAAGCAGGCTCCCTGCTGACCCACTGAGCAGGGAGCCTGATGGGAGGAGGTGCTTGATCCCAGGACCCCCGGGATCATGACCTGAGCCGAAGGCAGACACTTAACTGACTGAGCCACACATGCGCCCCACCAACAAAAAATTCTGATAAACTATATTTTGTATGATTCCCATTTAAAGACAAACAAATGAGTTGAGTTTGTTTCCAACAGGAGGGACCTTCCATGTTGACAAAATGACAATGAGAACTAAATCTTCAGTTTACAGTTTTACACATCTGTTGGTTGGCAGAATTTCCCACAGATTAGTTTCTGTTGCCATACATTTCAGATGTGGTTTCCTTTCCACTCCCTGCATTTTTCCAGTAGTTCTGGGCACCAGAGGGCATATTCATATTACAATCAATAGAGACTCTGCATCTTCCTATAATGATGCCAGATAAGATGGTATAGTTTAAGGTAATAGGAATATTCCTGGAAACTATTCCTACACCAGAATGACTATACAAGAAGGTGCCTACAAGCCACAAAAGTATATCCTGATATAAGCATCTGGAATGTACCCTTAATGTAGTTTTCTTTTACACAGGTCCTAGTCTATGGTCATCCCATACAAAGGAATAATGATGGAGGAGGGGCAGGTGGAGAAGAGAGACAGTGGTCTTAACTGATTGCAGTTAAGATATCTTACTTGTGAACACATTTTGAGCCTGTCCCAGGCTTTGTGAATGGGAGGGCCCTGAACCTAAGCTTCCTTTGCTTCATGGTAAATCCCCTCTGCTGGGAAGTGCTGATTCTGTGAGGCTGTCCATAGGCAGGCACATCTATCCCAACCCCTTCCTGAGACACTGCCTCTCTGCCCTTTCGGAGCAATATGGGATGAGGTTTGCATCTCCTGGGCTATACTCTGACAAGTGAGTCCCAAGGGTGCATATTCTGTTCTCATACTGGTCCTAACTATACATCTTAGGTTCCCATAACATGTGCAGTATCTGAAACTTGAGATAAGGGCCTGAGTCCATTCTTAGGGACCCTGACAACATCCAGGTTCTCATCAAATCCCCTCTAGCTTTCCCTTCCTGCTGATTGGTTGAACTCTCATTTCATTTAGAGAAGTAAAATCTTACTACATCATACATTTTTTTCAAACTCTGTATTTTATAGTATAAACTCTATACCTTTGGCTTTCCAGGCATGTTCCTTTTGAGCCAAGCCCATTTTTTTTTTTTTTAGAATTCAAAATAACTACTATTTCTCTCTCATGTACCTAGTCCTTGTAAATCAATAATGTATTGGCTTTCAAGACTGTGCTCTTAACCAAAGATTTGCAAGTCTGTTTAAGACTCCAAAAGTTAAAAAAGTGACTCTTCTTTGTGTATATGTTTGCTTCCTCTGAGTGTAGTTTGAGAAGAAGGCTACCTCTGAAGCCTGAAGCAGGGATGGTGGAATATGGTACAGGGAAAAGCAACCTATTAATATCTCAACATATGTTTCTGCTCGAGGAACTATTGGTTTGGGCATCCAGGCACCAGAAAGATTAGCCATAATAATTGGTCAAATGGGAGGGCTGTAATATCAGCGAGGGTCCCATTATGCATACATAGAAAAGAATGTAATAGAAGAAATAAGGTGCTTCTAAGTTTTTGGAAAGGTCAGGTCTCTAGGAATGACTTTTTGAACAGTATTGACTGAAAGAACTGCTACTTGTGCTATAATTAGCTAGTTGGTGGCTCATGAAGCCACTGTACCCCAGTGCTGGCTCCAGGATCACATAGTATTCTGCTTTCTAACTGGGGATCCAAAAGCTATCACCAGCTTTATATGCCAGTTAGAGCCACACCAGCAGTATGAATGCCTCATGTGCTGCCACCTCCCTCCCCGAAGAGCTCAGCTCCAAATTCAGGTCTCACACAAGTACATCTGACCATCCTAGCTCAAGGAAGTCTGGGACATAGTTTTAGCTTCCCAGCCTCTGTGGCAGAGGAAGGCATACCAGGAGGAGGTTGGAAGAGTTGCGAGTGCCCCAATGTGCTATCCATCTATTGTAGTTTTGTACAATAACTCACCTCTGGGAACCTAAGACCAGCCCCTTAGGACTAGCAGCTCCTTAGGACGAGCTCCCAGGACTGGCTCTCAGATCAGCTCCTGTTCCAGCAAGATGCTGGCCACACATGAAAGAAACATCCACTACAGCACAGTGTCTGTGAACTTAGATCCTGAGCTACCTGACTCAACCATGAAATCCCGTGGCTTCTGCCACTCACAGAAGACATTTCTTAAAGGCACAACAGGAGAGATTCAGTCCTATTGGTGGTTCAAACTGAGAATCTTACTTTTCTCAATAAATATGCATCTTGGCTACAAAATATTGTGTGGGGTCATGAACCCATTAATTACTGTAAAAGAAATTTAAATTCAGTTTATTATAATATACTAAATGATGTCAGGCCAATATTAAATAAGCCTGTGGAAACAATCATTCTTCCATCATGGAGAAATTGAAAGCTGCATTATATTCATGACTGAGCATAAATAACATGTTTAGACTTCATTGTTTAGTAAAAATTGAAACATAAATTAGCTCTTCCCTAATTTTAGTTTCATTTATCATGCCATTTTAATTCCTCTTAATTTACTCATTCATAGAGTCAGTACAGAAAGGTATGAGAAACATTAATCTGCATCTCCTAATAATTTGAGCAAAGGTCCCTTTGCATTTACATGTCTAGGTGGTATTTTCCTTCCTTCCATTGTGACAATAAATTAAACTCAGTATGTTGGTTGGACATGTGGTGGGAGAAATAGACAAAGGTTATTCCAATGCACATGGTTACCTGGGATCCTCCAACAGTGCCATTAGGTGTCCTTTCTGGGACGTGATCTTAGTTCTGTCACCCCCCACCATCTGGCCCCAGTACTCTGGGAGAGGGCCACACTTAAATGAACACATTCCACATCCTCCTTCTGACTTCCACATTGACCACACAGGGAACCCTTGTGGCTGTGCCTAGATATTGCATGTTGCTGTCTCCGGCTATTACCTAGATCAATTTGCCACCAGACCCCTTATCCTAGGGAGTGTCTTTGGACAGGGTGCACCTGAGAAACTGTAGCAGTGCCCCTTAGAATGAGAGCACTTTACTTGGTATAGATCAGGACTCTTGCCCACTTCTGTCCCCTCTGGCAGAGTGTCCAAATCCTCACTGTGTCTTTCTCCCTTTTCTGTCCATGTCCACATGTCCCTTGCATGTTCACAAGGACATGGAGCCAAGGTGTTAAAGGGCAAGGAAATGTTAAAAGATCTGTCTCCCATACCAAGAGTGAAGACTAGCAATCAAACATTCATCCACTTATTTACTTAGGAGTCTGTGCTCTTCTGAACCCCCACCTGCCCTCTAATATGCACACACACACACACACACACACACAGCCTGTGCAACGGCTGGGAATTCACAGAAAGACACATATAAGTTATGGGAGCAAATAATTTTGGAATCTTGTATTCTACCAACCCCAGGGCAGAGCAGGTTTTGGTGTACCCTCTGCTGGCCATGAGTCTCTGCAGGCCCCAGGGCTTCCCACCATTCCTCACTGAAAACAAGAACTTCTCTTGGGGATGCACAAGACTCTGAGAGGCTGCCACTCCAACTCAACCAGAGTTTCACAAATGGTGCTTTGCAATTTCATCTGGAGAAACATTTGCTTCGATACAAATATGCCGAAGGTACTGATTTATTTAACCTAACCCCCATTCTTGGACATGTATATACTTCAGTTGCAATCTCTATACATACAACTTGGTCCACAGTATAAATTCCTACTTATAAAACTTTAAGATTAAAGAAGATACACATTTCAAAGAATTTTGGTACATATTACCAAATTGCTCCCTGGAAAAAATGTGCCTATGCACATAATCAATGTTTGAGGGCATTCAAGGATTTTTTCCTTTAGATTATACACTTTGCTATGCATCTATTAACTTCAACTTATTGGTCCCATTATTAAAATTCCCTAACACTAAGTTTTGCCTATTTGGTTTACTAGATTGATTGGTGGTATGTCAAAATATCTCACGATTGTCTTTCAGCTTATGTTTATCTTACTAACAGTGTATGCTATTTGCACAGAAACTACAATGATTGTTGTAACTTCATTTAGCCTATACATGTTATTAATTTTAAATGTCTTTAAATTACGTGTTTCATTTAATGTGTTTGGACTTGAATTCTTATCATATATGTGTGTGTATATATGTAATATGTATACATACACACATAAATTCAGTAAATGTTGGTGAGGAAATGAATAAACAGTGACTAGCTGAGCCCCTGGTATGAGGCACATTGAAAATAAATCCTGCCTATCTTTCGGGGAGCCCTTTCTATCATGAGACTGGGTTGTTTCCTTTCATAATTGGCTCTTTGAAAAAAATCACCCTCATTTCAAATGTGATTTCCTAATCTTCAAATGAGTGATTCCTCTTCCCTCATATTCTTTTATCCTAGTTATTGGGCCCTTTTATCTGATCAAAGGGTGAGACAAGGCTAATCTCCCCCTGCCTTCCTAGCCTGAAATCTGAGCCCTTGGTGGCTGCCAAGAAAGCAGGAAAAAATCCCTATGGCGGTGGGCCTTATAATTTACTGTGCATAAGAACAGCCCACGGAACTTGTTAAAGTTCAGGATCTTGGGCCTCTCAGTTGTAGAATCTAGTTTGGTAGGTTGAGAATTGGGCCCTGAAATCTGTATTTTAAAAGACCTCCAGGTGATTTAGATACAAGTGGTCTCCAGATGACACATTGTGAAGCACTGTCCATAGGAACAAATGTCTCCCACTATTTGGGGATTTGGAGGCTGCCCAACTTGGCAGTTCAGTGTAGGGTGACTTCCCCTGAACTGGTATCTCAGAAAGCTTATATTTATTAATTTACAGGTTTACTGTAAAAAAAGAAAGTTAATTTCTGAAATGCTAATTAGGAGTCCTAGCATGTGCCCTGTGTCAGACACTCTTCCCCAATAGCCAGCTCTGGTCCAGGGTGTTTCCTGTCAGTGCATCTGCATGGGATATGGGTTTCAAAGGCCACAAGGAGCCCAGGGAATCTGACTCTGCTGCAGAAATTTCTAAAATACAAGATACTGAAAACCAACCCATAAGTTTGGGTTTTCTAGTTGCTCTAAAGCCATGTGCTACCTTAAAGAGGAGTAGTCAGTTGAACATTCAAACCTGGTTAGGGGAGTGGGGAGATGAGGGAGGGGCAAAGAAAGAAATCAGGGAAGTCTTTCCATTGCCTATGTCTGGGTGGAGGGTGGGGTTACCTGCATATCTGGAGAAGGAAAGAGAGAAAAGAGATCCATAATTACCGAGCAGTTGAGGCTGAATGGTGAATCCCGTGGAAGTTCTCTGATGCCCTCCAGGCATCCTCTGTACCACATGGTGAAAGCTTAATTACTGTCATGAGGCATATCTCTTACTTTTACAGAGATCATACATCATACCTACTCACAAACATGAGTTTTGAAAGACTGCAGTGTTTTTATGTTTTTGGAATTTGTTGTTTACATTGAAAGGTTGAGATTTCACATAATTTTTTTTTTCCACAGGTTTCTGGCTTTCTCTGAAAAATAGGAAGATCTGACCACATTGGGTCCTAATCCTCCCCTGGCAATCTCAATGGGGCTAAGGAAGCTCGGGGAAGCAAGAGAGGCTTGTCAAGGTGCCAAGGTCCCCACCACTCCATCTGGATCCCTGGAACCACTGCTTTACATACAAGTCCCCCAAGGCTTTTGGCCTTACACATGATATTTAAAAGCTGCCTCTTGCATATGCTGATTTCTTCCTCACAAGTCATCTGAGGGGATATGATTTTGCACTCTCTTATGATGAGGTTCCTGTCTTCTAGCCACTATCCCGGTGGGAAAGGCCAGGGGGACTAAGGGCATTCCCAGGTCAGCCCTTGCCTGCTTAGTATGGTGCCCATCTGTGCCTTCCCCCACTGTTCCAATAATGATTTACAGTGAGACCTCCAGCAAGGGTGACCAACTCATCCTGGTTAGCATAAGACATTCCCCATTTTTGCACTGAAAGTCCTGCTTCCTGAAAAACTCCTTAGTCCTGGACAAACTGGGATAGTTGGTCAACCTATCTCCAGCAGGCCAAAGGGACTTTGGAATTTGGGGCTGTGGACACCAGAAGCATACCCTTGGGATCCTCTTGCTCTAGCTTTGGAAAGCTCAAAGAGGTGTAGGAGAAGAAATAAGCAGCCTATCATAAGAACTCATGTATGCTGGCAAGGGAGGAGCAGTTTAGGATGAACTGTGTCTTTCTCTAGGAGGGGGAAAATTAGACAAATTAGACCACCTCCTATCCCTTCTCCATATATTTAATGCAGCCAGACAAGGCATTAATGGCTGGGAATGGCCAACCATCTAACTTGGCCTGGGATTGTCTGTGCCTGCCTCCTGCCTAGCTGGACACTCACTGTCTACCCGGCCTCCTGGACCCAAGGGAGGTGGCTTCTTCTATAATCATAGGGCGGTAGAGATTTTAAAATAGTTTAAATTATCTGGGATCAAGACTTCCTTCATCACACTAATGACACCACACTTAGACATTTGCCTTTCAAGGGTTTTCAAGATTGATTGTTTATGAAAGTGGAGATTGGCCTGTACCAGCTTATGTGATCCAGACACAGAGCTAGGCATAATACAAACCCAGACTGTGTCCATCCATGGCTTTTATTTTATGTTCTTATATTTTTTGTCAGTCAAAATATTAATATGCTTTTCATGGAAAATATAAAAGATTGAGACAAGAATAAAGAGAAAAATAATCCATTATTCCCCATGTAGATAAGCTCACTTTTATTGATTTTATAGACATACAATTTGTATTGTTCTTCTTTCACTTAATGGCATTTGATAAGCAAGGATGACATTAAAAAGTATTTAACAACTGAAAGAACATAGGCACAGACCCGGTGCAGGTGAGGCCAGTGCTTAGCTGGCTGTGGGCTGGAAGTTGCATCCTGGAGCCCCTGCTTGGCCACGCCTTTGCCCTTGGTTGCTGCATTGTAGGAAGGTTTGGGGGATATGGGGAGGTTCCAGAGTCGGCAGGAGAATAAAGGTGCACTTGGGCTCTGGATAGCAACTATTAACAAATATGTAAGTTTTTCTTGTGTGCACTGGCTATTAACCATGACCAATACCTTTAAAAATCTTTGTCAGCATCAAATATACATAGAAATATATCACAGATATAAATGAGTGTCTGTGTGTAATACATGTACATAGTTTTAAATTAAAAATTAAATGCTACTAAATGGATTTTAGAAGCTACCACTCAACTGTTTTTTCTTTTCTCCAGGTATTTATCTCTATATTTCAAACACACACACACACCCCACCTGTAATAACAGCAAGTCAATAAATATCTAAACATATACATACATACATATATACATATATAGAGATATGTGTGTGCGTGTGTGTGTGTAGAAATTATTTACTGACTTTATTATTGCAGGTGAAGTTATTCATTGTCCTTTGGTTATTTGTACATTCCTCTTTATTCCCACTCTTCCATCCTGTCATAATACGGTTATATGACAGTTCTGGGGTCAATCTGTATTCAGTGGTTTTATCATTTCAACTATGCATATGTTGTTCACTGCTGAGCCAAAATGAATGCTGTGATTTCATTTCCTTTCTTGGAGAGGTGGGTTAGAGCCTGATAGGCTGAGTTTGAATCCCACTCTGGCACCATAGACAAATCACTGCTCTATTTTCCTCTCAGTTTATAATGGAGAAATTAATGGTACCAACTTGCTATGGTGGTTGTAAAAATTAAAGGAGTTAACATGTGTAAAAGGGCTCAGAATATTAAGTGACATATCAGGAATACTCAATAAAATTTAGCTATAATTATTGCTCAACTTTTTCTTTACATTGGAGTATTGTCTCATTAAAAATTTTGCTTAATTTTCTTTGAATTTTAGTCTTTTCAAATGTTCAATAGTTCTATAAAGCACCTCTTAATAATTTTTCATACATTTTAACCTATCAGGTAGCCTCTCTGGGCTGGAGGATTTATGAAAAGTGGTGGGGATTATGGCAAACTGGGGGAGATATCCATCAAGAGCTCCTCTGTCCACCTGGTTTTGTTAAGATGGATTTCTTTTTAGACCTGCTGCACAGCTGTCTCCAGAGCTTTCCTTGATGCCATCTTGGATTTCTCTTGCTTCCCTCTTGTTTGAGACGCTTGCTTAGTTGGTCTTATTCTTTCCTCTTTCTCACTGTAACATCTCACTTTGGTAGAAAACAGCCTCCTTCAATTTCTTAAGATTTGAGCAAGAGTAGGGCGCCTGGGTGGCTCAGTTGGTTGAGCGACTGCCTTCGGCTCAGGTCATGATCCTGGAGTCCCTGGATCGAGTCCCACATCGGGCTCCTTGCTCGTCGAGGAGCCTGCTTCTCCCTCTAACTCTCCCCCGTCTCATGTACTTTCTCGCTCTCTCAAATAAATAAATAAATCTTTAAAAAAAAAAAAGATTTGAGCAAGGGTAAATGCAGGCACATTTTTTGAGATTTTTGCTTGCCAAAACATGCCCTTAGTTTATTCTTCTACTTGATTGATAGTTGACTTGATAGGGAATCTAGGTTGAAAATCATTTTCCTTCAGATTTTTAAAGACATTTTGTTTTCTAGCCTCCACTGTTGCTGCTGAGAAAGTCTGCTGCCAGTCCTTTGTCTGAGACCTGAGTCCCTGTCTGGAAGCATTATAACCTTCTCATGATCTACAGAGTGTTCTGAAATTTCATGATTATGTTAATGTGTTTTCCCCCTGTTCATTGTGCTAGACACTTGTTGGACTGCGCAATCTAGAAACAAATGTCTTTAGTTCTGGAAATGTCCCTGGATTTTTTTCTCCTGATCATTTCCTTTTCCACTAATTTACTTATTCTCCCTTTTGGAAACTCCTATTTAGTTGGAAGTTGGCCCTCTCAAATAGACTCTCTGATCTTATCATTCTCATTTTTGTCTTTTCTTCTGCTTTCCAGGAGAAAGACTCATTTTGTCTTCTAAATCTTTTACTGAATTTTTTTTCTATAGCTATCAGAGTTTTAATTTCCAGGATGATAGCACCACTCATTAGCAGCATGATATTTCACCTTATGAACAGAACATAATTTACTTAAACCTTCTGATATTGGACACTTAGATTGCCTTCAAATTTTTTTATAGATAATGATGTAGTAAGTATACCTGTACCCACATCTGTAACCATATCTCTAATGGATTCAATATAATTTTCCAAGAGTGTACTTACTGTGACAAATAATATGAATATTTTAAAGTTCCTAATACATAGGATATTACCAAATTGCTTTCCAGCAGATAGCAGTATTATCATTTAATATTTGCTAGTATGATAGATAAAATTTAAACATTGATGTTTCATTTCAATTCATTTATTGCTGGTGAAATTAAATTGTTTCTTGGGTTTATTGTGTGTTTTTGTCCTTTTGTACTTATTTATTGCATTTTTAGATTTTTCAATGGAAAAATATTAATATTTTGTTGGAAATATTTGGAAATATTTTTTAGGTAATGCAGTTTATTTTTATATTGTTATAATATGCCAAAATTTTAATTTTGTACAATCAAATTTATCAACACTTTTCTCAGCTATATAGAAATAGTAAATAAGGGGCGCCTGGGTGGCTCAGTTGGTTAAGTGACTGCCTTTGGCTCAGGTCATGATCCCAGGATCCTGGGATCAAGCCCTGTATCGGGCTCCCTGCTTGGCAGGAAGCCTGCTTCTCCCTCTCCCACTCCCCCTGCTTGTGTACCCTCTCACTGTCTCTCTCTCTGTCAAATAAATAAATAAAATCTATAAAAAATAAATAAAAATAAAAATAGTAAATAAAACCAAAGAACAAAGACAATGAGGAAAGATTGGTTACCATAAGAACACACTAAATATTAAAAAGTAATATTCTTAATGTCTTGAAAGCATGTTCAAAGAAATGAGGGAAATTTTGCAACACTAATGGAAAATCTAGTAGAATGTAAGAAATCCCAACTTCTAAGGAAAGACAAGTATTAATAAGCATCTGAAATACATGTTCAACCTCATTAGTCATCTAAGAAAAGCAAATTAAAACACAACAGTAATTTTTGCATGAAATTAGGAAAGATTAAAAAAATAAAAATATTGGCTAAAAGTGAGGTGAGATTGGTATTCTCACACTAATGGGCATGTAAATGAGTTTAACCTTCCTGAAATTAATTTTATAATATGCACCAAAAATCTTAAAAATTCCCATAGCTTCCTGAATAGTAATTACACTGTCAGAACTCTATCCTAAGTAGTCAGATGTGAGCACACACAGCACAAAGACCCTCACCACAGAATCATTTACAACCAAAAAGAAAAAGAAAAAAAGGAAATACCCTAAGCTTCCAATACCAGAGGAATGGTTCAAAAAGTTATGGTACACCCATATAATAAAATATTGTCTCACCAGTAAAAAAGCACATAAAGCTATATTACAATTAAGATCTTAACTCTTTAATATGTAGGTAGGATTAATGGTATGTGTGTGTGTATAAGGACACAGAGAGATACCTAGTACCTAGAGAAAGAGGCTATAACAAGTTATTACATTAAGGGCAATTTCTCTCCCTTTTTTTTTTTTAACATTCTACTTTTCACATTTTCTGGAACGTGCACATAAAATGCCTTTAAAGAAAAATTGAATGCATGACTTTCTATTTGTCTTAATGACTCTAGGAACAGAGAACTTGCTGTCAGAACAATTCATCCTTCTCAAAAAGCTGATTGTTAATTTTTTTTTATTTTGAAGAAAAGTAGGTTTCCTATGCTCCTAATCATTATAATTTCTGCTCCTTTAGGCCATTCAGAATGTGTTTTATATCTATTTTAGACGACAGTTGTCAGCTATTACTCCCTTCTGAAATCACATCCTCTTAGATTTAGGATTTGTTTCCTACTCTAGCTCCAGTGCCTATGACAGTGCCTGATACAAACTAATTATAGGGTAAATCTGTGTTAAATAAATGAAACATAACCCAGGTCTTCCATATCTTAAATGTGATTTTTTAGTCTCTCTCATGGTTAAACTCTTTTAGTTCTGTTTTTCAATATCCATTAAGTTGTGGCTTCTAAGAAACCAAATGTGGTCTGACTAATATCTCTCTCTGGATAATATGTCATGAATACCCTTGGAATTGCATTAATTTCTTTGGCAGTCACATCACACTGAGGGCTAATATTGATCTTTCTGAATGCTAAAACCTCAGTGTCTTTTTATAAATGTATCTGCCCATTCCTGACTGTCCACACTGCCTTTGCTCACTTGTTCTTTTCGGACCCATGTGTAATACCTTACGTGATACTTCATTAGATGAATCTTGTTAGATACAGATGCAAATGGTTTTGGATCCTGATTCTGTCTTTCATGTATTCAGGTCTCTTTGCAGCTTTATGTTGTACACAAATTCAATCAGCAAACTCTCTATTTCTTTATCTTAACTCGAGGCAGGTTACTATGGTTATAAGAAACATCACTCCAAGCTGAAGTCGAGCCATTTGACATTTGGGCCAAATTCTTTCAATAAATTACAAATCCCTTTATTATCTACACCATACTTTTTCCATTTAATCCACTAGGGTATCACAGGAGAGCACGTTATATGTCTTGCTGGGGCTTAAATATACAATTGCTGCATAGCTATGGAGGATGTAATCCAATTTATCCCCATAGTCAGTCTCCCCCTCTCCAAGAATAACATATAATGGGAAAATCACATTCTAATTCCATACTGAGAAAGAGGACTATTTTCCTAATTGCTCCACAATTTGCCTAATTTGCCTAGTGGCCATGGTCTTCAGCCCTGTCTTCAGAGGAGGTGGCATTCTGCAATATTATCTCCTTTCAGCATTGTTTGCCCAATCAGCTCTCAAAAAGCTAGGGTTTTCTAGAGTGCTTTCCACAAGTTTGATTCTTTTTTCTTCTTCACATCCCAAAACTAATACAGCAGTAAGCCTCATCAGGATCACTTCCAAAATATATTACAAATGTGACCCTTTAATACCACTGCTCTGCTATGACTTTCGTTCAAACCACCTCTTCTCCTACCTGTCATGCTCTTGCGCATTTCATCTGGTCTCTAGTGATCCCTGATGATAGGCCCTTACCTTTTGGGGAAAGCTCCCACTGTAACTTTCAAACTTAGATTCTACCTGGAATTTTAAAATTATTTTTTTTAATTTTTTTTAAAGATTTTATTTATTTATTTGACAGAGAGAGAATGAGAGAGAGAGAGAGCATGAGAGGGGGGAGTGTCAGAGGGAGAAGCAGACTCCCCGCCGAGCAGGGAGCCCGATGTGGGACTCGATCCCGGGACTCCAGGATCATGACCTGAGCCGAAGGCAGTCGCTTAACCAACTGAGCCACCCAGGCGCCCCGGAATTTTAAAATTATTAAACATAAATGATGTTCATGTTATTAAACATAAAATTTTATAAAATGAAGCCAGCCTCTTCCCATTGGAGGAAGTACTGATCATAGCTTGATCTACCATCTATAAAATTCTGTTAGTGGCTTGAGTCCAACTCAAATAAGTCATGGCACCTTGAAACCAAACCCACTAGGACTGTGAACATACATACTGGTCTGTTCTGAGATGTGCCTGGCATCTACCCTCCTTTATTATTTTTAGGCCAGGTTAGCCCTAAGCAAATGTTCAGTGGCCTGGCTATGCATGGGGGGATTGCTGGCTGGTTTGGAGCTATGCCACCTCCTAACCTTTTGTTCTGTTTGGGGGACCATCTGTTCCAATCCCACATCTACCACAGTGTTATCTGATATATATTTTAAGCACCAGAGGTCCTATCTGGGGTATTGTCTTATCTGGCATACTCTGATGCCTGGCTAAAGTTCTTTTCACCAATTCCAATGTGTTTGTGTGTGTTGCGGGGAGCAGGGGTTCCCCACACCAATAAGAAATTATCTGACACCAGCCAAGTGTTCTATAATTCAACTCAGTTTGGATAATATCTCCCTGGAGACAGCATCAGATCTCACAGGTTAAGGGCTCAGGCCTACAAGATGGTCCTTTTGCTTCAGATGCCAATGGCAAGTCCAGATCATCACCTGTGCTTCTGACCTACTGGCTATAGATCAGAGGTTCCAACAACCACCTCCTTGGTTTCAATTAATTTGCTAGAGTTGCTTACAAAACTCAGAGTAACATTTTACTTACTAGATCACCAGTTTATTTATTTATTTTTTTAAGATTTTATTTATTTATTTGACAGAGAGAGAGACAGCGAGAGAGGGAACACAAGCAGGGTGAGTGTGAGAGGGAGAAGCAGGCTTCCCGCCGAGCAGAGAGCCCGATGTAGGGCTCGATCCCAGGACCCTGGGACCATGACCTGAGCCGAAGGCAGACGCTTAACGACTGAGCCACCCAGGCGCCCCATCACCAGTTTATTTTATTTTATTTTTATTTATTTTTTTTTAAAGATTTTATTTATTTGAGAGAGAGAGAATGAGACAGAGAGAGCACATGAGAGGGGGGAGGGTCAGAGGGAGAAGCAGACTCCCCGCTGAGCAGGGAGCCTGATGCGGGACTCGATCCCCTGGCTCCAGGATCATGACTTGAGCCGAAGGCAGTCGCTCAACCAACTGAGCCACCCAGGCGCCCCACCAGTTTATTTTAAATGGATATAACTCAGGAGCAGCCAGAAAGAAGAGAGGCATAGGACAAGGTGTGTGGGAAGGGGCGTGGAGCTTCTGAGCCCTCCCCAGGCTCATGATTCTCCCTGAATCTCCACGTGTTTACCAACCTAGAAGCTCTCTGAACCCTGTCGTTTTGGAGTTTTGGTGGAAGCTTCATTACATTCACATGACCGATTGAATCACTGGCCGTTGGTGATCTATTCAAACTCCAGCCCCTCCCCCCAGATTGAGGGGTGGGACTGAAAGTCCTAACCATTCAATCACTGAGTTGTTTCCCATGGCAACCAGCCCCTTTTCATAGGTGACCTAGGGGCCTTCCAAAAGTCACCTGATTAAAATAACAAAAGACACTTTCATCTCTTCAGAACAAATTCCAAAGAGTATGGCATACAAGGTTTTCCAATGTAGGTTTTCAACCTCTCTCCTATGGAGCTTTTTGCTGTGCTTCAAACATGTCAAGCTGTTTTATGCCTTTGTTTTTATCCATATGCCTTGTGAGAGTTATTAGGGCTAGTCACAAATATTCTGACTCCCACTTTCTGGGAACATGGAAAAATGCCTTTCCTGCCCACTTGCAAGCATGGACACATGACTTGTATTGTCCAGTGAAAGTTGAGCGGAGGTGCCATGTCACTTTCAGAGCCAGTTTGTTTTGCTGTATTTACTTTTCTCTCCAGCAGGCAACAAGCAACTTTGGAGCCTGGTTCCTGGATGACTACCATGAACAGTGTGCTTATTAATCCATAATGAGCATACAGAATGAACGAGAAATAAACTTTGCCATTCTAAGCTATTAATGTTTGTTGGTTGTTTATTACAGAAATAGCTCTTCCGTCCTGTTATTCCTGGTATGTTTAGGAAAGTTCTATTTTCTCCAGCATTCAATGACCAGGTAGTGACCCCTCTGTGAAACCTTCTCTGACTTCATTTTGTAAATAGGCACTTTCTTTTCTGAACACGTATAGCTGTTTTTCTTTCCAAGACCAATATACCTAGATAGTTGATGGTTTTAGGGCCATTTGAGTGTTCCAAAAGAAAGTAAAAATAACTGTTGCTTTTTTTCTATTTACTCTAGAGTGAGAAAATGCTCTCTGCCTTTGTTTTTACTTCACAGAACAGGATGAAGTGGCAGCTTCTTTGGCAATTTCTCTTCACTGTATAGGAAAACAAAGTTTACTGAGATGCTGAGGGTTGTCTGAAGTCCTGTTTTCAATGCAAAAAAACTAGTTTGGCTGTTTTCTATCACAATACTAGGTTGCCTGAATGTCTTCCCAAACATGTCATAAGAGAAGTCACCACAGCAATACAGAGTAACAACATTAGGAGAAAGAAAACTTTGTCCCCATCATCATCTGAGACCCCTTCAGCACCCAACAGGGTCTAAGGGAGGGAATCAGAACCACCATGGATAAACTGCTATGAAAAAGAGACAGGTTCTGGTGTGACCTACTGCATTTGACTCCCCACAGTGGGAGATGTACTTTCTCAATACATCAATGTATATCTCCTCATCAGTATGGATTGGTGAATGGAAACAAATATCATCAAGAAAGAAGAAATAGAGACAGAAAAGGAGGCAGTTTCATGACCAAGTTAGTGGTCAAGCAATGGCATCATTATTCACCTGTAGATATGGTGTAAGTTTTAGGGGCATTTGGAGGCTTCCCCTGTCCATGTTGCCTTTGTGGTGCCTAAAATCCTACCACTAAAGAGTTATTTTCTTTGGATTTTAAAGGCTTTCTGAATTTTAGGGTCCTACATTAATATGGAGCTTCTCCGGGAGGAGGTAAAACTTCCTCCACAAACTACATGACAGTACTGAAAACAAGCAGAAATCAAGGCTCTGTGGGAAAGGGACAAGGTTTGCCATCTGTTGGGAAGGTAAGAACACAACCCATTTCCACTGATTTCTACTTCAATATTTAGCTTCTAGAATATTTAGATTTAATATTCAGGCTCCAGAACTAGGATCAAAGTGTGTTACTGAGCCAGATTTGGGCAAGTTGAGGGGAAGAGATAACCTAGGAAGAAAGAAGAAACAGCTAGATATGTAAAATAGTTATCTGAAATTAATTATCCACTAATTGAAATTAAGGTGCATTAATTTCTTCAGAGGCCGGCAAGATGCTTTATCTAGGTGGGGTGAGCTAAATGAAGCTGTTCTGTGATTCATTACTGAAGTTACTGCCTATCACTTCCATTTCTCATGTGGGCTTCGCTGTAAGTAAGCAGATTATGCTACTTTCTACCCAGAGGGTTGAAGTGTGCTTGTTTTATTTCTATTTAAATGCAGAGCTGAATCCAAGTCTTGTGGTGGTATGATTGTCAGGGTCCTCAGTGGGAGATTTAATTCCTAAGTACACTGGAATATATCCAAGTTGTCCTAGTGGTGCTGAGCATAGATGGATGTGAATGGCATGACCAATTAAGGATATCATCAATCAGTTAATCAATTAATAAGCACTAATTGAGTAACTATAGTACATTGTGTTAGCATTATGGGGACTATAAACGTGCGTGAGAACTGGACCCTGTCCTTAAATTATGTAGGAAATACTGAAATGCCATTTTCAGTCCTATTGACCCCACCTCACTCTACCAGTATTTACCACCATCTACACCTTCATTTCAGGTCCATGATGGGCATATTAGGCACTCTTTTCCCTGAGAGTGCTTTGGGAATTATTTGTTATGGCCAGACTACCCTGAGTGATAGCTGCGTGAGATTAAATTGGCCTTACACAACCTTCCCTTCTACCTTTGCTTGTGGACAAGTCATCCAATTGGCCCTCTGCCCTAGTTCCTAGGTTTTTGTTTGTTTGTTCCCGTTTATATATATATTTTTAAAGATTTTATTTATTTGACAGAGAGAGACACAGTGAGAGAGGGAACACAAGCAGGGGGAGTGGGCGAGGGAGAAGCAGGCTCCCCACGGAGTGGGGAGCCCAATGCGGGGCTCCATCCCAGGACCCTGGGATCATGACCTGGGCCAAAGGCAGACGCTTAACGACTGAGCCACGCAGGCGCCCCCCTGTTTATATTATTAATGGATCCCAGCCCTGACCCCCCCAACTGAGTGCAGTCAGTGAGAGACCTGATGCCCTTAGCCCCTTTTCCCCTTGACACTATCAACATTTAAAACAGCATAATTTTTTTTTGTGGGTGGCTGTCCTGTGCATTGCAAGATGCTTTAGCAGCATCCTGGCCTCAATTCACCAGACACCATTAGAACCCACCCACTACCCGCCCAGTTATAACAATCAAAAGCATCTCCTCCAGACATTACCAAATGTCCCTGGGGGACAAAAATCACCCTCAGCTGAGAACCTCTGCTCTAGACCCTCCCCTATTTCTCTCCATTAACTCAGAAAGACTTCCTTGAGGTATAAGTCCATGACTGTAATCATGAACTTCTGACCCTTTACTTTTTTTTTCTCCCACCTGTAGAATAGGCATTTAATATTTACTTTTCGAGTGCCTGAAAATGCCATCCTGAGTCAAGGACCCCTGGAGATAGGTGTTGGCTAGAATCAGACTCAGGTTGGCATCATCTTTTAGAGTTATTCATTTGAATAGCTAGCTGGCTGGTCAAACTGTTACACCAGTTGGCCTGTCCATCTCAATTTTTCCACCCTCACTCCATAGGACAGACTTGTGTGCCCCCCTGACAACTGAGAACTCTCAGTAAGCCTTGAGATAGGGCCATGCTGTTAA
This sequence comes from Leptonychotes weddellii, assembly GCF_054177405.1. NCBI lineage: Eukaryota > Metazoa > Chordata > Mammalia > Carnivora > Phocidae > Leptonychotes > Leptonychotes weddellii. Next base: position 79,730,259 of record NC_138378.1, on the reverse strand, counting down.
TGACAGACATAAAATCACAGGAAGGTTCCTAACATTATAAACCAGTATATAATAAATTCGGACTGAAAGATGACTGCCATTAACTGGGATAATTGTGAAACATTTGAAACTTGAATTGGGTTTTAAAGAAAGGGGTGATTTGAAGAAGTAAAGGTGGGAGAGAAAGGGAGCAGTTAATTCCAAATGTTTGGTGTGGGAAAAATAATATGAGCGGTGCAGAAAGTTGGGAAAAAAAATGGTACACTTTGGAGGGCCAATGTTACAAGGAAATGAGCCAGATAGGAAGAAACCATGAAGACGCCCAGGTATGAAAATACACAAAGCATTTTTCAACAGTAGTTTGAAGATCTGCCTATACGGAATGACTATTATGTAAAAAAATTAAAGTGTCTCTTAGAAGATGTGTCTCCTCTGCCAGAGAGAACCTGGGGAAAGGGTGTACTTGATCAGGTACACTACCGGTTTGACAAAAATACATTGGCAAAATTACTCTAGGTTCATGGAGAGAAATGAATAGGCAAGAATACCTATGAAGTTTTTGACAAAAAGATGAATGAGGGCCATGTCTCCAATGTCAAGAGTGAAGGTCTGGAATCTGAGAGCCACATAATAGTTTTGTGACCTAGCGCAAATTCCTAAAATAAGGAAAACAGTAACCCTTTGCATACTTGCCATGAGGGTTCAAGATAATATCTGCTGCATAGTGGACCCTCACCAAATAGAAACTATTTTTTTCATATACCAAATATTTTAAAATTTGCTTACAGTTACAATGGATATCACAGTCTACTCCTGGCATATGGATGTAGAGAGAGATAATAGGACATAATGAAATTTATATCCACAAATAAACAATAATACTATTATATATAACTGAATGGGACTAAGTGGATGTAAACAAAAAGCTAGTGTGTGTTTTTCTCATTGCCCTGGAAAACTGGCTCTCTCTGATCTTCCTTCTATGACACTGGATGAAATCTCAGGCAAACTGCAGAACTTTTCTATATATTCAAAGGTCCAAAACTTTAATACCAAATACTGAAACTTAGATCTTTTATTCAATTTAAAACTTCCCTTCTTTCTAAGCAGTCTGAATCAGATTCTGACATTGACCATACGGAAAGGGACTGTGGAGGCTCCTTCATTATTATGCTCTACCTTGGTTTTCTGTCCATCTTCCCCATGGACTCACATTTGGTTCCTCCACAGTTACAGATCCCCCAATGGACCACTCCTACTGCAGTTCTCTGTTATGCACAATGCCTCCTCCAAAGGCCACTTGTGACTCCCCCATCAGCTGCTGGCTTCCAGGATAACTCAGAGTCCCCATCTGTACCACAGGAAACACACCCTCTTATCCAGTGGAAGTCAGGAGGGCTCTCTCCTTTCTCTGTGCTGTCAGAGCATTTAGACAACCTCTTATCTTTAGACTTTGTAGGAGCTCTCATCTTCCTCTGTGGGTGGGGGATAACCTAGTACACTGACTCCCTTTCCACGTCTTGGTGAATCCTTGGTTTGCCCTTAGATGGCCTGGAGGTGATAAGTGCCAAAGATGGCAGAAATAGTTTTGTGTCTTCCTAGTGCAAGTCCTGCAGAGATATTTGAGCAACTGGCTTTCGAATGAGGGGGTAATTAATACCTATTTTCCCCAGGCTTACAATGTAAGTTAAAACTCAAAAAAAAGGAGAAGTCTCATTTTAACATCCTATTACATGTACAGTTAATGACAGTTGAGGCAAAAATGAAAACATAGTGATGTGGTAACATTCACTGATAGATTATTTGTTACTAGTCACTGCGCAAAGAATGAGACAATATTAACTCACTAAATCTCCACAACAGCCCTGTAAGTAAGAACTGTTATGAGGAAACTCTGACTCAGAAAGGTTATACAATTTGGTTAAGATCAATTTGGTTAAGAAAAGAAACACAAATTTATAAAATGGGACAATTGATTATTTCTATTGGAAAAAAGAATTTCAGGTCCTTGTCATTCACTGAACTTCAGAGTAAACTTCAGATTTTTAAAATACTCCTATGTCAATGAATAAAAAAGAAAAACAAAAATAAAATAGAAATGAATTTTATTACATCCCTAAATGGAGAAGATTAGTAACATAATATCTGATACAGAAAAAAGAAGAAAAGAAAAAACAAATGGAAATACATCAAGTTTAAAATTTCCATATGTCATATACATAAAATTAGAAGACAAAGCACAACTGAAGAAAACATTTTCAAAATACATATCAGAGGGGTGCCTGGGTGGCTCAGTCAGTTAAGTATCCTACTCTTGAGCCCCGAGTTGGGCTCTGAGCTGAGCATGGAGTCTGCTTAAGATTCTCCCTCTCCCTCACTCTGCCCCTCCTCCACTGCTCTCTCTATCTCTCCCTCTCTAAACAAAACAAAACAAACAACAAAATATATAACAGAGACACATCAGGTTAAATACAGTGGCTTGACCATATGCATTTATCTTTCCTCTTCTGGGAAACCCACTTTTGAGTAGAACTTTAGAAGCACATACATATGTTTTATAAAGCCATGAAGACAAAGCAAACAGGAGAGGAAACAATGAAATTTCAACACAATTTTAAAAGACAGAAAGTAGACAGATGTACAACAGTGTGACTATATTTCATGTGAAAGACCTCCACACTTAAAAATAGGTAAAACTGTAAATTTTGTGTTATGTATATTTTGCCATAATAAAAAAAAATAATAAAAGTTAAATAATTTTGAAAAAACCCACAAGGCAATATTGAGGTCTAATTTTCACCCAAAAGATACGCAAGGAGTAAAAAAGACTCCAGCAATTCCACTTTTGGACATATACCCCAAATAATTGAAAGCAGGGACTCAAACAAATATTTGCACACCATTCTCATTGCAGTACTGTTCACAAAAGCTAGAAGGTGGAAACAACCCAAATGTCCATCAACAGATGAATGGATAAACAATGTATGGGACACACATACAATGAAATCCTATTCTGCCTTTAAAAGGAAGGAAACTCTGGCACATGCTACCACATGGATGAAACTTAAAGATAGGTAGCTAAGTGAAATAAGTCAGTCACACAGAGACAAATACTGTATGATTCCACTTATATAAGGGACCTACAGTAGTCAAAATTATAGACAGAAAATGAAAGGGTGGTTGCCAGGGGAGTAGGGAGCGGAGCAAGGGGAGTTATCATTTTTAGGGGACAGAGTTTCAGATTGGAATGATGTGAAAAAGTTCTGGTTATGGCCTACGGATGGTGGTGATTATTGCACAACAATGTGAATATACTGAATGCCACTGAACGGTACACTTAAAAATAATTAAAATGGTAAATGATATGTTATATATATTACACCACAATTTCAAAAATTAAAAAGAAAAATTAGATGGAAGAGTGGCCACACAATGAGAATGCCTGAGAAGGACAGCGACTGCGGCAGGCTGCTTATCTCACAGGGCTCTGAAAGGCCCAGACACAGCTATCCGAAGTGAAGCCTGGGGCTGAAGACAGAAGGAATGGATTAAAGTCAAGGTCATAGCACCTTAGCCCACTATTCGAGTTGCCCATGTTCTGGATTTTGCAGACGGCTTTTCTTGATAGAGTGACAGTCCTCTCTGCCTGAGACTGAGGGAAGGGGACTTTGCAGCATTAAGCCAGGGACAACTGGTCATATGAAATGTAATGTGCTCCCTTGTCCTGTATATTTCCTTTAAATTGAGAGTTAAATTTAAGGCTGATCAGATTCAGGTCTGTTTTTACGGCAAGACTATTTCATAGGTGGCCTTGGGTTTTTTCATCAGGAGAAATATTATGTTTAGTTGTGTTTTTTGTTGAATGATGTGAGCAGTCACTGATACTCAATACCTAAATTCATTAATTTTATAATATTGCTATATTGTAATTCTATTATTCTGCATTTATTTATTGAGTAAAATACTTCTACAAAGAGAAACTTCCCCCATCAATTAGTTGATGCTGTTTTTTTACTTATCACTTTTCAAAATAATAAGTTGATTCCCCACTATTCTCTAATGTTGACCAATGAGATTTCTTTTATATGCTTATGAGCATGTGATTTTAAAAGTATTTGATGTGTTTTAATCCATTGCAGTTATTTTCCTTTTGAGGTTCAATTTGTCCTATTTTTATCTATAAGGGCCTTTTTCAAGTGGACACTTGAGTCCTTTAGACATGATACCATTCATTAGTCATTCATAATTTTCCTTGCTGTCTATATGACAATTTGTTCCAGCCAGGACTGAGCCATTTCTCTAAGTAACCCTGGTTGCTTTTAATGGGAAATGATATTACAAGACTATAATCTGACGGCTAGGGATACTTATTGCCACTGGGTTGGTCATTATTTCTGGACCTTTACAGTAGACAGGGTTATGATTAAAAAATAAAATAAAATACATGATGAATTTAAAATGACACTTTCAGTTCAAACTCAGTTCAGAGCTTTTACTAAATATTTTCTATCTTGTTCTTTATCCCATGATGATAATCTGGATTTCAATAGTACTGAGGATGATAGAATTTCACATAATTACTCATTTGCTTTATCCCACAATACATACACTATAGTCTTAGAATAAAAATATCAATTTCTACAAACAATATGATTACTGAAAACAATTTAAACATATTTTATAGTAGTTTTTGTCTTCAGACTATAACCCACTAGATTGTAGAGTCAAACTATTGCATTTAAAAGTCATTTGGAATAGTTCTCTTCTAGTTAGGTTTTTCAGTGCTTATTCGTAAATAAGAAGGGACAACTTAAGATCACCATTTTTTTTTTTTAAACTTTCAAAATGGGGAGCTGGGTGGCTCAGTTAATATCCAACTCTTGTTCAGGTCTTGATCTCGGGGTTATGAGTTCAAGCCCCATGTTGGGCTCCACACTGGATATGGAGCGTTCTTAAAAAAAAAAAAAAAACAAAAAACCCAAAACCTTTCAAAATGAAAAAAAAAACCTACCAAAACAAGAAACACAGATAGCCATATTTGTAGAAAGCAATAGAATAGTTTGAAGATAAAATTAAGAAAATGTTTCAGATACTGAACAACAACAAAAAAACCCAAAAGATGTAAGAGAGAAGTGAAAAGAAAAGAAAGAAGATCGATTCAGGAGACTAAATTTGTAGGAATTCCAGAGAGATCAGAGAAAATAAAAAGCAGAGAAAATTATTAGAGAACTTTCCAGAACCAAAGGGCGTCTTTCTATGTTGAGAGGTCTCATCAAAATGCCCAGAAGAATGAAAAAAGAAATCCTATATCAAGATATATCATGGTAAAATTTTATTACATCAGGGATAAAGAGAAGACTCTAGAAACTTGAAGAGAAGACAAATAGGTCCATAAAAAATATGCAGTCACAATATATCAGACTATTTAATGATTACACTAGAAGCTAGAAGACTATGGAATAATGCCTTCTAAATCCTGAGGAAAAATTAGTTCCAACTATTACTCTAAAACTTTAAAATTATAAACGAGTGTACGAGTAGAATAAGGATGTTATTAGACAAAACTCAAATATTTATCCTTTATCTCTTCCTTCTCAGAAAACTATTGGAAAATGTGTTTTAGAAAAATGAAGGAATAAATTAAGAATAGGTAAAACAGGAAATTCAACACAGGGAAGAGGAAGAGGAAAATCCTAGATCCATCAAACTAGATTAGAGAAGTAGAATGAAGGATTTAGGGAGGGAGAAACCCAGGGAAAAACATATTTAACTGCTAGATTATCAGATGTATTTAAGCATTTAAATAATAATATTGATAGACATTTGTCATATTTGTTAAGCAGACTTACTGGGTAATTTGGAAAACAGAGGATTTGAAAAATAGTTACATACATAAATTTAAAATGAGAAAAGTATTAACTCTAGAAAAAAATTTAAATGTTGTATTCCAAAGGAAACATAATCATGGCATACTATTTGGTTCAACAGCAAATATATGTATATAGTAATGTAAGCACTGACTTTCTTTTTGAAACTTTAAAGACTATTTTTAAGAGAAATTTTAGGTTTACAACAAAATTTAGAAGATATAAAGGTTTCCTATAAATCCCCTGCCAATACACATGCATAGCCTTCCCCATTATCAATATCAGTCACCAGAATGGTATGTTTTTGAACAAGGATGAACCTACATTGACACATCATTATCACACAAAGTCTAAAGTTTACCTTAAGGTTCACTCTTGGTGTTGTACATTCTATGAGTTTGGACAAAAGAATAATGACATATATCCATCATTATAATATAGAGTATTTTCACTGTCCTAAAAATTCTCTGTGCTCTGCTTATTCATTTTCTCCCTTCACAATCCCATTCTTGATAACCACTGACCTTTTTTTTTTTAAGATTTTATTTATTTATTTGATGGGGAGAGACATAGAGAGGGAACACAAGCAGGGGGTGTGGGAGAGGGAGAAGCAGGCTTCCCGCGGAGCAAGGAACCTGATGCGGGGCTCGATCCCAGGACGCTGGGATCATGACCTGAGCTGAAGGCAGACGCTCAACGACTGAGCCACCCGGGTGCCCCAACCACTGATCTTTTATCTCCATAGTTTTGCCTTTTCAGAATGTCATATAGTTGGAATCATACAGTATATAGCCTTTCCAGTTTGGCTTCTTTTACTTAATCATATGCACTTAAGTTTCCTCTGTGTCTTTATATCTCATTTCTTTTTTAGCACTGAATAATATTCCACTGTCTGGAAGTACCACCATTTATTTATCCAGTCACAAACTGAAGGACATCTTGGTGCTTTTCAAGTTTGGGCAAATTATGAGTGAAAATGCTATCAACAACTGTGTTTAGGTTTTTGTGTGGACAACTCCTTTGGGTAAATACCAAGGAGAACGATTGTTGGATCATACAATGAAAGCATGTTTAGTTTTATAAGACACCACCAAACTGTGCCTGAACCATTTTGCATTCCCACCAGCATTGAATGAGACTTCCTGTTGCTCCACATCCTCACCAGCTTTTGGTGTTGCCAATGTTCCAGATTTTGGCCATTCTAAGAGGTGTGTCATGGTATCTCATTGTTTTAATTTAATAAACATTTTACTTTGGAATAATTTTATATTTACAGAAAAGTTGCAAATATAGTACAGAGTTCTTATGTACCTTTTACCCTACCTCCCTCATGTTAACACTTGATATAACCATGGGACTTCATCACTACTATGTTAAACTACACACTTCATTTGCATTTTACTAGTTTTTCCACTGATGTCTTTTTTTTTTTTCTGTTCTGGGATCTGACACAGGATTCCATACTGCATTTAGAAATACTGATTTCTGATTTAAATCACTTCTGATTTAACCAAAAATTTTGCACTTTAATTACATTAAGAGGATGGGAGAGGAAGAAGTGGGGGATTTTTATGTAAAGGAGAGTAAAATCTTTGTTTTCCATAGCAAATCCTGTCTAAAACTCAGACATCAAAAATGGTCAGATAAGAATAATATTTTTTAGGGGCGCCTGGGTGGCTCAGTGGTTAAGCGTCTGCCTTCGGCTCAGGTCATGATCCCAGGGTCCTGGGATGGAGCCCCGCACTGGGCTCCCTGCTCTGCCGGGAGCCTGCTTCTCCCTCTCCCACTCCCTCTGCTTGTGTTCCCTCTCTCTCTGTCAAATAAATAAATAAAATCTTTAAAAAAAAAAAGAATAATATTTTTTAAAATAGAAGTAAGTACAGAAGAAACACCTAAAAAAATTTGAAAGTGGTTGCCTCTAACACCTGAGGCTAGAGCCTGAGGAGGAATTGGGGAAAGGGACCACTGTTCTTTTGTGATAAAGCTTTTAGTACCCAGATATTTCTAGCTATATGCAGGTATTATTTTATAAAAATGAATTCATTTTTATAAACAGTCAAAAAAAGTCTAATATTCTTAAAATCAGCTGATTAAAAATATTTTTTAAAAATATATTTAATTTCAATAGATTAAAGATTATGAACCAACCACTTTTTCAAGAAAATAAAATACCTAAGAAATGTCTGAAAATAAATTTAACCATAATAATTCAATAAAGGCAAACTTATAAATAGTAGGATAAAATTTTGCTAATCAAGTTATAAAAGAATGGTAAAAATATTAATATTCAAAATTAATTTTATATGATGAGGCTGGCACTCACATTGTTAGAAATGGGGGAAGTGTGCCATGGTACTAATTTTTATAAGGTACTGTATAAATGTGTATCAAGAACCTGAAAAATGTATGTGCTCTTTGATCCAGTTAAAATTATTTTTTGGGTATTACCTCTGGGAATATATCTTAAGGAAATAACCCAAAATACAGAAAAATCTATCATGTGAAAAACTTCACCATTAAAAAAAGTGATATTTAGGAAATACCTGCACTAACATTAGAAAATGCTAATGTAATAATATTATGATTTAGAAAAAAATGTTTGTGTATATAGCATGATTTCAACTATGTAAAAGAAATATTGTGGGTGAAACCTTAAAGAAAATTCACCAATATTGAAGTTAATGGCTATTATCAATAATGAGGCAGGATTATGAGTGGCTTGGATTTTATTCTTTGTATATACTGACCTTTCTACATTATTTTATAATAAGAATACAATGCTTTTGCCACCTGGAAAAGCCTTAAGTATTATTTATAGAATGTGGGGTGCTTGCAAGTGATACAAGGCAGGAATAGTCAGGTTGCAAACATTGATTTTTTTTTTATTAAAGATTTTTATTTATTTATTTGACAGAGAGAGACACAGCAAGAGAGGGAACACAAGCAGGGGGAGAAGGAGAGGGAGAAGCAGGCTTCCTGCAGAGCAGGGAGCCTGATGCAGGGTTCGATCCCAGAACCCTGAGATCATGACCTGAGCTGAAGGCAGACGCTTAACGACTGAGCCACCCAGGTGCCCACAAACACTGATTTTGATTCCACTTCTGCTCTGGTGCCCCTGTCCCCCTTCTGTTTCCTTCCTAGCACTCTGTCTCCAGTCTCTGAGGCCTAATTTCAGATTGTCTCTCTTTTTTTTTTCATTCACCAAATAGTTATTGAATATCTACTTGTTTCGATCCCTATACAGTGTTATATATTAGGCAACTTGATCTAGAGTAGAACAAAGTATGATTTCCTCAATCAAAGAGCTTTGAGCCTCATAGGGAACACAGGTATATAAATAATTACAGTACAAGGTAACAAGTATTATTAAGCTGAATCATGTGAAACTGCTACTTTTGTAGGTCAAAAACAGTCAACTAGTGGCAATTTCATAAGTTATAAATGCCATGGGAACAGAGAAAGAGGTAGGATGAGAGACTTCAGATATAATATACTTTCCAGTGTATTATTTTTGTAAGAGGAAGTTTCTTATGATGGAATTTCAAGCACTGGAATAGTTGCTAGGTGACATGAAATGATAAGATGCTAGTAAGAAGAGCCTGATTCTTCTGGGCTGTTATTTGCGAGGGACAAACCACTGAGTTATGTTACTGGAAATTATAGTGAGCTTTCTTAGAGCCAGAGATGTAAGTTGAATGAAAGTCATCTGTAGAGAGGTGGTAATGGAAACTATGAGAGTGGGTGGACTTGGGAAAGGAGATGCCAAACAAGAGAAGTGAGTGTACCATGTAGTGGGTGAGAAGGGCTGGGCAGAGGAGTGGCAGAAAGAGTGACAGCACAGGACCTGCAGAATCAAAGGGAAAAAGAGCCTCAAGGATGAAGCTTGCAATAGTGTTAAGAGTAGGTAGAGATGCTGACAATTAACAAAGGCTATTGGATCTGTCCATAGGCGGGCGCTGATTAACCAGGGAAGAACTCAGACTAAGGGTGGAAGGAAGAGTAAAGCAGTGTGCACAGTGGTTAACAGCCATGGGCCCTGGAGTCAGACTGCAAGATTGATTTCCTGGTTCTACCGTTAACTGGCTAGGTGTGGTACTTAACATCTCTGTTTCTGTATCCTAATTTATAAAATGCGTATAATGACAACAGCCCCTGCTGTGATAGATTGCTCTGATGGACCCGATTCCTCCCCTCCTGATAGCCACACCCTTTGCCAGGTAACCTTGCAGTACCTTCCCACTCTGATTCTGGGCTCAGCCTTTTTTACTTTCTTTGGCCAATAGAATGAGGTAGAAGTGATAATGGGCCAGTTCTGACTTCAAGAGGACTTGTGTGTTTCTTTCTGCTTGCTTTCTTACCCCTCTGCCAACACCTGGAGAATATACTCAGACCAGTCTGCTGGAAGAAGAGAGGTGTGTTGGTGTGAAGCTGAATCTCCCTGCTAGTCCCAGCTGAGGCCAGCCTTGACCAGCTGGCATGTAAGTGAGCCAGCTGCCATCTGCAGAGCCATCTGGCCACCACCACACACACCCTCTACCACGCAGCTGACCCCAGACATGTGGGCAATATACACTTATTGTTGAATGCACTGAGATTTTGTTGTTGCTTGTCGGGCTGCATTGTTGTGAAAAAAGGTAACTGATATGCTAACTGATACACCGTAACTACACAAACAAGTGTTAGTGGTTATCTTTATTGGACACAGTGATTATTCTCCTGGGGCCACAAAGGGACAAGCTGAGACACAAGGGCAGGCTGGGAAGGTTAATGATTTGGTGCCTCTCCAAAGTGATATTTTTTCTATCCCTCATTTAGTAAGAAAAAAAGAAAAATGAATTTCTTTTAATATTTATTTATTAGGCCATCTCCACTAACAGAAACAGAGCTGATGTCTAGGGGAAAAAAAGGAAAAATCTCTGCCACATTTCTGCATTTCGGCTTCCTCTCTAGTTTTCTTTTGTGGTTTGCAAACAGGAAAACTTCCGGGGAACTATTCTGAAGGGTGAAAAACTCAGAAAACACAACAAACCTCTTATCTCCAGTGAATGACACTCTGCCGTGCATTATTAAGTTTGGAAGTTTCAGCTGAACCAGACTTTGACTCTTAGCTGACTGACTACAGGTGGAATCATAAAACTACTTGACAGAAGTAGAATGTACTCACTGTGAGGTTTTTTCCCCCCTTCTTTTTATTATTTCTACATGAAATCAAGGCCTGCCTCTGCAGAAGCCATGTGTATTTCTTCGGTTTATTGTGCTGGAGGTTTAATACCCCTTCGATTAATCAAGTGTCCTGGATACCTTTACAATGAACCCACTCCTTGTTTGCTTTTGGACCATCTTCTTGTGGGAAAACTGTGTAATTTAATGTCCCCTTTATAATGGCATCTGCAGATGATAGCAAGGAATTCAGGTGGAGCACTGTGGCATCTCATGTCAATGTCTTACTCTACAGTTGTAAAAGACTACCTACTTGTAATGTGAGGTGTAAAACACATGCTCTGTCAAACCAAAGGGCAAGAAGCCTTTAAAATCCAGCCCCCACTTCTATACCTGCCTTTTTCTCCATGATTAATTGAAACAAAGTACAATGAGGCTATTAACTGTTCCTTGAGCAATGAGAGTTAAATGCAAGCAGCAAATCACAGTTAAGGAGTTTATACGCCAACAGATTCGGGCTAATTATCCAGCAAACTTCCCTCCTGTTCAAGTGTCCTTACAAGGATGAAGGCCCTACTGGCAAGGTTCCTGGAAGTTGAAGTTCTTTGCAGTTGTCCCAGTTTGGGGAGTGCAGAGTCTCTCTTCAATAAGTCTCTCACCCTGTTTCACTGGGCTCGAATCCCAGCTCTGCCACATGTTAGCTGTGCGACTTTGGGCAAGTTGCTCACCCCAATATGCTTCTGTTTTCTCACCAATAAAATGAGCATGTTCATGATGTTCTGTGAAGATTCAATCCCATAATTTGTATAAAGTGGTTAATACAATACCTGCCATATAGTCAGAACTCATTTATTTATTAAACAAATACTTACTGAGCCTCCTGTGTACCAGGCACTGTTCTAGATATTCAACAAAACACACCAAGAATGACACAAACTTATACACTAGTGAGGGAGACAGACAATTAACTATGAATAGACCAAGTGGGTAAATGTTAGAGAGTGTTAGACAATGACAGCTGGTATGAAACAAAAGGAAAAGTAAAGCAGGGTGAGGTAATGGGAGGATTGAGTGGGAAGGAGGGAAAGTTGAGCTACTGAGGCACTACTGAGTAGGAATCAAGAAGCCTCATCAAGGTGGAATTGGAGCAAAGACTCAAAGGAGGTGAAAGAGTGAACTGAATGGAAAGCCAGGGAGAGCGCACTCCAAGCTCAAGCCAAGGCCCAATGGCAAGGAGCCAGCATGATCAGAAGGAGCCAGGGGAGAGTAGTAGGAGACGAGGACAAACCAATAAGAGGTTCTGATCACTTGGAGCCATGAAGGTCAATCTCAGAGTTGACCTTCTCTGAGTGACATCCTATAGGATTCTGAGAGAAGGAGTAGCATGATCTGACTTGTATTTTAAAGGAATCACTCTGGTCTATGCTAAGAATAGGTTGTAAGAGAGAAAAGTAAAGTCAGGGAGACCTGTTGCTACTGCTGTATCTCAAGTGGGAGCTGGTGGAGGCTCAAGCTAGGGCTTGGGGTGCGGAGTGGGGGAGGGAAGATAAGAGGGGGCTAGCCATGGAGGTGGTAAGAAGTGATTGGATTTGGGATATAATTTAAAGACAAAGCTCACTGCCTTCCCTAGGAAATCAGATATGGAATGTGAGAGAAACAGTCAAGGCATCTAGTATGAGCATCCGGAAAGATGCCACCTACTGGAATGTGGAAGGCTGTGTGGGGGAAAGAGCCCAGTTCAGTTCAGCCTTGTTACTCAAGAAATCTTAGCTACTTTTGTTAGTATCACATGCTGCCTTGTACTGTTGCAAATGCACATGCCTGTTTTATCTCTTTCTCCAGATGGTAAACTGCTTAAGGCTAAGGACCATATCATGTTCCTGTTTGAAACTGACCACAGTTCAGCTGATATGGCTAAATTCCAAGTTTGCAACGTACACTAGCTATATATACTCCTGGTACTTGCCAAGTAAGCAAAACAACTGTCCATTCTTTAAAGATTTATCAGAAAAAAAGAAAGAAAAATCAATGGACAATGACCTAAATGTGTAGAGGACATTCCTTCCCACATACATAAATACTGCCCCTGGGTTAAACTAGGGTACTAGAAAGCCACATCCCTGACTTGCAGTACACTGGCACCCTTGAAATATTTCTACTAACAGGATTTTGAAGTATTGCCTTTGGCTGTTATAAGAAACAACCTTTTATTATTTTATTTTATTTTAATCCCAGTTAGTTAACATATGGTATAATATTAGCTTTAGGTGTACAAGATAGTATAGACATTTTAACAATATTTGTTCTTACAATAAGTGAGCATCAAATGTCTTTCGATTTCTTTGTGTCATCTTCAATTTCTTTCATAAGTGTTTTATAGTTTTCAGAGTACAGGTCTTTCACTTCTCTGGTTAGGTTTATTCCTAGGTATCCTATTACTTTTGGTGCAATTGTAAATTGGACTGCTTTCTTAATTTCTCTTTCTGTTACTTCATTATTAGTGTATGAAGTGCAACAGATTTCTTCACATTGATTTTATATCCTGTGACATTACTGAATGCATTTATCAGTTCTAGCAGTTTTTGTGTGTGTGTGTGGCGTCTTTAGGGTTTTTTATATATAGTATTATGTCATCTGCAAATAGTGAAAGTTTTACTTCTTACTTATTAATTTGGATGCCTTTTATTCCTTCTTGTTGTCTGATTGCTGTGACTTTTGTTTGTTGGCAGTTTTTTGATTACTGGTTTAATCTCCTTGCTGGTAATCAGTCTATTCAAATTTTCTATTTCTTCCTGCTTCATTCAGTTTTGGTTAAGTTATATGTTTCTAGGAATTTATCCATTTTTTTTTAGGTTATCCAATTTGTTGGCATATAGGTTTTCATAATATTCTCTTACAATTGTTTGTATTTCTGTGGTGTTGGTTGTAAGAAAAAGCCCTTTAAAACTCAGTGCTGTGTTTCTCCTATAGTTGTAGCTAAAGATGTAGTTCAGTACATTATAGTCTTTCTCTTTAGGACAAATTCCTCTCTTGAGTCCATTTTATTTCCCTAATATAGCCTAATTACTGCCCCCTTTCAAAATAAAATTCACGATTATTGTCTATAGCATATGTTAGCAAATGTTTTCTGTAAAATTCCAGAGAGTAAGTATTTTTATTTTATTTTTTGAGAGTAAGTATTTTAGGCTTTGCAGGCCAATGGGGCTCTGTTAACTGTGCCACTGTAATGCAAAAACAGCCAGAGACACATAAGTGAATAGGCTTGGGCTGTGTTTCAATGAAACTTTATTTACAAAGACAGAAGGCAGGCCAGATTTAGACCACAGTTTGCTGAATCATGGTCTATATTATTAGCTCCATTTAACTTGTTGTCTGTCTTTAAACTGTTGACCTCCCCACTCTCCTGAAACTGCTCTTATCAGGATTACCAATGACCTCCACTTTGCTAATTCCAATAGTCAATTCTCAGTCCCTATTCTAATCTTTCCAGTAGTAGTATTTGACACAGTTGATCACTGTCCCCTCCTCGAAACTGTTTCTTCCTGTGGCCTTCAGAGCCCCTTGTCCAGCTTGGTGTCCTACATCACTGGCTACTCCTTCTTTGTCTTTTTTACTGGATCCTCATCTTCTCCCTGATTCTTAATATTGGATGGCTGAAGGACTCAGGTCCACTTCTCTTTTATATTTTACCTCATTTCCTGTTGATCTCATTGAGTTTCATGATTTTAAATATAATTTATATGCTGATGATTCTTAAATTTCTATTTCCAGCCCAAATCTCTCTCTCACTTCCAGAATCACCTCTCCAAAGGCTTATTAAGCACCTCCAGTTGGAATCCAGCAAACACCTCAAACTCAAATTGTCCAGAATTGAACTTCTGCTCTTTGTCCACAAACCTGACCCCCTGGCTCCTTCAGGTTTCCTCATCTCAGTTAGTGGCTATCCCATCCTTTCAGTTATCCCCGAATCTTGGAGTCTTCCTTGCCCCATCTTTATCACACCCTACATCCAGTCCATCAACAAATCCTATTGATTTTTATCTCAAAGATTATATTGACAAAACATGTTCTCATAACACCTGTTACCTCGTTGGTCCAAGCCCTCTCATTTCTCACCTGAATGATTGATGTGGCCTTCTTCCTAATTTCCCTGATTCCCCATTCCTTCCTACTTCAATTCTCAATACAACAATTAGAGATATCCTTTAAAAATATAAGCCAGGTCATATCACTTCTCTGTCAAACCCCCATTTCATTCATAGTAAATGCCAGAGTCTGTACAATGCCTAACAGAGACCTGCATTATCTCATGTCCTCTCTAATTTCATATCTTACTCTTCTTCCCTTGACTTATTCTGCTCAAAGTGCCTCAGACTCACCAAGGCCCTTTCTGAGACCACTGAGGGAAGGTCCTTGTCCCTGTTGTTTCCTCCACCTAAAACAAAAGCTCTCTTTCAAGACTTTCCTCAAATATCATCTTCTCATCGAGTTCCACCCTTATCATCCTATCTAAAATTTAAATTATATTTAAAATCATGAAACTCAATGAGATCAACAGGAAATGAGGTAAAATATAAAAGAGAAGTGGACCTGAGAAATGGTCTCCTCACTCCTCAGAAGCTCCCATCTTCCTCCTGCTTTCTTCTTTCGATGATATCTCTCTCCTTCTAAAGGGTATCTCTCTGGCATGTCAGGTCCATAAGGGCAGAGGTTCTATTTGTGTTATCCACTGCTGTATCTCCAGCACCTAGAACAATGTCTATTCATAGTAAGCACTTGGTAAATATTTATTGAGCAGATGGATGGTCTTAGCACTAGAGCTTACTGTGCTCCTAGAAATGGTTTATTTTATGGACAATGTAAATTTTGTGACTAATCATGTTTTCCTCTTCACTTTGACTACTAGGAAACTTAGAGCCAAATATATAGCACTTATAGAGGGCCTCCAATGCACTTTATAGCCTGTGGTAAGGAACTTCACTTCTGGAACTCAGGGTCCTGGCTTTGAATCCCAGCCCCACCACTTAATATATGTATGACTTTGGACAGGTTATTTAACTTTTTTGTGATTCAGTTTCCTTTACAAAATGGGCATGAAAATAGTAATTTCCGTCAAAGGGTTATTGTGAGGGTAAAATGAGATGGTAGTTGTAAAATGCTTAGAACAGGGTTCAGTATACTGAAAGAGCCAAATAATGGTTTGCTGATGTTATTAAGATGGCCAACTATCTTGGTTTGCCTGGGACTCAGGGGTTTCCCTGGATGTGGGCTTTTCATTGCTACAACCAGGCACACTATCTTACTTTTTCTCACTGATATTTCCCTTTGTCCCTTTATTTATTTTATCTTGCTGCACAGATTTTTGAAAGTTGCCTTACATTCTTGATGAAACAAAGTGCACTATGAATAAATCATACATAAATTCACATATAATGCTATGTATATTATGTGCTCCTAACAAATATCAATAAACCATATACTTTAGAAAGGAAAAATAAATGACTAAAGGAAGGCATAGCCATTTCTTCTCTAACAGGGGTTAAATTCACTCTTCTCAGTACTATATGCAAAGCAGAGGCAGAAAAAGATAAGGCAGAGATGACAAAGCCTGAAAGACTCCATCATGAGCAAGTTTAGTATAATATAGCAGCCATAAGATTATGTAAATGAAAAGACTAACACTATTAAGTGCCACAAAAATGCTGGCTGATTTTATCACAACAATCTGGTCTTACGATGCCCTGAGGCTTCTTGAATAACAGAGCAGTGCTAATAAAATGATGTCACACATTTTAGAAATACAATCTAAGTATATGTCTGCAATCTTCTGCATATCCCCCATGGAACTAGCTTCTCTTATGATTGCCTTTGTGCATTTCCCTCCTCTTTCAATTTTGGTAAATATGTGAAATTTGAAACAGGTATCAACATCTTTCTTAACACATGGTTATTAGGATCTCTGGAATGGCAATGTGAGTTGTTCTGCAGACTCTCTCCTCAGCAAAACAACTGTAAATGGTGAAAACTATTAAAAAAATCTTTTTCAAGTCTCTGGAAATTGTTCTAAGGGCATATGACGAATGGAGAAACACTCATTCAAGAAAACCTAACATCTTGCTAAGAAGAGTGAGAGCCTATGGCATTTGAGCCATGACCTGCTCCCTCCTCTGTCCCCCAGCTTAGCATGACCCTTCTACTATGGGCAGGTGAAGCCAGGAGCACAGAGCTGCTTCTTCCCTAGCTCCCAGTTCATGACTATGATATCATTCCAGGAGAAACAGGCCACCAACCATCCCTATCCCCAACTCCAGGCTTCCTGTTACAGAAGCTCTATTCCAGGCAAGAGCAGCTGAGAGATCTGGGGCTCTCTTCTTCCACTTAGTCCCCACTCATATGGAAGTCTATTGTGTAGCAGGATGAGAATACTGGACCCAGTTATTCCAGCTTGCTCACAGGATCTAAGTTTCATGCCAGGAGAGGCAAGCCAGGAAGTCTTGAGAGGTTAATGAGGTTAATGTCCCCACACAGTGTCCCATTCATAAAGCAGGGGTGCCATTCCAATAGAAGTGGCCCATAGCTCCCATCTCCAACCGTGGAATGGTGCTGCAGAAATTTTGACCATAAAAACATAGAGCTTCAAAGCTCCCCCCAAGGGAACTGAATTTATTTGGAACAGAGCATGGAAGTTCAAGCCCAAGGATGCTGTCAAAAACAATGAGAACAACCAGCTCAACTGCAGAGCAGCTATAAATTTAACTAAAGACCAATGAAAGAAATAGCTAGGAAGAACCCTGCTGGAGTTGAAACAAGCCTCAAAGATTGTCTCCAAAACTACCTTTCAAAGGGGCCTGGATTGAACTAGATCAGATTGTGAAGCTATAAGTTGCTTCACAGTCTGATCTATAACACTGCTAAAAACAATAGAGCATCAGCTGGCAATTAGTGGGCGTTAACAGCTGGGTGTGATACTAACAGAACCAGACACCTTAACAGAGAGATCAGGGAAATAAAATGTCAAAGAGAGCCATACTAAAACCATTGTCATCCTGGGATGTGCATGACCAAGACTACAACCCCTGAGGAACAACATCAGAGGCTACTCACAGAGGAAAATAGGCTGAAATAGCCCAGGTAAATCATTAAACAAATAAACAAGCAAGCAAATAACATCGCCAAGGCCCCTGTGTTGGAGGGAATTAGGGAGATGGTAAATTAGTATTCAGAATTGCTACAATATATTATCTAAATATCCACCTTTCAACAAAAAATTATGACAAGTGAGAAGAAACAGAAAAGTGTGACCCATACACAGGAAAAGGTAGGCAGTAGAAACAACTTTTGAGAGGGCCCAGATGTTAGACTTAGCAGACAAAGACTTCAAAGCAGGTGTTATAATTATGTTCAAAGAATATAATTCACAAATTTCATAAAGGAAACCATGCTTAAGGAATTAGAAGAAGGGAGATGACAATGTTTCATGAAATAGATAATGTCAGTATAGAGATAGAAATTATAAAACAAAAACAATGGAGATTTTAGAATTGAAAAGTACAATAACAAAAATGAAAAATTCACTAGAGGGCTTAACAGTAGATTTGGGTTGGCAGAAAAAAAGAATCAGGAAGGTTGGACATAGAAGAATAGAGATTATGCAATTAGAACAGAATGGAGAAAGGATGGAGATAGAGAAATGGGCAGAGTCTCAGAGAAATATGAGACATCATTAAGCACTAAAATATATTCATAATAGAGGAAAGAAGAGAAAAAAATGAGCAGAAAGAATATTCAAAGCAATAATGGCTGAAAACTTCCCAAATTGAGAAAAAAAACACATTAATCTACACATTCAAAAAATTCAACACACTCCATAGCATAAATACAGGAGATCTAGACTCAGACACATCAAAGTAAAAAAGCTAAATACAAAGAAAATCTTGAAAGCAGCAAAAGAAAAATAACTTATTACATACAAGGACACTACAATATGATCCAGCAATCCCCCTTCTGGGTATATAAACAAAGGAGATAAAATCACTATCTCAAAGAGATCTCTGCATTCCCATGTTCATGGCAGCATTATTCACAATAATCAAGGCATGGAAAAAACCCAAGTGTCCACTGATGGATGAGTGGATAAAGAAAACATTATATATACAAACATTTTATGTGTTGTACCTACACACACACACACACACACACACACACAAAGTAACAGTATTCAGGAAACCCTGCCATTTGCAACAATATGGATGAAATTTGAGGGCATTATTATGGGTGAAATAAGTCCGTTATAAAAAGACAAAACTATGATCTCACTTACATGTGGAATCTAAAAACATAAAACTCATAGAAACAGTAAAATGGTGATTGTCGAGGGTGAGAGGTGGGAGAAATGGGGAGATGTTGGTCAAAGGTACAAACTTTTATTTTTTTTTATTTTTTATTTTTTTAAAGATTTTATTTATTTATTTGAGACAGAGAGAATGAGAGAGAGAGAGAGCACATGAGAGGGGGGAGGGTCAGAGGGAGCCCGATGCGGGACTCGATCCAGGGACTCCAGGATCATGACCTGAGCCGAAGGCAGTCGCTTAACCAACTGAGCCACCCAGGCGCCCAAAGGTACAAACTTTTAATTATAGTATGAATAAATCCTAGGGATCTAATGTACAGCATGGTGACTCTAACAATATTGTATTATATATCTGAAAGTTGCTATGAGAGTAGAGCTTTAATGTTCTTAACATAACAGTAAGAACAAAAACCAAAATAATGGTAATTATGTGAGGTAAAGAACGTGTTAACTAACTTTGCTATGGTATTTCACATTATATTCATGTATTAAATCATCACATTGTATACCTTAAACTTACACAATGTTATATGTCAATTATTTTTAATAAATCTGAAAAAATATAATATATGGAAACAACCCAAATATTCCATCAGATGAAGGATAGATAAACAAAATGTGGCATATTCATACAATGGGATATTATTCAGTTAAAAAAAGAATGAAGTACTAATACATGCTATAACATGGATGAACCTTGAAAACTTTATGCTAAATTAAGGAAGCCAGTCACAAAGTTCTCATATTATGATTCCATTTAAATGAAATTACCTCAATAGGCAAATACATAGAAAAAAGAAGGCAAATTAGTGGTTTCCAGGGACCAGAGAAAAGGGAGAATGGAAATAACTGCTAATGGGTAAGGGGTTTCCTTTGAGGCTAATGAAAATATTCTAAAATTGACTGTAGTGATGGTTGCTCAAGTCTAAATATATTAAAAGCCATTGAATTGTATATTTTCAGTGAGTGAATTTTATGGTATGTGAATTACATACCAATAAAGCTCTTTAAAAAGTTACTGGAAACTAAATGTGAAACTAATGATGTACTGTAAGTTGGTTCATTGAATTTAAATTAAAAAAATGAAAAAAAAGTTATTGGAACATTGTTTTAATTGGCAAAGAATGTACAGCAAAGTGTCATTCATTCAACAAACATTTATTAAGCCTCTATTATGTACCTGACACTAAAGCACAGTAGATATAGTAGTGAACAAAACACTTGGATCTCTGCCCTCATAAAGCTGACATTCTAGTAGAGGACATAGACACTAAACATACAGGGAGAATGCATTTTTAAAAAATATGGTTGCAGATTTTTCAATGAATAATATCCCTACCCTCATGGATTTTGTCATCATGTATTTTCGTGTTTGTATCTCTGATGCCTACAGGTCCTTATGAAAATGAGCTTATAGATACTAAAGATTCTCATTCTACCCAAATCATTCCTTATTCATCTCAGAAGCCTGATGACTAAAGAGACAGAGATTTCCTGGTGTAGCCTGAGACTCTCTTTTTTCTCTAACCTGTTCTAGGGTGTCAGGACTCAGAGCCAGCATTTTCAACATGGGTATCCTTAACCATGTGATCAGTACCTTGGACTTCCCTGAAATTTGCCACACATCCATCTCTCTGGGTAAAAAGGAAACCATTCCTACATTTCTCTCTGGATTACCATAATTTACCTAATGCTGAAACCTTGACATAATTTTGTGGCTTCTGGTATTTCATCAATGGATATACCCTAATGTATCTAACTAACTTCCTATTGTGGAACATATAATTCTCCCCCCAAGATTTTGGCCCATTTTAAATAATGTGAAGACACCTCTCAGCATAAGGTCTTCATTTTACCTTTGCCTACTAGTGAGGGGCCTTTTAAGTGGTTTTCCCAGAGCTGAGGAATGATTTGCCCAAAGGTCTTCAGTCTATATTCCTGTAAATCAGAGAATTACTGGAAACTTTGAAACTATATATACTTTTTCTGCGTTATAGACTCCCTGTGTCAGACAGAGTCCTGGCAGAAAACAGGGGCAAACTCAAACTGGGTAAACTGAGGAGTGTTAAAAAGAGAAGGAGACTACCAAGAGTGAGCAGAGTTTAAGGAAATCTGTCAGAAGGATAGGACAGTAACCTGGGATAGTAGTAAAGAGGAGCTATTATCAGCTCTCCATATGAAGGGGCAAGGATAAGAAGCAGTTATTAGATTTCTTTCATTCAACAAATATTTATTGAACACATACTATGTGCCACGGGGAGTGTAGACACAGCGAGATGTTTAGATAGGTGGGTTACATTGCTATTACCACCATGTATATGACCAATGTAGTGCTAAAGACATATACATTATCTCCTTTACCCCTCTAAAATGCCCTTGAGGAAGGTAATACTAATATCATTCCAATTTACAGATGAGTAAATCAAGGCTCGGAGTGGTTAAATAACCTGCTCATGTTTATAGAGCTTGTGTTTGGCAGAGCTAAAATGTAAGTGCAGGTGTGCCTGGCTCTAAAATTTTAGCCCCGTATATATTTGTTCTTCCACATGAACCACTGCTAAGAAAGCAAGAGTGTGGGGCACCTGGGTGGCTCAGTTGGTTAAGCATCTGCCTTTGCTCAGGTCATGATCTCAGGGTCCTGGGACCGAGCCCCATGTCAGGCTCCCTGCTCAGCAAGGAGTTTGCTTCTCCCTCTCCCCCTGCTGCTCCCCCTGCTTGTGCTCTCTCTCTCTGTCAAATAAATAAATAAAATCTTAAAAAAAAAAAGAAAGAAAGAAACCAAAAGTGTGGTGATCCCTACCTTTGAGAAGTGAATGTGGCCTTAGAAAGGGAAGGCCTGCTTGAAATCTTTATAATGTAATCAGATTAGTTGTACCTTATTTATCAGGTGTGACATTGGTTTTTAATCCTCTGCTGATAAGCACACAAGCACTCCTACCTGTAGCTGACTTTTCTTGATCTTCTCAATTGTTTATTTACTTTAAAAAGATTGACCAGCCATAGCAAATGCAGCCATCCTTGCATGCGCTTAAGTTTTAGAAATGCACAGGTTGAAGGGTTGACTAAGTCCCTGTATGATTCAGCTAATCATTATATTTCAGCATCCCTGAAACTAAGCCCAGCCATTAATTAGCAATCCCAGAGGCACCAGATTTCCCATGAAAACCATACTTCCACAATTACAATTACTTCATATTCTATTGACAATATTGCTTGATATAGAATTCTAGGTTGGAGGGGAAATTATAATTTCCTCTCTGAACTTTATACTTGTTAATATTCTTTTATATTCTGAATTTTATTTAACACATAATGTTTAATGTGATTTTATATAATAAATTTTATTATCATAATCAAAGTAAAGCATGCTCATTATAGAAAATTTGAACACTATAGAAATGTATCAAGAAAAACTTAAAATTACCCAATATCTACCATTTAGATAGCCACTGTTAATATTTGGTACATCTCCCCTATCTTTTTTTCTACGTATCTTTATATAAGGCTTGTACAATTTTGAATCTTGTTTAGTAAGATACTCTCTATTCCAAGACCTAAGAAATGTGCACCTTTGTTTTATTCTGATTGCTTTATTGTTGAAGTTTCTGTAGTTAAAATTTTGCATTTGGGGTTATAGAACCACAAGTTAAGAATTTAACTTTCTTTCCCCAAATAATCAGTCTTCCTCACATCACTTGTTGAAAAATCCATTTTTTCTTTTATCATTAGTTTGTGATTTTCCCTTTATCATAAAGTATTTTGTGTTCTGGTGTCATTTTTGTGTCTGTCTATATCATTAATTGAATAATTATTGCAGTAGTTTCACACAAATCATTATAGCTTAATAACATGTTTTACTATTTGGTGTTACCAACCACCCTTCCACACACTCCCATTCCTTTTCATTGCTGCATTTTTCCTCTGAAGATTTCTCACTTAGTATTTTTATGTTTATTCTTCCAGGTTAACTATAGAATTATTTTGACAAGCATCAAAAAAAAAAAAACTCATTGCAAATATGATTACCATTACTATAATTTCAGAATAAAATTACACTGTTATATTTAGTTTTCCACTCAATAACATTGTAATAATCAGTAAAATTGTAAAGACTTTTTTTGGTAGTTTTGACAATTTTTGTGAAAGTTATTCCTAATTAATGTCCCTGTGTATATGTTCACTGCCATTGCTATTAAGAGTGGCATCTCTTTCCATTATATATTTATATTACTGCTGATTTATAGGAAAGTAATTGATTTTTTTAAGTATTTATCTTATATCTGGCTATTTTAATCAACTCATATTAATTCTTACTGTGCTTCTATTTTTTATGTCTTCATAATATAGTTAATTTGTTTTGTCAATTTTTTTTCATATTTTGTCTTTCCTTTTCCAATATTCAACTTGACTTAAGGTCCACTATAGTTTATTGACTAGCGTTTTCTAGAACAACATTAAATAAAAATAGCATTGGCTGCATTCTTATTTTTTCTTGCTTTTAATAGGAATTTTTTTTAAAGATTTTATTTATTTATTTGACAGAGAGAGACACAGCAAGAGAGGTTACACAAGCAGGGGGAGTGGGAGAGGGAGAAGCAGGCTTCCTGCTGAGCAGGGAGCCCGATGCGGGGCTCCATCCCTGGACCCTGGGATCATGACCTGAGCCGAAGGCAGATGCTTAATGACTGAGCCACCCAGGTGCCCCTAATAGGAATTTTTCTATTGGAAGTTATTTTTCACACTTAATTATTTATTCCTTTTGGGATTTGTTTTGTAACATGAGGTAAATGTATAAATTGATTTTCCCCTAATAGTTAATCTATTGTTCTAGAGCCATTTATTAAAGTATCTTTCTCTTCTTCACCGATTTGTGATTCAACTTGTGTCATTATCTCTTTTCGTAGACTATAAAAATGATCAAGTAGCTCTCATCTTTATTGAACCCTCCTAAATTACCTTTTACCTAACGTTATAAAATTTTCTTTCACAATGAACTGAAAAAAGAAGGATAAACTAAACCAAAGTTAGAAGAAGAAAGGAAATAATATATATTAGGGCAGAAATAAATGAAATAGAGAATATAAAAGCAATGGAAAAAATCAGTAAGATGAAAAGTGGATTTTTTGAAAAGATAAACAAAATCAACAAATCATCAAGTAGACTAAGGAAATAAGAGGAAATAGTCAAATAACAAAAACCAGAAATGAAGGAGGAGACATTATAACTGATGCCATAGAAATGAAAGGGATCACAGCAGTCAACTATGAACAATTATGTGCCAATAAATTCGATAGCCTTGGGGAAAAATGGATATATTTCTAGAAACATACAACCCACCAAGAATGAATTGTGAAGAAATAGAAAAATTTGAACACACTTACACTTTTTCTTTAGAGTTAGAGGTGATGTATTAATTCCTCCTTAAATATTTGATAGAATTCACCAGTGAAGTCATCATCTCAAACTTTCAAAAAATTGAAGAGATATCAATTCCAAACTCAATAGATGAGGCCAGTATTGCCCTGATACTAATATCAGACAGATATTACCAAAACAAACAAATCTATAGACCAATATCTCTGATGAATATTGATAAAAATATCTTCAACAAAATACTTGCAACTGAATCCAACAACATTATTAAAAGGATTGTACATCATGACCAAGTGGTTTTTATTCCTGAAGTACAAGGATGATTCAACATACAAAAATCCATCAGTGTAATATACCACATTAACAGAATGAAGAAAAGAAACCCCATGATCATCTCAATTGATACAGAAAAAGCATTTAGCAAAATTCAACATTCTTTCATGATAAAAACACTCAACAAACAGGCCCCTGGGTGACTCAGTTGGTTAAGTGTCTGCCTTCAGCTCAGGTCATGATCCCAGGGTCCTAGGATGGGGCTGCATCAGGCTCCCTACTCATCAGGGAGCCTGCTTCTCCCTCTCCCACTCCCCCTGCTTGTGCTCACTCTCTCTGTCAAATAAATAAATAAAATCTTTAGGAAAAACTCAACAAACTAGGAATGCAAGGAAATTACTGCAACATAATATAGCCGTATATTAAAAGTCCATAACTAACATCATACTCAATGGTGAAAAATTGAAAGCTTTTTCTTTAAGATCACAAACAAGGCATGGATACTCATTCTTACTACTTCCATTCAACATATTACTGGAAGACCTAACCAAAGCAATCAGCTAGGAAAAAGAAATAAAAGGCATCAAAATAGGAAAAGAAGAAGTAATACTCTCTGTTCACAGGAGACATGATCTTGTATGTATGTAGAAAATCCTAAATATTCCACAAAAACCTGGTAGGCTGATAAAAAAAAAATCAGCAAAGTTGTAGGATACAAAATCAACACACAAAAATCAGTTGCATTTCTATAAACTAACAATGAATAATCTGGAAAAAAAATTTAAGAAAAAATTCCATTTATAATAGCATCAAAAAGAATAAAATGTTTAGGAAAAAATCAAGGAGGCAAAAACGTGTGCTCTGAAACTACAAAACATTACTGAAAGGAATTAAAGAAGACACAATAAATGGAAAGACACCCTATATTATAGATTGGATGACTTAATATTGTTAAAGTGTCCATATTACCCAAAGTGATCTACAGATTTAATGTAATTCCTACCAAAATCCCAATGATATTTTGCATAGAAATAGAAAAAAATTATGAAATTCACATGGAATCTCAGAGGACCCTAAACAGTCAAAACAATCTTAAGAAAGAAAAACAAAGCTGGAGGCCTCACACTTCCCGATTTCAAAACATATTACAAAGCTATAGTAATCAAGAAAATATGGTACTGGCATAAAGACAGACATACAGACCAACATAACAGAGTAGAGAACCTGAAAATAAACCCTCACATATATAGTCAACTGATCTTTGGCAGAGGTGCTAGGGCTACCCAATGGGGAAAATAGAGTCTTTCCAACAAATAAGGTTGGGAAAACTGGATATCCAAATGCAAAATAATCAAGTTGGACCCTTACTTTACACCAAATATAAAAATTAACACAAAATAGATTAAAGATCTAAATGTAAGACCAAAAACCATAATACTCCTAAAAGGAAACAAAGGGGGAGCTTCATGACATTGGATTTGACAATGATTTCTTGGATATAACATCAAAAGCACAAGCAAAAAATAAAAGCAAAAATAGACAAAGGAGACCACATCAAACCTAAAAACTTCTGTGTAGCAAAGGAAACAGTAAGTGGAGTAAAAGGCAACCTATGGAATGAAAGAAAATATTTGTAAACCATATATCTGATCAGAGGTTAATATCAGAATATATAAAGAACACCTACAATTGAAAAAAATTCCATTGAAAATACAGGCAAAGGACCCAAATAGACATTTCCCCAAAGATACACAAGTGACCAACAAAAATATGAAAAGATTCTCATTATCACTAATCATTAGAGAAATGCAAATCAAAACCACAATGAAATATCACCTCACACCCATCAGAATAGTCATTATTAAAAAATCATAAAATCACAAGTGTAGATAAGGATGTGGAGAAATTGAAACCCTGGTGCACGATCAGTGGGAATGTAAAATGATGCAGCTTCTATGGAAAGCAATATGGACATTCCTCAAAAAATTAAAAATAGAATTAATGTATAATCCAACAATCCCACTTCTGGGTATTTATCAAAAGGAGTTGAAAACAGAATCATAAAGACATATCTGCACAACCATGTTTACTGCAGCATTATTCACAATAGCTGAGAGGTGGAAGCAACCTAAATGTCACCAACAGGTGAATGGATAAAGAAAATGTGGTATATATACAATGGAACATGATTCAGGCTTACCAAAGAAGGAAATCTTATCACATGCTATAACATGGATGAACCTTTAGAATATTAAATGAAGGGCGCCTGGGTGGCTCAGTTGGTTGAGCGACTGCCTTCAGCTCAGGTCATGATCCTGGAGTCCCGGGATCGAGTCCCGCATCGGGCTCCCTGCTCAGCAGGGAGTCTGCTTCTCCCTCTGACCCTCCCCCCTCTCATGTGCTCTCTCTCTCTCTCTCAAATAAATAAATAAAATCTAAAAAAAAAAAAAAATATTAAATGAAATAAGCCAGTCACAAAAAGACAAAGACTGCATGATCCTATTTACATGAGATACCTAAAATAGTCAAACTCCTAGAAACAGAAGGTAGAATGGTAGTTGCCAGGGACCTGGGAGAGGGGAAAAGGGGGTTGTTTAATTGATATAGAGTTTTAGTTTAGAAAGATGAAAAGGTTCTAGAGATCTCTTGTACAACAATGTACATATAGTTAACACTACTATACTATACACTTAAAGATGGGTAAGATTTTGAAGTTTATGTTAATGTGTTTTTGACTGTAATAAAATGATGTTATATCAATACATACACATATAAAAGATGTTATATTTATCTAGCTAGCTATGTGTCTACATCTATATCTATCTATCTATAATAAGTTAACATAAAGGAACAAAGAAAACATGAAACTCCTAGCAGAATATAGATAAGTGACATGAACTAGCGATTTAACTCCCCAAAGGGTCAAAACACATATGGGAAATAATTTGTCTTACTTATAATCAATAAATACAAATTCAAACTATTTTAAGAGTCAGAAATCCTGGAGTAATCTTAGACTTTGCCTTCTCTTTTTACCATTCTCTCCCGTGGATAATCATTGTAGACATATATATATAACATAATATATAATGCAAAGCATACATATATAGTACATAATTATATTTATTTACACAAAGTGATTATATATAAATTATTATACTATTTCATTATATTGTTATGGCATAATTCCTCTCAGCAATAAAAAGCAAAGGCTGTAAGGATCACTGGGTCAAAGAACATCATTTTCACTTCAGTTTATTTCAGTTTGATGAAGAAATGATGCTTTGTCACATTTATTTACTACTGAGATTCAATTCTCCAGGAAATTAGTTCAGAAGCCACCTGTGTCCCCACCTTTATCCCTTATCCCTCCCTCACTCCAACCACAACATCTTGTAAATATATCTAAGAATCCTCATGCTTGTTCACTGGAGGAAATATTTTATCAGTGATAAACAGTCTTATCACTTTTGTTCTGTTTAGTAATTCAGGATAACATAGCTTCAACCTGGGATCACTTTAGAGTGAAAAGGCACTTGTTTCCAAAAGGTTTAACCTTATGAGGCTTATTACTCGTTGTAAATATTAATATAGTGTGTCCTCAGTGAACATGGCCAGGGCAGAGATTGCTTTTATGAGGAAAATTCCACTGAAGGCAAATTCAAAAATACTCTCAGAGAGGGATTCCAGTGGCAAGGCTGTGTGATTTAAGCATTAATCAGTTTGTGGGCGTGTGTGTGACTAAGTCAGTTTTCCATTGTGCTCTCTTTTATCACCTCAGACTCTTCCTTCAAAGCAGTTATCAAGATTCATAATTATTAATCTATTTATGGGATCATTTGTTTAATGCCTGTCTTGCCCACTAGCTTCCTTGAAAGTAGGCATCATGCTTGTTTTGCTCAGCACCATGTTTTCATTTCCTAAGTGAGTGCTGGGAATATAGTAAATTCTCAGTGTTTGTTGAACAAATAAATAAAGATTCTGCAAACAGGGGGATTTGACAATAATTTCCTTTCCTTCCCAATTTCCAATTCTAACCTATTTGCTTCTCTTTTTTTTAAAAAAAAAAAAAAGATTTTATTTATTTGACAGAGAGAGAGACAGCGAGAGAGGGAACACAAGCAGGGGGAGTGGGAGAGGGAGAAACAGGCTTTCCGCTGAGCAGGGAGCCCGATGTGGGGCTCAATCCCAGGACCCTGGGATCATGACCTGAGCCGAAGGCAGACGCTTAACGACTGAGCCACCCAGGCACCCCCCTATTTGCTTCTCTCAAGCCAAAGGACTTCTCAGGCCTATGGGCCCTAAGTATAATGATTTAGATTTTTGTGGAGTCTCAGCAAAGAGAACTGCCGTGGGTCTTTCTCCTCATGGGAAGGACATGTATCAGGAGAAGCCATCACAGCCTAGAGATGAGAATCAGGAAGCAGGGAATCTTGGGAAGAACTTGATGCTCAGAAATCTAGAGTAGGGAGAAAGATTTGACATCATCTTTACATGAGTATACAGGTCACTTGACTCAGAAAAGGTGAAGGGGGATTCTCAAGGGACTGAGTTTTCTTGTCTCAGAAACTTCAAGAGTACACAGAGCCCAGGGGTCAGGGGAGCTTCCTCAGCAGAGGTCTGACAGTTGGTCTGCTTCTACAGAACAGGCCTCCTACCAGCTGTAGGAGTCTTGCTGGGTATGGTATTCTAATAACCAGCTCTGAGCCCAGGTGAGTCGTCAACAGAGAAAGTAACAACCCACTTAATGGGATAGAGGAGCCAAAGAGAGGAAAACAGAAGGGGGAGAAAAAAAAAAGATATGCCCAGTGAAATTTTCACATTCAACTTCAACAAAGCAGTCACACCACAGAGCAGGATTTGACAAAGTTTTTCCATAAAGGATCTGGTAGCAAATATTTTAGACTTTGAGGGTCATACATTCTCTGTTGTAACTACTCAAGTTGTAGTGTCAAAGGAGGTAAATAACATATGAAGAAAATAGGGCCGTGTTTCAACAAATTTTATTTACAAAAATATGTGGTGGACCAGATTTGTCCAGCTGGCCATATTTCGCTGACGCTTGCCCAGAATAAGACCATAAATCACTATCCATCCTTCTCCCTCCTCCCCTCCTTCACTCTCCCCCTCCATCTATCTTATCTCATCTTATCATCTTATCTCACTGGTAGATGGATTTGTGTAGTATTATTGCTAACTAAGGACTCTTAAATCAATAGGGAAAGCTAACAAATAAAAGTTAAATGATATCAGCAAAACCTGAACAATAGGGTTGGAGGTAGAGGGAGAATAGGAATAGTGAAAGCATCTAAATGATTCTCCTAAAGAGAAGTCAGAAGTAGCAGGGGAAGAAATAATATTATTTAAAATAATGTTGTTTGAGTTTTATGGGCCATCGTGTACATCTTGATAAGAGAAATGGGCATCCATGTTGGGTGGGGAGGGGGGGATAATTGGTATGCAGAAGCGTTAACATAGCAAGTCTGACTGCTGTCCTTTGAATGGCATGCTTACAAAAGTTGGCCCTGGGGGGCATCCGGTATCTTGGATTTTGGAAGGTTTTCCACACTTAACTAATAAGAGTATCTTACTCTTCATAAACTGCACAATCTGGTTTAAGCTGATCACCTGCTTTTTCTTCTGGAAGTCTGAAATTTTGGTATGTGCTAGGCAGAGTGTACCTACATTATCAGTCCCCAATAAAACACCTGGATGCTGAGTCTTTGAGCCTCTTTGGTAGATAACATTTCATATGTGTTGTCACAACTTATTGGGGAATTAAACCCATCCCGCATGACTGCACTGGGAGAGAGCTCTGGAAGTTGGTGTGTGGATTCTCCTTACCTCCACCCCATGTACCTTATCTCTTTCCTGATTTTGCTTTGTATCCTTTAGCTATACTAAATAATAGCCATGAGTGTGACTGAATGCTGACCTTATGTGACCATAAACAAATCACTGAACATGAGGGTGGTCTTACGGACCTCCAACTCAGTTGCTATCTCTTTTTTCACTCTTCTAGACTATGTGAAAAGATGGAAAACATTGAATTTTACATTATGAGGCCAACATAATTTAAAAAATACACCGAAATTTCTGCATGGAGCACTGGGTGTTGTGCACGAACAATGAATCATGGAACACTTCATCTAGAACTAATGATGTAATGTATGGGGATTAACATAAGAATAAAAATAAAAAAATAAAATAAAAAAAAATACACCGAATTATAAAACAGTACCAAAAAAGGAAAAAGAGACCAATATAAATTAAATAACAACAACAATTCATTTCAAAGATGATGAAATCAGTCTTAAACAGGGTAATTCACTTCTTTGCCATAAGAAAAAACCAGAACCAAGGAATTATAAACAGAGTATTTTGCATTTTTATATTATAGGATAATATTTGTTCATGAGACAAAAATTTCAAAGTATAGGGAAGGATAAGGAAGCATAAAAATGATCACCTATAATCTGCCACCTAGAGGCAAGCAATAGACTTGCTTCCTGGTTTTTCCTCTTCATTTACTAAATAATTAAAAGTATACTGTCCCTAATACTTTTTAGTCTGATTTTTTAGCTCAATATTCTACTAACAGACATTTTCTCATATTGTTAAAAAAAAGTTTCCATAACATGATTTCATTGGCTAAACAGTGTGCCCCTTTTATCAATGTGGTCACAGGATGTGGATGTGACAGTTGACTCTGTGGGTCCCTCCAGAAGTAAGAACTGTGGCCCAGTGGGAAGAACACTGTTTCTAACAAGATGAGATTGGGGGCCATGAGAACACATCGACCTTGTTGTTTGAACATTAACAGGGTTTCAGTAGCAAATCTTAGAGTCCCCCTTCCCTGCACCCACCAGGGGATGTTATCTATATGGATCTGGCAATTCATGACCATAAACAAATCACTGACCATGTGACCAATTCTAAACATGACCAATTCTATCGGCCATTGCTACCCTCTAAAGAAAGGCTTGATTCCTCCCATCTCTCTGATGGTCATCACTACTTCTGCTGCAAGCAGAGAGTCCTGAGAAATACCTGTACACTTGGTAAGTATTTCTTAAAAGAACCAGAAGCAAGGCAAAGAGACTGCTAGTATCTATATGTATGTGTATATGCTGGTATGACCTCAGGTACCATTCAGGACCTCAGTCTGTGCTGGCATCAAAATAACATTAACCAAAATTCCACTTAGACTCTTGAGATCTGATAATTCCTTCAAATCACCCTCCTACAGTGCTGGTTATTCTTTTTGCAAATTCATTCTCTACTCTTATCTGCCCTGCTCTGATTCCAAGGGAAGTTGAACCCCATGGATTGCATCAGTTGGTCTCCTTTGCCAACTGGCTTCCAGTTGGAGACTCTGGAAAGAGACCACAAGGAAGAAGAGGAGAGATCGGGGTGTTTTCTTCCCACTAGCTCTTCATTTTGTGTTGCACTTCTGGCAAGAGCAGCATTCTTCCACAACTGTAGTTCCTATTAGGCAACCCCCCACTTCCAGGGTACCAACTCTCACCACCCTCCTCATGGTCCTGCAAGCCCAGGGGTGCAATGGCTGTATATATTGCTGATTTCTGGGTGCCTTGACATTCTTTGTTGGTCCCCATAACCCTGCCCACACTTTAGTGAGTAACCTCTTCACCTATCCATTGAATGACATAAAGGAGGCTGGAAAGACATTCTTTGAGGTGTCCTTAAATCTAGCTAAAAATTCTATTGCTAAGGAAGAAAGGACAGAATTTATACAGGGCTACTACTAGCAGTTTCTGCTACATATCATACCCTAGACATTATCATCCATCAAACCTATCTGCTATGACATTTTTTGGCCCGTGTCTTCTAACAACCACCTCTTATGCACATATCCCTCTCACTAAGTCCAACTGAATTCATTTGTGGACAAAAATAAGACCCTTCTCCACTGACCTCCCCCCCACACCATTATTTTTAGTTTCTAGACAACTCCTGTAGCCAGCTGAAACTGCATGTTGCAATTCTCTCTTGCCTGTTAATTCCTCTGCCACATGTGCCTAGTCCAGTTCTGGATGACATAGTTTTCTGCCTTTCCTCTTCCTGCGACTGCTGGCTAATCTCCCTCAACCACCGGTCTCATGATACATTCAAGGTCACCAATACCAGCTGGGCTTTGGCGATGCCTGGAAACCCATGATGTCCCTCCCCTGCTCCCTCTCCTGGTCTCCCTAATGAGCATTTCACTTTGCTAAAGTCCTTGGCAGAATGGCTTTCCTCCTCCATGGGGGCTGGTGGTATTAGTTTCCTGCTGCTGCTATAACAAACTGCTACAGATGTAGTGACCTCACATAAACCAGCACAAATGTACCCTCTCACAGTTCTGGAGGTCAGAAGTCTCAAACCAAGGTGCCAGCAGGGCCATGCTCCTTTTGGAGACTTCAGAAGAGAATCTGTTTCTTTGCCTTTCAAAACTTCTGGAGGCCGCCCACCCCCTTTCTCACATCACTACCCCTCTGTTTCTGTTGTCACATCTCCTACTCTGACTTTGTCCCCTCGGCCTTCCTCTTATTCACAGATACTGATGATTACATTGGACGCACCTGGATAATCCAGGATACTCTCCCCATGTGAAGATCTTTAACTTAATCACATTTGCAAAGTCCTTTTGGCCATATAAGGTAACATAGTCACATGTTCCAGGGATTTGGACAGGGACACCTTTGGGGGCCATGATTCAGCCTGCCACATTGACCTTTCCTCCTGCTTCCAAGGCAGAATGCAGGCACCAGGCAGGAGCTTCCCCAATATCCATCCCCAGTCCTCTGGGGACACACTTATTTATATTCACTCATCCTGACCTCTCTTCCCAGTTTCAGTGAAGAAGATGCTCTTCCCATCAAAGGCTGACCCCCCAATCTTTTCCTGTAACCTGGACTTCTTTACTCTATTAATATTTTTTCCCTTAAATTCTTCCTTGTCTGATATTAAGATTGCTACCTTGGCTTTCTTTTGATTTATTTTTGCTAGTATAGCTCATTCCTTTAATATTACACTTTTTATGTTATTATACTATAGTGGTTAATTCTGTAAATACCTGAATGTTTAAAAATATAGTGGGTTCTGCTATGACATGACATGTATTCTTAAAAATCATCACATTGTGAACAGTAAAAATCTGTGATGGCAGTAAAAAATTACAGGGCTTTTGAGAAAATTGGGTTTAGAGGCACAATACTCAAAAACGTCATAAGTAGCGTATTTTTTTAAAAAGATAGAAAAACAGGGGCGCCTGGGTGGCACAGTGGGTTAAGTGACCGATTGGTGTTGGCTCAGGTGGTGATCTCAGGGTCGTGATCTCAGGGTAGTTAGAGGGAGCCCCGAGTTGGGCTCTCTGCTCAGAGCAGAGTCTGCTTAAGACGCTCTTGCCCTCTCCCTCTGCCCCTCCCACACCCATTCTCTCTAAGATAAAAAAATAAATCTTTTTTAAAAAAAGAAAAACATAGTACCACAGTTTTATACATTTTATACAGTTAAGAAATTCAGAAATACTGTAATAGATTTGACATTTTACCTTGGAAACTCCTGAAGTTTGCTTGTGGAAGTAGCTGTCAGGAAGGATGCAGTTACCCTGATGCCCTGGAAAGAGGTCCATCTAGAAGCAGGTGTGGATGGGTGTGGCTCACGGCACCTGGGGTGAACCGAGATGCGGATGGATGTTTGGAACACTTGCATCCTATGTACTGCTACACAACTTGGTTCAGCTGAGTGCCGTTTTCAGCATCCATCCAGTGTTGCTTGCAGACAAAAATCACACAGATGTAAATGTAAAATTTCTGTTATGCTCCAAATGCCCCCTAATACATCAATCATGTTGGAATAAATTCCCATTTCTAAAACAAGCACTATAGCAAAGTTAACTGCAGGTTCTAAATACCTCTCTATTTTAATAAGCAGGTTTAAATTTACATTTATTATGATTACTGATATATTTAAACTTATTGCTACCATTTTACTTTTTTTCTATGATGTATTTTTTTTTCCTCTCTCCCTGTCATCTGTTGAATTTATTGAGTTTCTTTTTCTGTTTTCCTTTTTTTTACTTTACTGTTTTGGAAATTATTTTTGTTTATATTCTTTTTGTTGTCATCCTTAAACTTTATGTTAATTTCTTTTAAAAAAAATTTGAGTATAGTTGACACACAATGTTACATTAGTTTCAGGTGTACAACACAGTGATTCAACTTCTCTCTATATTATGCTATGCCCACAAGTATAGCTACCATCTATCACCATACAACACTGTTGCAATATCATTGACTATATTCCCTATACTGTGCCTTCTATTCCCATGACTTATTCATTCCATAACTGGAAGCCTGTATCACCCAATCCCATTCATTCATTTTGCCCATCATCCATCTCCCTCCCCTCTGACAACCATCAGTTTTTTATCTGTATTTATAGGTCTGACTCTGCTTTTGTTTATTTATTTTGGTTTTTATATTACCACAGATGAATAAATCATATGGTATTTGTCTTTCTCAATCTGACTTATTTCACTTAGCATAATACCTTCTAGGTCTATTCATGTTGTTGCATATGGCAAGATCTCATATTTTTGTGGCTGTGTAATACTCCATTATGTGTGTTGGTCTATCAATGGACACTTAGGTTGCTTCCATGCCATCCTTAAATTTTAAAGTGCACACTCTACTCCAAACTTAGTCAATATACCAACCACCCTCCTGCATAAGTAAGTACCTTAGAACATTTCAACAACCTATAAGAAAATTTCTCCCATAGTTCATGTTATTGTTGAAAATAGAATTTCACCTTGTTTTTAAATACATTTTTAAAAAATATTTTCTAGCCAATCATTATCAGATTTACCACTGCATTTTACAAATGTCTTTGTTCAACTATTATTCTTCTCACTACTTTTCCTGAGTTCAATTTACTTCTTACCGGGGTGAATTCTTCAGCAATTACTTGAGGATGTGCCCGTGGGCAATAACTTCATTATGAAAATATTCTTATTCAGCCCTTCCTCTTGAGTGATCATTTAATCTGATATACAGTTCTGGGTTTTCTTTCCCCCCTCAGCACTGGGAAGATGTCTTTTCTTTGTCTCTGGCATCTGTTGTTGATGAGAAATCTGCTGTCAGTCTGCCATTTATTTATAAATAATCTATGTTTTCTCTTTGGGAGCTTGTAAGGTTTTCTCAGTATCCATGATGTCTGCAATTTTATTACAAGTTGTCTAAGGATAGATTTCTTTGACTTATCCTGCTGAGGATTTGATATATCATTTTTCTCTAAAGACTGACACCAACTTTTAATATTGGAAAATTGTTCACCACTATTCCTTTCAGAATTTTTTTCCCTTATCCTCTTTAGCACCTCTTTGATTCCCTTTAGATGTATATTGAAACTTCTCATTAGGTTCTAAGTTTCTTTTTCATATTTTCCATCTCTTTATCCCTCTGTGCTGCATTCTCGGTCATTTCTTCAGATAGTTCAGTTCGCTAATTCTCTAGTCTTATGTTTAACCTATTTACTCAGACTTTTTTATTTCAATAATTTTTTATTCTGAATATTTGTGTACTTGTTCTTTATTCATAATGTCCCACCATAGTCTTAGATATTTTATTTCTTCTCTTATAACTGTAAATTTCTAAACAAATTTATATTAAAGTCTCTTCCAGAATGCTTGATTATCTGTGTATTCTGTCATTTTTTTTGTGTTTCCTGACTCTCTCATGGTAGGGACTGTCTACTCTTACATGGTTGCTTCATGTGCTTTGTTTTTTCCACAGGAATGTTTCCCACAGGACATCAATCACAAGGAAATCTATGCAGCGTTAGCTTGAGGTTCTGATTTCTCAGGAATTATTCTTTTCCCAGAATGGTTCAGAGCAGGTGGCCTGCTTCATGCTCATTCAGAGATATAGCACCCTCTTCCTGATGTCCAACTTCGCACAGGAGGTCCTGTTTCAGTTTAGAACCTTGACTTTAGACCTTACAAAAATATTAGTCTTCACAGGATTCCCTATTCCTCTCTTGGCTCTTTGGCTTCAGTGTTAGCTCAGCACAATGGTTTAGGGTTTTCTCTTCATTTCTGATCCCCAAAATTTACCTTTCTTATTTTAAAGACTATGTGTTTAAAATAAACTTATTTCAAATTATCTAGCATATATACAGATAGATAGATAGATAGATAGATAGATAGATAGATAGATAGATAATAGACGGAGGAGGACAGAGGTTTTCCTGTGTCTGCTTTGTTTGCCATATTGACCAGAAGTCTTTTCAAATACCATTTAGCTGTGGTTAACTCCCAAGTCTCTATTTGCAACCCAGCTCTAATGACTGAGTTCTAGAACCATATCCTAACACCTACAAATCTCCAATGGATATAGCATAATCACCTAAACCCAGCATGTCCAAAATTACTTTTTTATATTCCCCAGATCCCAACTCTGCAACTCTTCTCTCCATTTCCCTATCTTAATAAATGGTGCCACTATTGGCCAAGGTGCCCAACCTAAAACCCTGGAAGTCACCTTTGACTTTTCCTTTTACCTATCCTTCTCCCTGCAGGGTTAGTTTCATGGAGAATGACCAACCATCCTAGTTTTCCCAGGATTGAGGGGTTCTAGCATTTGGGATTCTCACTGCTAAAACCAGGAAGGTCCCAGGCAAATCAGAACCTTAATTTCACTCCTAAGTATTTCTCAAAATCCTCCACCTCCCTTCATTCAGAGTGCTTTACTTCAGACAACCACAAACACAAGAATTCATTTCGTGGCTTTTCCTCTAGTCTCCTGCCCTAATCTTACCCTTTTCCACACATTCTCCATATTATTGATAAAGTGTTCTTTCAAGGATATAAATCTGGTTTATCTCAAATTAAGTCATCCACTAACTCCCATTGTCTCAAGGATCATTTCTAACTTTTTAACACAACCCACTGCAAATCCCTCGGGAATGTGGCTTCTGCCTGCTTCTCCAGGGCCTTTTTCTGATCTCCTTCCCTTTCCCACACACATGCTCCAGTCATGCCATATGGTCAAGTCATATTGAATGACTCATAATTCCTCAAATATGCCATGGGTTTGGGTGTTCTGAGCCTTCTAAATAGGCTGCCACTTCTACCTGGACTGCTCTCCTCAGACCCTTTACCTGGTGACCGCCTAATTTTCATCCAAATTCAGCTCCAAAGTCACCTGATTCCCCTTCCTGGCCATAGCCAGAGTAAAATGTTACCTTCACACACATCATAAATTCTCTGTGCTTGAAGCTACCAAAGCACTTATCTCATCATGTTGTGATTATTTATGTACTTATTTCTCTATCAGACAATGGGATTATTGAAAGAAGAGGGTGTGATTTCTTCTCTGTAATTCTACCACTTGGGATAGATATGTGTTCCATGAATGAACGAGAGACTAGGAATTTGAGGATTTGAGAAACAGTCCTGGCTCTCCCCTTAATTTCTTGAGCCTCAGTTTCCTGCCCTCACTTTGCCTGGCTGTTCCTTCTCATCCTTCAGGTCCCAGCTCATCTGTCATTGGCTCTAAGAGTCTTTCCTGATCCCCCTGGGCAAGAGTAGGGGCTGCTCTGATGGAATTCCATCACACCCAATTTTGCCCCTGTCTGTCCATCTGTAAATACTATCAGTGGAGGAGTCACTTCTGTCTTGTTCATCTCTGTAGCTTCAGCATCTAGGACAGGGGACCGTCAATAAATAACTGTTGGCTTAATAAACTATAAACCACAAGTTATCAAGTGGAAGAAGCTGATCTCCAAGATAACTTCAGGCTCTAAACTTCTGTCAAGCAGAGATAAAAGCTATTTTTTTCTATAGTGACCAAGAGGCATTAGTGATGATTGCTACTTTGGAAACCACTCTGAATGTCACAGTGTCAGCCACTGCTGAGGCAAATGCATATTCCATGATATTTTGGCCCAAAGTAGGGGGTACCATGAAGCAGAAACTGGTATAAAGAGAAACGGGGTTGTCTAACAGTGAAGTTAGAAAGAGAAGGGACCCTAAAGTTCCGATGTGTTCCTCATGAGAATGGGAGGTGATGCATCCTCACTAGAAGACTTCCTTGCAGCCCACAGCAGGCCATGTGGTTTTCTGATACCTAAATGTTGGAAGATTTTCTATCTCCTAAGTCTGCAGAAAGCCAAAGTTACACTAGTTTCACCTTATCCACTCCGCTTACTCTGCCACAAGTGACAGGGCAAGTCCACAGGTGCTTTGGGTGCTCAGCCCTTATTCCTACCACTGCTGATCTGGAGAACCATAACTGTCTCACTCCACAGGCTTCCCCACCACCCTTCCTGGCTGTCTAGATTTCAATTTCTTTACTCACTTCTCACTTTCCAGAAAGCCCCATAGCTTGTGCCTCTCTAGTCTACTTTCCTTCTGACAGCACACTCTTCAATAATGGCCAATATAATTTATTTTATAACCACTGGCAGCACCATGTTGGTTTTTCTATTCCTATTTCAATTTTATCTTTCCCCAGAGAGTCACTCTCTGTGTCCTCCAATTACCACCAGAGTTTCTTGCCCTTTATCCTCCAGAATACAGCTCTATGCTAGAGAAATTTTATATCTAAAGAAAATATGGATGATTAAGACTTGTCAGAGAGTTTTCTTAAATTATTCACCAAGAATCACTCTCAAGCCGGAACTCAAACTTTCAAATGGCCAGACAAGATTAATATATTTCTTTGGGGAAGGATTACATGGTTCCGAAAGATTTTTTTACTTCTTCCTATTATTGCCACGGTCTTTCAATTTCCTCCATTTACGAAGAAGCATCTTAATGCAGAAAAACTTTTAAAGTAAAATGTAAGTCTTATGTCAAAAGGGCTGATTTAAGAACTCCTGGGGGCATGTAAATGATGAATAGAAGGCATCATTGAGGAAGAATGGAAATTACTTCTGTGAAGGCTTATGTGTGTGTCCTGAGAGAGAAGTAGCTGCAAACAAAATGGGGTGAACTATTTAACTGAAACACTGTAAGACACTGAGGTGCAAAGAGTCATTCAAAGGGGCCATGGACAACACCCCAACTTCTGCTTATACTGGCTTCAGTGAAGCATGTTGGAGTTAGAGACCCTGGAGGCTGGCTGCTCACTGGTGGGCAGTCCAGATAGGAGGATGATGGCATGCTCATGAAAAGAGAGCTAGAACAGGAGTTAAGAAATGGCAAGAACTGTGTGGTAGCTGACAGAATTTTTTTCCCCACTCCCCTTAACCCATTTTGCCCAATCCCCCACTTTCCTCCCTTCTGGCAACCATCAGTGTGTTCTCTGTATTTATAGTTCTGATTCTGCTTTTTGTTTGTTTATTCAATTTTCTGAAATTCCAGTGGAATCATATGGTATTTGTCTTCCTCAGTCTGACTTATTTCACTTAGCATCATACTCTAGATCCATCCATATTGTCTCAGATGGCATGAGCTCATCATTTTCATGGCTGTGTAATATTCCTCTGTGTGTGTGTGTGTGTGTGTGTGTGTGTGTGTTTGTACTACATTTTCCTTATCCATTCATCTATTGATGGACTTAGGTTGTTTCCATGTCTTGGCTATTGTAAATAATGCTGCCAACAAACATAGGGGTTCATACATCTTTTTGAGTTAGTGTTTTCATATCCTCTGGGTAAATACCCAGTAGTGGAATTACTATATCATATGGTAATTCTATTTTTAATTTTTTGAGAAACCTCCATACTGCTTTCCACAGTTGCTGCACCAGTTGCATTCCCTCCAACAGTGCACAAGTGTTCCTTTTTCTCCACATCCTCACTAACACTTGTTGTTACTTTTGTTGTTGATTTTAGCCATTCTGACTAATATCTCATTGTAGTTTTGATTTGCATTTCCCTGATGGTTAGTGATGGTGAGCATCTTTTCATATGTCTGCTGGCCATCTGTATTTCTTTGGGAAAATGTCTGCCCATTTTTTAATCAGATTGTTTGGTGTTGAGTTGTATAAGTTCTTTATACAGTTTGGATATTAATCCTTCATTGGATATATCATTTGCAGTGATATCTTTGCCCATTTAATAGGTTGTCTTTTTGTTTTCTTTTGATGTACTAAAGTTTTTAATTTTGATGTACTTCTAATAGTTTATTTTTGCTTTTGTTGTCATTGTATTT
The DNA here is from genome assembly GCF_054177405.1 of Leptonychotes weddellii. NCBI lineage: Eukaryota > Metazoa > Chordata > Mammalia > Carnivora > Phocidae > Leptonychotes > Leptonychotes weddellii. The sequence goes on along the minus strand of NC_138378.1, from coordinate 79,689,092 downwards.
GGAGACATATCTAGAAATATGTTGCTGTGGCAGATGTCAGAGAAATTACTGCCTGTGTTCTCTTCCAGAATTTTTATGTTTTCATGTCTCACATTTAGGTCTTCAATCCATTTTGAGTTTATTTTTGTGTATGGTGTTAGAAACTAGTCCAGTTTCATTCTTTTACATATAGCTGTCCAGTTGTCCCAGCACCATTTATTGAAAAGACTATCTTTTCCCCATTGTATATTCTTGCCTCCTTTGTCATAGATTAATTGATCATATAAGCATGGGTTTATTTCAGGGGTGTCTATTCTGCTGTATCGATCTATGCATCTATTTTTGTGCCAGTTCCACATTGTTTTGATTATTACAGCTTTGTAGTATATCTTGAAATCTGGAATTGTGATACCTCCAGCTTTGTCCTTTCTCAGGATTGCTTTGGCTATTTGGGTCTTCTTTGGCTCCACACAAATTTTAGAATTATTTGTTCTAGTTTTGTGAAAAATGTTGGTATTTTGATAGGGATTTCATTCAATCTGTAAATTGCCTGGGGTGATATGGACATTTTAACAATATTTGTTCTTCCAATCCATGAGCATGGAATATTTTTCCATTTGTTTATGTCATCTTCAATTTCTTTCATCAGTGTTTTATAATTTTCAGAATACAGGTCTTTCACCTCTTTGGTTAGGTTTATTCCTAGGTATTTTACTCTTTTTAATACAACTGTAAATGGTATTATTTTCTTAATTTCTCTTTCTGCTACTCCATTGTTAGTGTATAGAAATGTAATGGATTTCTGTATATTGATTTTGTATCCCACTACCTTACTGAATTCACTTATCAATTTTAGTAGTATTTTGGTGGAGTCTTAAGGGTTTTCTACATATAATATCATGTCATCTGCAAATAGTGAAAGTTTTACTTCTTTACCAATTTGTATGGCTTTCATTTCTTTTTGTTGTCTGATTGCTATGACTAGGACTTCCAGTACTATGTTGAATAAAAGTGGTGAGTGAACATATTTGTCTTGTTCCTGACCCTAGGGGGAAAACTATCAGTTTTTCACTATTGAGGATGATGTTAGCTGTGAGTTTTTCAAATATGGCCTTTATTATGTTGAGGTATGTTCCCTCTAAACCCACTTTGTTCAGAGTTTTTATCATAAATGGATGTTGAATCTTGTCAAATGCTTTTTCTGCATCCATTGAGATAATCATATGATTTTTGTCCTTTATTTTGTTCATGTGGTATATAATATTGATTTGCAAATATTGAACTAGCCTTGCAATCTGGGAATAAATCCCACCTGATCCTGGTGAATGATCTTTTTAAGGTATTGTTGGATTAGGTTTGTTAATATTTTGTTAAGGATTTTTGCATTGAAGTTCACAGGGATATTGGCCTCTATTTTTCTTTCTTTGTGGTGTTTTTGTATGGTTTTGGTATCAGGGTAATGTTGGCCTCGTAGAATGTATTTGGAAGCTTTCCTTCTTCTATTTTTTTGGAATAGTTTGAGAAGAATAGTTATTAACTCTTCTTTAAATGTCTGGCAGAATTCAGTTGTGAATCCATCTGGTCCTGGACTTTTTTTTTTTTTTTTGGTAGTTTTTAAATTACCAATTCAATTTTGTTACTTGTAATCAGTCTGTTAAGATTTTCTATTTCTTTCTGGTTCAGTTTTGGATGACCGTATGTTCCTGGAAATTTATTCATTTCTTCTAGGTTGTCCAGTTTGTTGGCATATAATTTTTCGTAATATTCTCTTATAGTTTTTTGTATTTCCATGGTGTTAGTTATTACTTTTCTCTCATTTCTGATTTTATTTATTTGGGTCCTTTCTCTTTTTCTTGATGAGTCTGGCTAAAGGTTTGTCAATTTTGTTTATCATTTCAAAGAACCGGCCCTTGATTTCATTGATTTTTGCTTTTTTTATTTTTTTGTCTCCATATCATTTATTTCTGCTCTGATCTTTATTATTTCCTTTCGTCTACTCACCTTGGGCTTTGTTCTTTTTTTTTTTTTTTCTAGTTCCTTTGGGTGTCAGGTTAGATTGTTTGAGTTTTTTCCTGTTTCTTGAGGTAGGCCTGTATGGTTACATACTTCCCTCTTAGAGCTGCTTTCACTGTATCCCAGAGATTTTGGACCACTGTATTTTCATTTTCATTTGTCTCCATGTACTTTTTTATCTCATCTTTGATTGCCTCATTGATCCATTGGTTGGTTAGTATAATGTTGTTTAGTCTCCACATGTTTGTGTTTTTTCCAGTTTTTTTCTTGTGATTTATTTCTAGCTTCATACTGTTGTGTTCAGCAAAGATGCATGGTATGATTTCAATCTTCTTAAATTTATTGAGGCTTATTTTATGGCCTAATATGTGATCTATTCTGGAGAACATTCCACGTGCACTTGAAAAGAATGTTTATTCTGTTGTTTTTGGGTGGAATTTTCTGTATATATCTGTTATGTCCATTTGGTCCAATATGTCATTCACAGATAGTGTTTTCTCTTTTCTTTTTTCATAGGCTTATTTTCTTTGTGTTCTACAAACATGATACACTGACTACTGCCCATTGGACCAAGAACATTGCTATAACATAGAATACAATCCCTGTTGTTTAGGCTTCCTAAGAATCTTCAGTTTGGTTGGTTCTGCTGTATGTCAAATTAGGATCCTGAGCTTGACCTAAGGAAGTAAAACTGCTTATGAGATGGACTGATGAAAGAACCCCACCCAACTGCAGTGCTTAATATTAGATGGTGACTAGGTAACCCAATCATATCTTCCTTTGAGATATTTTGAATGCAAGATACACAGGAGAAACAGAGGTCGCAGAGGGAATCAGAGGTTACAAAAAAATAAGTCTGAAAATAGCAATAGCATCATCTTCAGGCAAGAGATTAATGGCCACAATCTGCTAAGAGGAAGTAAAGATACTGGAGTTCTGGAGATGCTCTTGAATCATGAATTGTAACAATGGATGCTCTGGGTTCCAAAGTCCTGATCGTGTCACTATTTCTGGTGTCCCTTACTTATTATACATCCTTGACTGCTTTGTTTTTATAAATAGGGGTTTCCCTGCAATTGGAGACTACATATACAGAGAAGTTTCTTGCAGTTAAAAAGTAAAACTCAAAAGGAGAACACACTTCTAATATAATATCTAAGAAGGCTTTGTCATATTAAAACATAGCAGTAAGTGTACAAGATCATAAAATCATATATTCTTTTTTTATGCAAAGCAATAGTTTAAATTTTTAAAAACATAATTTCAAACTTAAAAGAAAAATTGCAAGAATAGTACAAAGAGGTCCCATGGACCCTTTTTCTAGATTCTACCATTATTAACATTTACCACAATTGCCTTATCATTCTGGCTTTAATTGAATATATATGCATACATATTTTTTTCTGAACCACCTGAGAGCAAGTTGCCTGTATCACTCCCTATTACTTCTTAATATTCACTATGTATTTCTTAAGCAGCATATTATTCTCACATAACCAAAATGCAGTTACTATACTTGTGAAATTTAACATGATACAAATTTAACATGATACAAAATAAATAAATTTAACCTAATGCACAGCTAATATCCCAATTTCACCAGTTATCCCAGTAATGTCCTTTATAGCAAATTTTTCTGGTTCAGTATCCAATCCAAAATCACACATTTTATTTCATTGTCATGTGTTTTAGGGCTCCTTTGATCTGAATAGTTCCTCAGTCTTTCTTTTTCTTTTATGACATCAACATTTTAGGATTACATGTCAGTTCTTTTCTAGAATATCCTCAGTTTTGGCCTGTCTGATGTTTTTTTCATGATTAGATTCAAGTTATGCATTTTTAGAAGGAACACTACATATATGATAATTTGTCCTTAATGCATCACATAAGGGGCATGTGATGTGAGTTTGAAAATCACCACTTTTTTTAAATAAGAGATTTGTAAATGTATTTATGCAAGAGCCATAAAAATTATAATTAATTATAAATATAGTTGTATATAAATTCTGATTCAAAACTACCTCCCTTCTTATCCCCTCCCCCCAACCAGTGGCATTTCTTCCCTTTTGGTCCACTAGTGTCACCTAAAATTGATTTGATGAAATAATATACTTTGAAGTGGTGTTGGCTGAAAATATCTATTGTGGATATTAGTGATTTTTTTCCTTTTTTTAAATTTAAATTCAATTAACATATAATGTATTATTAGTTTCAGATAGAATTCAGTGATTCATCAGTCTTATATAATACCCAGTGCTCATTACATCACATACCCTCCTTAATGTCCATCACCTAGTTACCACTTCCCCCTCACCCGCCAGCAACCCTCAGTTTGTTTCCTATGATTAAGAGTCTCTTATGGTTTGTCTCCCTCTCTGATTTCATCTTGTTTTATTTTTCCCTCTCTTCCCCTATGATCCTCTCTGCCTTATTTCTTAAATTCCACATATCAGTGAGATCATATGATAATTGTCTTTCTCTGATTGACTTATTTCGCTTAGCACAATACCCTTTAGTTCCATCCACGTTGTTGCAAATGGCAAGATTTCTTTTTTTTTTTTTTTTTCTGATGGCTGAGTAGTTGAATATATATACCACATCTTCTTTATCCATTCATCAGTCAATGGACATCTGGGCTCTTTCCATAGTTTGGTTAATATGGACATTGCTGCCATAAACACTGGATTGTATGTGCCCCTTCAGATCACCACATTTTTATCTTTGGGGTAAATACCTAGTAATGTAATTGCTGGGTCACTGAGTAGCTCTATTTTCAACTTTTTGAGGAACCTCCATACTGATTTCCAGAGTGGCTGCACCACCTAGCATTCCCACCAACAGTGCAAGAGGGTTCCCCTTTCCCCGCATCCTCGCCAACACCTGTTGTTTCTTGTGTTGTTAATTTTAGCCATTCTGATACTTATGAAGTGGTATCCCATCATGGTTTTGACTTGTACTTCCCTGATGCTGAGTGATGTTGAGCATTTTTTCATGTGTCTATTGGCCATTTGGATGTCTTCTTTGGAAAAATGTCTGTTCATGTCTTCTGCCCATTTCTTGATTGGATTATTTGTTCTTTGGGTGTTGAGTTTGATAAGTGTTTTATAGATTTTGAATACTAACCCTTTATCTGATAAGATATTTGCAAATATTTCCTCCCATTCTGTTGGTTGTCTTTTGGTTTTGTCGACTATTTCCTCTGCTGTGCAAAAGTTTTTTATTTTGATGAAGTCCCAATAATTCATTTTTGCCTTTGTTTCCCTTGCCTTTGGAGACGTGTCTAGCAAGAAGTTGCTGTGGCTGAGGTCACAGAGGTTGCTGCCTGTGTTCCTGTGTTCTCCTCAAGGATTTTGATGGATTCCTGTCTCACATCTAGGTCTTTCATCCATTTTGAGTCTATTTTTGTATATGGTGTAAGGAAATGATCCAGTTTCATTCTTCTGCATGTGGCAAGACATTGTTCTTACTGATTTTCTGTTTGGATGATCTAACCACTGATGTAAGTGAAGTGTTAAAGTCCCCTACTATTTTGAATTACAATCAATTTCCCTATGTTTGTTAATATTTTTATGTACCTACGTACCCCACTGTTGGTGCGTATTTACAACTATCATTTAAAAGTCTATTTCATCTGAGATAAGTATTACTACTCCATCTTTTTTTTTTTCTTTCACTTGCATGGTGAATGTTTCTCCATCCCTTCACTTTCAGTCTGTATGATTCTTTAGGTCTGAGGTGAGACTCTTGTAGAGTCTTGTTTTTTATCCATTCCTCCACATTATGTCTTTTGATTGGAACATTTAGGCCAATTACAGTTAAAGTAATTATTGATAGATATGTGCTTATTGTCATTTTTAAAATTTGTTTTCTGGCTGTTTTTGTAGTTCTTCTTTGTTACTTTCTTCCTCTCTTCCTCCTTCTTTGTGATTAATGAGTATATAGTGTTTTGTTTGGCTTCCTTTCTCTTTATTTTTTTGTGTATCTATCATAGGTTTTGGGTTTGTGGTTACCATGAGGTTCATATATAACATCCTAAGTAAATAGCAATTCATATTAATTTGATGGTCATTTAAGTTCAAACACATTCTTTAAAAAAAACAAAAAGAAAAAAAATTCTTTTTCTTTTTCCCCTTCTCTACATTTTGTGTAAATGTTGTTATATTTTACATCTTTTTATTCACATTTTCCTTATGTCTAATTATGGCCATTTAAAGAAGTCCCTTTAATATTATAAGGCTTGTTTAGTGGTGATAAACTCTTTAAATTTTTGGGGGGGGTCTCAGAGACTATCTCTCCTTCAAATCTGAATGATAACCTTTCCAGGTAGAGTATTCTTAGTTGTGGGTTTTTTCCTTTCAACACTTTGAATATATCATACCACCCCCTTCCGGCTTGCAAAGTTTCTGCTGAAAAATCAGCTGATAGCCTTATAGGTTTTCCTTTGAAGATAACTTTGTTTTTCTCTTGCTGCTTTTAAGAGTCTCTTTATCTTTAAACTTTGACATTTTAATTATTATGTGCCATGCTGTGGACCTCCTTGGGTTCATCTTGTTTGGAAACCTTGATTCTTGGATTTGGATGTCTATTTCCCTAGCTACATTGGGAAGTTTTCAGTTATTATTTCTTCAAATAAGTTTTCTACTACTTTCTCTCTCTTCTTCTTCTTCTGAGACCCTGATGATGTGAATGTTTGCTTGATGTTGTCCAAGATATCTCCTAACTTAGTCTCTATTTTGTTTTATTATATTTTTTAGAGAGGGAAGGGGAGGGGCAGAGGAAGAGGGAGAGAGAAAGAATCTTATGCAGGCTCCATGCCTGGTGCAGAGCCCAATGTGGGGCTCAATCTCAAAACCCTGAGATGACCTGAGCCGAAATCAAAAGTTGGATGTTTAACTGAGCCACCCAGGTGCCCCATCCTCATTTTCAAAAATTATTTTCTCTCTTTGCTGTTCAGCTCGGGTGCTTTCCATTACCCTGTCTTCCAGATTGCTGATACATTCTTCTGCATCCTCTAATCTAGTGTTGATTCCCTCTAGCGTGTCTTTTTCTTTCAGTTACTGTATTCTTCAATTTTGATTGGTTCTTTTCAATATTTTCTATCTCTTTTTTGAAGGTCTCACTGAGTTCTTCCATTCTTTTCTCCAGCTCTGTGAACATCTTTACAATCGTTATTTTAAATTACTTATCAGGCATATTGCTTATTTCTGCTTCATTTAGATCCTTTTGAGGTTTTTTCTTGTTCTTTCTTTTGGAGCATCATCCTCTGTCTACCCATTTTGCTTGACTTTCTGTGTTTGTTTCTATGGATTAGGTGAAATGGCTACTACTCCTGAAGTTGAAGGCGAGGTCTTGTGTATGGTGTTCCCTATGCAGACTGTGTGCTTGGTGACTTTTGCTGATTGGCTGGAGCTGTGGGTGTATATGCTACTTACTCTTTTAAACTATGACATTTCACAGAAAGAATAAAGGAAAAAAATAATAAAAGGGGAAAAAGGAGAAAATAAAGGAAAAGAAAAAAAGAACAAAATCAAAAAGAAAAAAAGAACTAAAGAAGACAAAATTTTAAACAGTTAAAAACAAAAAGACAAAAACAAAAAATCCCACAAAACCGTGCTTGTTTTCTGTGCCTCAGCACTACAGGGCCTCCAGTGTGGGCCTGAGGACCCTGAGCTCATTGAGAACACAAGCTCACCATGAGCCACACCCTGCTCTGCTCTAGGCTTTTTTTTTTTTTTAACTTGTCTTATACAAACCTTATTTTTAATTTATTTTTTACTTATTCTTTATTTAAATTCAATTATTTATTATGTTCAGTTAGCCACTGTATAGTATTAGTTTTTGATAGTGTTCAATGATTCATTAGTTGCATATAACACCCAGTGCTCATCACAACACATGCCCTCCTTAATACCCATCACCCTGTTACCGGATTCCCCCCCCCACCCCGCCCCTTTGAAACCCTCAGTTTGTTTCCCCCGTCCATAGTCTCTCATGGTTCATCTCCCTCTCGGGTTTCTCCCCCTTCAGTTTTCCCTCCCTTCCCCTATGGTCCTCTGTGCTATTGCTGATGCCCACATAGGAGTGAAACCATATGATAATTGTCAATTAATTTTTTTTTTTAATGTTCAGGCTTTTAAGGTGGAAGGGGAGAGAAAGGTCCCACAGTTCCTTGGCCCTTTTAAACTGCAGCTTTTTTTTCTGTGCCCCAGCACAAACGGGGCTGGTGTGGGCTTCAGGACCCTGGGCGTGCTGTGGTCACAAACTCCCTGTGATCACCAGACCTGCCAGTTATGGCAGCAGGACCCACTAAGTATGGCATCTGAACTGGTCCCTTCTGGCGTCCAGACCCTCCTCTGGTCTGGGCTTCTAAGTGGGGAGGGGGCAGTGTTCCCACAGGCCTCGGCCCTTTTAAACCGCAGCTTTTTTTCTGCGTCCCAGCGAGGCTAGGGCTGATGTGGGCCCGCAGACCCGGGCCTGCTGAGGTGACAAGCTTTCTGTGACAAACTGACCTGCCACTTAGGATATCAGGACGCACTACTTATGGCGTTGGAACCCGCCCCTTGCGGCAGCCAGACCTGCTCGGGTCTGGACTTTTGAGGGCGTGGGGAGCGTTCCCACAGTTCCTCAGCCCTTTTAAACAGCGCCATTTTTTTTTTTTTTTCCTGTGCCCCAGCGCGCCTAGGGCTGGTGTGGGCCCGCGGGCCCTGGGCTACGAGGTGGCAAGCTCCCTGTGACGACTGGACCTGCCCGCCCCGGCGTCCACCCTGCTCTGCTCTGGACTTCTACGGTAGGGCTGGGGACACAAACCGCGTCGTTCTCCTGCCCTTCTGACCGGGACAGCTTTCCTGCAGCTCCACCCAGAGTTCTAGCCTAGTCTCTCTTTTTTTTTTTTTTTTAAGATTCTATTTATTTATTTGAGACAGAGAGAACGAGAGAGAGAGAGAGCACATGAGAGGGGGGAGGGTCAGAGGGAGAAGCAGGCTCCCTGCTGAGCAGGGAGCCCGATGCGGGACTCGATCCAGGGACTCCAGGATCACGACCGGAGCCGAAGGCAGTCGCCCAACCAACTGAGCCACCCAGGCGCCCTAGCCTAGTCTCTTTTATATACTAGTTGCTCTTCAAACCGCGGCTTTTTTTCCGTGCGCAAGACCAGCCGGATCTGTGAAGGGCTCCTCAGCGCTATCCCTCCCCACGGCCGCTCCCGCTCGCAGCCTCGAGGGTGGGGGTTCCCTTTCTTACCGTGTCTCCTCTCTTGCTGTTCTGTCTTTGCTTGTTCAGTCATCGGTTCTTTTTAGGAGGAACTGGTCTATTAAGAGGTGTCATCTGGTGTATTCTGTGGAGTAGGTGAGTTCAGTCTTCCTACGTGGTCGCCATCTTGAACGGAAATCTGACAGGATTTGTTAATAAGCTCCCGTGAAAGAGTCTCTGGAAATTTCTAGAAATAATTTGGAAGAGCGTTTGCAGGGGACAGTCGTTCTTTTAATAATGGATGAGGCCAAGAACCATTGTAATTAGGTTTACTGTAGTTAATGCAAACCCGCGTTTAAGTATAGCTTCTGTAAACAGAGGTTATATTTTGGAGGACCTAGCCCAAGGTTATTGATGAATTCTCAAATAATGTCCATCAGTATAATAAAATAATCATTACCCAGAAAACAGAGTCAGGAGGGCATCTGCATCATGACTACCCAACCACTGGCAGAGTCATGCCTCAAAATATGTGCCAATTCCCAAGGGTTAGGCCAGTCCTACCCGACAAAGAGAACAGTTTGTTGAATTAGTTAATTTCCTGGGGACAAAAACTGCTTATGGCTTTAAACCAAACACTTTATGGCTATGTATAGCCAACATAGAGTGGGAAATTTACAAATTTGCATGAATTGCTTTAGGTGGGAGAAGTGTCAAATGAAGAGGTCCTAGAAGCTTTGGGTAAGTCAGCATCAACTGAAACCAAGTATATATATATATATATTTTAGTGGAGTCTTTCCTGTGAAAGCTCATGATACCACTTAAGCTTGGATTGATCCAATCTCCTGTCCAACTCCATGTCTCTGGGCAGAATCCCTTGAGATGAGCCTCTGTGACAGACAAAAAAGAGAAGCAGTAAAGATTCAGGGAAGAACGAAATGGTATACCATATATGCATGGTTAGGGACTCTGCTTTGCCTAGTTCATGCAGAAGGAGATTTTAAAATTGCATCTACAATATGCTACTGAAATGGTGTCCTAGTGGCTGGTCCCTGAGGCAGGGAAGAGAAGAAAAATCATAGAAAGTCAATGTTTTCTGCACTAGAGGTCATACATAACCTCAAGATTATTGGAGCCTCCTTTGTTGTGACTATTAAAACAACTCATGGACATTTAACATTGTACCAAAATGCAGGCAAAACCACCTACCAATTGGAACTATACCAAAAGTGCTAATCACAAAAAACAGTGAAGAAAGACCAGTAGTTGGAGAGTGGCGAAAGCAGGCCTATTTGGAACCTGTGACAACAGAGACTAAACAGTGACTTGCGATTGTGGACACTCAGATTGTATTAGTCTTGAGACCTTTTTAGATCCTCACTGTCACTGTTAATTAGAAAGAGCAAATGAACGGAAGGAAAAGCCTAAAGGCACAGAAGCTCTGCTTCAGGCTCTAGTGGTAGAAATTAAAGTGAATATGGTCTAGCAATTTGAGGTCACATTGGGATTGTTAATCAGTTTAGGCAATAGGAGTGACCAGGCCCCATCCCTATTAGGAGCCACCTACCTCCCCACCACCCACCACACACACACACACACACACACTATTCTACCACTGGAGCAGGGAAGAGGGATGGGCACAATTAATCTGCTCTAATGGTCAGGATAAATACTCTCTGATTGAAAAAAAATTGGGGGGCATTTCAGAAAAGTAACATAAGTAGGTTTATTTAAAAAACATTTTTACATTGTGGAAAAAATACATGAAGTACCTTAAACATAAATCAATGGTAATCAACTAATTATGAGTGAAAACTCACATAACCACCACGCAGGACAAGAAATACAACACTGCCAGCACTCAGAAGTCTCATATATGTTTCTTTTCATATCCCCTAAAAATAACTACTCTGTAGCAAATTTTTTGGTAATTACTTCCTTTTTATTTACTTAAGTATGCATCCTTAAAATTATAATTCACTTTTCTTTGTTTTGAAATTTATACAGTTGGAGTTTATTATGTCTAGTTTTCTGTATTTTGCTTTCTTTCCATTTGGTATTATGTTCATAAGATTCATTCATGTTTTTGTGTGTGACTTCATTCATTCCATTTGTTCCATTCATTCACTGTATATCATTCCATCATATGCCCACAGCACAATCTCTCTATATATTCTACTATTGTACATTTATGTAGTTATAGTTTGGGACAACTATAAACAATGTTACTATTAACATTCTTATATGTGTACAAGAATGGTACTTATCTGCTTGACTTTCTCTATGGTATATACCAAGGGGTAGAATCACTAGGTTGCATGGTTAGTATATGTATTAGTCAGGGCTTTCCAGAGAAATAGAACCAATAGAATGTTTATACACATATATAAATTAATATATATAGATATACTATCTATCATCTATCTATCTATCTATTGAAAGATTTTAAAGGACTGGCTTACCTGATCATGGAGGCTGGCAAATCCAAAATCTGCAAGATGTGCCCTCAGACTAGACACCCAGGAAATAGCTGGTGTTTATTCAAGTCTGAAAGCGATTAGCTGCAGAATTCCCTCTTGCTTGGGGGAGATCAGTCTTTTATTCTACTCAGGCCTTCCACTGACTGGATGAAACCTACCCACATTATGGAGGTCAATCTGCTTTACTCAAAGTCCACTGATTTAAATGGAAATCTCACCCAAAAACAGCCTCACAGAAACATCCAGAATAATGTTTGACACATATCTGGGCATGATGGCCCAGCCAAATTGGCACATAACATTAACCATCACGGGTCCTGGGATCGAGCCCCGCATCGGGCTCTCTGCTCAGCGGGAAGCCTGCTTCTCCCTCTCCCACTCCCCCTACTTGTGTTCCCTCTCTCGCTGTCTCTCTCTGTCAAATAAATAAATAAAATCTTAAAAAAAAAAAAAAATTAACCATCACAGTATATATTTAATTTTTGCAGGTAATATTAAACTGTTTTCTAAAGTAGCTATTCTACACAGGGTTATTAGTGAGCCTTCAGCTTCTTGTTAGAAGAGAGCTGATATTGAAAAGCAGCCTGGTTGTTTTGTTTTTTTTCCCCTCCAGCACCTCTCCCCCGCAAGAAAAAACAAAACACAAAAGAAATAAAAGCTAGGTTTAAAGAAGGCCTTGCTGGGCGCCTGGGTGGCTCAGTTGTTAAGCGTCTGCCTTCGGCTCAGGTCGTGATCCCAGGGTCCTGGGATCGAGCCCCACATCGGGCTCCCTGCTCCGTGGGGAAGCGTGCTTCTCCCCTCCTTCTCCCCCTGCTTGTGTTCCCTCTCTCACTATGTCTCTCTCTGTCAAATAAATAAATAAAATCTTAAAAAAAAAAAGAAGGCCTTGCCTCCTCCTGATGCTCAGGTGGCTAATGTAATTTTCAAGTCTTTCAGCAGTCAACATCAGACCAGGTTCCCACTATGAAACATGACAGGCTGGGGTATCTGTGTCTGAGTGCTGGGGCTTCTGCCTGTGTTTTCCATCAGCGAATGATGCCACAGTCCAATCAGAAACTTAGGTTTTATCCCCAACTCCTCCACCTGTTTATAGCTAATTAGCCATCAATCCCTGTTGATTCTACATCCTATGACTCTCTCAAAATTATCTGTGTGACACATTCTCTCTGAAATTACTCAACTTCAGGCAATCTTTTGCCTGGACTGCTGCAAGAATGTCTTAACTGGACCCCATCTCAGGTCTTACCCACTCCAATCCATTCTGGATTCTATGAAGCCAAAATGACTTTCTAATAAGTATCTCTGAAATTATCACTCCCTTGCTTACAATCACTTTGGCATGGGATAAAGTCCTTCCTCCTTAATATGGTTTACGAGACTTTGCATGATGGCAGCCCCTACCTGGTTTTCCTTTACTCCCTTCTGCCTCCTTCATCCCATATTGCCCTCACAAAGGTTCAACCACAGAACACTTCTGTCAATTCCCCAAATGATTCACTTTCTTTCTAGCCTCCAGGCTTTCACACAAGTAATCTTTTCTGCCTGGAATACTCTATGTGTCCCACCCTGTTCATCTGACTTGACTCCTTCCAGTCCTTCAAGTTCTCAGCTAAGTAGAGACAGTACTCTGTACTCATCAAGTCCAGTTTCATATTCCCTCTTCTGGGGCACACAGGGAAGTACACTTCTCAGCCATAGTGATTAACAGATGGAGCCATATTACCAGCTTTTACCAATGAAATGTGATCAGAAGTGATATGTGTCATGTCCAGTGCGAGGCAGTTGAAAGCTTCTGCCTGGTTCTCATGTCTCTTGGCTTGTCCTCTCCTGGCAAACTCGGAGCCCCAATTTGAGAAGGCAGAGCCATAAGATTGAAGAATCAGGATCTCTGAGTGGCCATAAGGGAGAGAGTTACCCAAGCTCACAGCAGGCTTTGTGAGAAAAAAAAAAAAAACACAAAAAAACCCAGGAGGCATTTTTATTAACTCACTAGGTTTTGAGAATGTTTGTTGCCATAGCATGGTCTAGTATCCTCTGGTTAATACAGAAAATGGTACTAGGAGTTGAGTACTACCACAGAGAAAACCTAATATATGTCACATTGGCTTAGCAGATATGTGGCAAAGGTATGAACATCAACATTCAAGGCTAGGAAATGTTAATTCATGTTATAAAAAGGAAAAATACTTAGTAAATTTTTTTTCTGTGACTAATGGAGTTTTGGATCTCCTCAGAAACATTGGAAGGAAGAAGCTTAGTAATATGTGTTATAAATTATTTGGCTGTGTTTGGCAAGGAATTACAAGAGGAGGTAAAATCAGGAAGGAATTAAGCATAAATGAAAGGGAATAGATAGTTCAAAAATTCATGGCCTAGAAGAACTGGAAAATCCAATTTCCTTTACACCCCAAACAGGAATAGATGATGTTAAGAAAGTCTTTGAGTAGCAAAGGCCCATCACAATTCAGTCTTGTCAGAGATCAGATTAACTGTGAAGCCTTTCCACAGAAGTTCAAAAGAGTCTCCATTAAGAGAGTTTGGGGAATAATAAAGCAAAGAAAAAAAGCAGATATGTCTTGTAAAGAGCTGTGGGTACAGGTACAGACACAAGGAACTGATTAGAATCAAATAGATATGTTCTTGAAAGAGCTGAACTGTCCAAGAAACCAACAATCAAGGGGAAAAAAAATGGTGATTGTTCAAGACTTAAAAGGACACTTGAGTGCCCATCTCACAGGAGTGACAACTGTGCAGTACTCAGGAAGGGTGTACTCCTCAATGCTCAGTTCAGATGTAGCCACAAAGGACTATGGAAAACAGAGGAAGTTCTAAGAAGGCAGGGACTAGGAGCCACAGGGCACAGGAAATGCAGGAGTAGGATCAGGGCCTCACCAAGGAATCCTCCTTACCCCCAGGTCAGGGTTTCTCAGCATTGGCACCATTGCCCTTTGGGCCAGGTAGGTTTTTGTTGTAGGTGGCTGTCCTATGCATTTTAGGATGTTAACAGCATCCCTGACTTCTACCCTCTAAATGCCAGTTGCATCTCTTCCCCAGTTGTGACAACCACAAATGTCTCTAAACATTGCCAAATGTCCTCTGCTGCAAAATTGCTCCTTGTTGGAACCACTGCCCTAGGTTGAGGGAACTCTATAAGGTATGCAAGCAGGATTTCAGAGTTGCCATGGACTAGTGATGGCTGTTTCTTATTCTACTCCTTTCCAAATTAGAAAGTTGTGACTGTGGTTTCTCCTATCCTATTTTATGATTGCATATTGGGTGTAGGGTGGAAACACAGATTTTTGTCTATTTTTAGTTCATATGTTTCTAGACCAATGGAATCCACATTCATACCTAATTTATCCAGAGATCCTGGACTCTTGAGTTTGATGCCCTAAGTAGGTGGGATACTGAAATAACTCCCGTGGGGAGTGTGTTCTGTGTGTGGAAGGAAGAATGCAATGAATATATGGTGACCCAGAAGATCAATTCTGGCAGAGACAATACTTGTTTCACACTTCTCCTTTCTGGGCACATGGCAACTACTTTTCCCAACCTCCTTGCAGCTTGGTACAGCCACGTGACTAGTTTTGACCTAGGAAATGCTTCTTGCAAAAGCAAGAAATAACATTTTATTGGGTTAAGCCACTGGGTATGGGGGCTGTTTGTTACTGTAGTATGGCCTAGCTAGCTCAGATGTCACTCCCCTTGTGACGCCTGCTCTGACTCATCAGCTCTGGGCCAGGTCCCCTTTTTATATGTTCTGTGCTTCCTCTAATGTGGCACTTATCATGCTTATTGTCTTTGTCTATTTATTTGTCCCCCTTGTTGATGACAGGGATCATACTTATTTACTATATGCATTGTAGAGTCTGATACTCAAATATTTATTGACTGAGCCAAGGATGATTACTAATCTTAGGTGAGGCTGAAATTCACTGAACACATTATAGAGCCAGCTGTTATATATGTTCATATTCCATGTAAATAGTAGGAGACAAAAAGCCTTGGTTAGAACAAACACTTACACCATTAAAGATTGTGGCAGATGAGCTATTTCCTTATGTTTTTCATTAATCACAGTAGTCTTCATACCAGATCATGGAGACAAGCAGCAAATAAAATAACTCCCAAATTGCTTTCATCCCAAGCATTGTTCTAGAAAATTCCATGATCTGAGTTCAGACATTTAACTTTGATGACCTTTCAGTTTCTGAGATGTGAAGGCGAAACTAAAACAAAATGCTTAGAGCAGTAGCAAGACAATTTTCTCCACAAGAATGTGATATGGGGTGTGTTCAGGTCAACCTGCACACCATAAAACTAAATGACTTGAGCATTCAAGGGAAGATCTATTGACAATTAATGATCTGAGGAATCATATTAAAGAACTGATATTTAACTGGATCATTACCAAAACCCACAGACCATGTTCTTTCTCAATTGTGGTTGTGAGAAAGCAGAAACATTTGGATGTGTGTGGAATACCATACTCTTAATTATGTGATTAATATTGATGATTACATAGCACCCTGTGGTACAAGATGTACTGGATTATTTGGTAAGAAGCAAGCAGTTCACTGTGTTACTATTTCGAAGTAGATATACCAGATGCATATAAGTCTTGAAGATAAGGGAAAAATAGCCTTCGTGTTCCTGACATCACCATTTAGGAAGGTGTCTAAAAAATTCCAAAGTCCCAGGGCTGCCTGGGTGGCTCAGTCATTAAACGTCTGCCTTCAGCTCAGGTCATGATCCCAGGGTTCTGGGATCGAGCCCCGCATCGGGCTCCCTGCTCCGCGGGAAGCCTGCTTCTCCCTCTTCCACTCCCCCTGCTTGTGTTCCCTCTCTTGCTGTGTCTCTCTCTGTCAAATAAATAAATAAAATCTTAAAAAAAAAAAAAAAGAGTTCCAAAGTCCCTCTCAATTTTAATGCTTAATGAAGAAGGTGGTAGATGAAAAAAGCTACTTGAAGACACATAGAAGGACATTAGACAGGCAAAAGTCCCAAATCACCTGGTTGAAACCTCTTTGAAATTATCCTTGACCAATGCCAGTTTTATCTAGGCTTTATGAAATATATTAGGTATATAGTAGTCCAGGTGAGAGTGGGAACTGGTCCAGGAAAGATTTCTGCTATTACCTTCTGTCAATGTCATAACTACTATTGATAGTTAAAGGCCTCTGTAAAGTTCTATGGGAGAATTAAAGGACCTTGTAGAATTTTAACCCTAAGGAAATTTGTGAGGCAATATTTCAATATTACAAAGTACTTTTTATTTTTTAATTTAATTTAATATAATTTTTTTAGTTTAAATTTTATTTAGCTAACATACAGTGTAATATTGGCTTCTGGAGTAGAATTCAGTGATTCATCACTTACATACAACACCCAGTGACCATCACAAAAAGTGCCCTCCTTAATATGCTTCACCCATCTATCCCATCCCCCCACTCTCCTCCCTCCATCAACCCTCAGTTTGTTCTCTATAGTTAAGAGTCTCTTATGGTTTATTTCCCTCTCTCCTGTCCCCCACTTCCCATTTGTTCATTTATTTTCTTTCTTAAATTCCACATATGAATGAGATCATATGATATTTGTTTTCCTCTGACTTATTTCACTTAGCATAATACACTCTAGCTCCACCCACATCATTGCAAATGCAAGATTTCATTCTTTTTGATGGCTGAGTAATATTCCACTGTATATATATACCCTGCACCTTTTCTTTATCCATTCATCAGTTGAAGGACATTTGGACTCTTTCCATAATTTGGCTATTGTTGATAATGCTGCTATAAACATTGCGGTGCATATGTCCCTTCAAATCTGTATTTTTGTATCCTTTGGGTAAATACCTAGTAGTGTAATTGCTGTTCTATTTTGAACTTTCTGAGGAACCTCCATACTGATTTCCAGAGTGGCTGCACCAGCTTGCATTCCCACCAACAGTGCAGGAGGGTTCCCCCTTCCCTGCATCCTTGCCAACACCCGTTGTTTCCTGAGTGGTTAATTTTAGCCATTCTAACAGGGGTGAGGTGGTATCTCATCATGGTTTTGATTTGTATTTCCCTGATGATGAGTGATGTTGAACATCTTCTCATGTGTCTGTTAGCCATTCGGAGTCTTCCTTGGAAAAATGTCTATTCATGTTTTCTGCCCATTGCTTAACTGAATTATTTGTTTTTTGGGTGTTGAGTTTTAGAAGCTCTTTATAGATTTTAGATACTAACCCACAAAGTTCTTTTTAAATCTGACACAGACGTCAGGTCCAAGCAGGATCAATAGTTAGGAAATGAAGTCAGAAATGTTTTCCCTTTTTGGAGGCTGGTAGGGAAAGGAATCTGAGGGCTTTTCATGCTTTGCTGCCTGCTTAGTGCAGGCTCCAGTGAAGGTATTCGCTGATCCTCACAAGCCTCTCCTTTTTATTTTTTTAAACTATTGCCGGTAACACTATATAAGGAAGATGAAAGGAGTAAAATGTCGATGGTTTTGCAGGCAGGCATCTGTCAACATGATTTGATACCTCGTCTATAGGAGAGAATTTTGGCTCTAAAGTGGGGGATCAATTCTATTCACAGATATTCACTGACAAAATACCCCTTATCTATGTGCAACTAGTGACAGCTTGTCACCTCAGACAGGCAGGTAGAAACCAAAAGTCATCCGGGTAGGAGCAGATCAGGACCCTAAAACTTTAAGCTTCTCTGGGCTCCTCTCCCAGGGCAGGGGGACTGGCAGTAAATCAGGGCAGTTATTCATCTGGTGTGCACTATTAAGGCTAATAAAGCTGGTGGTGGAAGGGAGTATATGTGTACTTTCTGTACGTGCTGTTCATTTTTTTAACAAAGGACCTAAAACTTCCCTAAAATACGTCTATTAATTAAAAAAATTGAAATACTGCCATACTTATTAAATAGACACTGCCCACTGCCTAGTAGCTGCCTCCCTCTCCTGCCAATCACCTTAACCCCTCTCCCTCAAGGCTTTTGCTTTTTCTTAAGCAGTGGCTAAGAGGCTGAGGAACTGAGCAGAGGTATTAGTAGTTTCATGGGGTTGACAAGATAAAAAATGGAGGGTTGGGCAAAATGGGCGAAGGGGGGTGGGAGATACAGGCTTCCAATTATGAAATGAATAAGTCACAGGAATAAAAGTCACAGCATAAGGAATATAGTCAATGCTATTGTAATAGTGACATAACAGGACAGATGGTAGCTACACTTGTGGTGAACATAGCATAATGTATAAACTTGTCAAATCACTATGTTGTACATCTGAAACTAATGTAACATTGTATGTAAATTATACTCAAAAAATAATAAGAATAAAAAAATAAAGGAAATCCCAGCACGTGCACACACACACACACGCACACACACACACACTCACACAAATGGACTTCAGTGTCCACAAAGAAGGAAGTGTCCTTGTCAGTGTCCAAGGATTCAGTGTAGACTCTCCCAAAAAAAAGTACCCTAGGAGTGATGGTGAACTGAGAATAGACCAGACCTCACAAAGACTAAACTGTCACTCCAATCAGCTCAAGCCCTGATTGGATTAAAATATTCTAACCACATGCCAGGACCAGAAGTAACTTCTCTACAGGGGAATATAACATCATCCGATGGCTAAAAATATCTCTCTAATTTTCAGACACCTTTTCTGTCATACAGTGAAAATAATTAAGCATGCAGAAATACAAGAATTGGCCAAAAATCAAAGGAAAAATAGACAGTACAAACAAACCCCCAAGATATCCAGATATTGTAATTATCAAGCATGGACATTAAAGAGATTGTGATAACATGTTTAAGAAATTAAATAACAAGATGGAAAATTTCCGTGGAGAACTGGAAACCATAAAAGAAATAAATAAAGATTCTGCAACTAAAAAATAAAATATATTTTGCAAATACTAACCAAAATAAAGGTGGAGTAGCAATACCAATTTCAGGCAATGTAAACTCAAAGGCAAGAAATATTCCTAGAGTTGAAGAGGTGTATTTCATAATGATAAAAGGGTAAAGTTAACAGAAATATATACATACTGATCTTAAATCCGTATGCACCTAATAATATAGCCACATCAAAATATATGAAGCAAAATCTTGTAGAATTAAAACTGTCTTTATTCCTTCCAGTGATTCTACACATAGAAATTCCAGAGGAATCTAATGAAGCTGAAAAGAAGAAGGAAAGAAAAATATTGGATCATGAATGTAGACTTAAAGAACTCAGAAACTCCACAGAATGTAGTAACATTCATATCATAGGAGTCCC
The DNA here is from genome assembly GCF_054177405.1 of Leptonychotes weddellii. Classification (NCBI taxonomy): domain Eukaryota; kingdom Metazoa; phylum Chordata; class Mammalia; order Carnivora; family Phocidae; genus Leptonychotes; species Leptonychotes weddellii. The sequence continues at coordinate 79,669,154 of NC_138378.1, read as the reverse complement.
AGAAGAAGGAAGGGAAAAGGGCAGAAGGTTTATTTGAGGAAATTATAGCTGAAAACTTCCCTAATCTGGGGAAGGCAACAGACATCCAAATCTAGCAGACACAGAGAAATCCCACCAAAATCAACAAAAGCAGGCCAACACCAAGACATATTGTAGTAAAATTTGCAAAATACAGAGATAAGGAAAGAATACTGAAAGCAGCAAGGGCAAAGAAATTCCTGACCTACAAGGGAAGACAAATAAGGTTAGCAGAAGATCTCTCCACAGAAACTTGGCAGGCCCGAAGAGAATAGCCTGATATATTAAACATGTGGAATGGGAAAACTATGCAGCCAAGAATACTTTATCCAGCAAGGCTGACATTCAGAATAGGAGAGAATAAAGAGTTTCCCAGACAAACAAAAACTAAAGGGTTTGTGACTACTAAACCAGTTCTGCAAGAAATATTAAAGGGGACTCTTTGAGTGGGAAAGAAAGGCCAAAAGTGACAAAGACTAGAAAGGGACAGAGAAAATCTCCAGACACACTGAATTTACAGGTAATATACAATGGCACTAAATTCATATCTGTCAATAATCACTCTGAATGTAAATGGACTAAATGCTCCAATCAAAAGATATAAGATATCAGAATGGATAAAAAACCAAGACCTATCAATATGCTGCCTATAAGAGATTCATTTTAGACCTAAAGACACCTGCAGATTGAAAGTGAAGGGATGGAGAACAATTTGTCATGCTAATGGATGTCAAAAGAAAGCCAAAGTAGCCATACGTATATCAGACAAACTAGATTTTAAACCAAAGACTGTAACAAGAGATGAAGAAAGGCACTATATCATAATAAAGTGGTCTATCCAACAAGAAGATCTAACAGTTGTAAATATATATGCCCCCAACTTGGGAGCACCCAAATATATAAATCAGTAATAACAAACATGAACTCATATAACAATACAATAGTAGGGGACTTTAACACCCACTTAAAGCAATGGACAGATCATCTAAGCAGAAAATCAAGGAAACAATGGCTTTGAATTATGCACCACATGTACTTAACAGATATATTCAGAACATTTCATCCTAAAGCAACAGAATACACATTCTTTTCAAGTGCACATGGAACGTTACCCAGAATAGATCACATACTGGGTGACAAATCAGGCCTCAACAAGTACAAAAAGTTTGAGATCATTCCATGCATATTTTTAGACCACAACACTATGAAACTTGAAGTCAACCACAAAAAAAATCTGGAAAGACCATAAATACACGGAGGTTAAAGAACATCCTACTAAAGAATGAATGGGTTAACCAGGAAATTAAAGAGGACATTTAAAAAAAAAAAGTACATGGATGCAAATGAAAATGAAAACACGACAGTGCAAAATCTTTGGAATGCAACAAAAGTGGTCATAAGAGGGAAGTACATAGCAATACAGGTCTACTTCAAGAAGCAAGAAAAGTCTCAAATGTACAACCTAACCTTACACCTAAAGGAGCTAGAAAAGGAACAGCAAATACAGCCTAAAGCCAGCTGAAGAAGGGAAATTATAATAAAGATTAGAGTACAAATAAATGATATAGAAATAAAAAAAAAAAACAGTAGAACAGATCAATGAAACTAGGAGCTGGCTCTTTGAAAGAATTAATAAAATTGATAAACCCTTAGTCAGACTTATCAAAAAGAAAAGAGAAAGGACCCAAGTAAATAAAATCACAAATGAAAGTGGAGAGATCATACCCAACACCAAAGAAATACAAACACTTATAAGAGAATATCATGAAAAATTATATGCCAAAAAATTGGGCAATCTGGAAGAAATGGATAAATTCCTACAAACATATAAACTACCAAAACTGAATCAGGAAGAAATAGGAAATTTGAACAGACCCATAACCAGGAAAGAAATTGAATCAGTAATCAAAAATCTCCCAAAGACAAAGTCCAGGGCCAGTTGGCTTCCGAGAGGAATTCTACCAGACATTTAAAGAATGCTTAATACCTATTCTCAAACTGTTCCAAAAAGTAGAAATGGAAGGAAAACTTCCAAACTCATTCTAGAAGGCCAGGATTACCTTGATTCCAAAACCAGACAAAGACCCCATGAAAAAGGAGAATTACAGGCCATTATCCCTGGTGAATATGGATGCAAAAATTCTCAACAAGATACGAATAAATTGAATCCAACAGTACATTAAAAGAATTATTCATCATGATCAAGTGGGATTTATTCCTGGGCTGCAAAGGTGGTTCAATATTTGCAAATCAATCAATGTGATGCACCATATTAATAAAAGGTAAGAACCATATGACCCTGTCAATAGTGCAGAAAAAGCATTTGACAAAATACAGCATCCATTCTTGATAAAAACCCTCAACAAAGTAGGGATAGAGGGAACATACCTCAACCTCATAAAGGCCATATATGAAAGACCCACAGATAATAACATCCTGAGATAAAACAGAGCTTCTTCTCTACTGTCAGAAACAAGACAGGGATGTCCACTCTCACCATTGTCATTTAACATAGTACTGGAAGGCCTAGCCTCAGCAATCAGACAACAAAAAGAAATAAAAGGCATCCAAATCAGCAAGGAAGAAGTCAAACTTTCATTTTTCACAAATGACATGATACTCTATGGAGAAAACCCCAAAAGATTCTACCAAAAAATTGCTAGAACTGATACATAAATTTAGAAAAGTTGTAGGATACAAAATCAATGTACAGAAATCTGTTGCATTTCTATACACCAATAATGAAGCAGCAGAAAGAGAAATTGGGGAATCAGTTCCATTTACAACTACACCAAAAACCATAAGATACTAGGAATAAACCTAACCAAAGAGGTAAAAGATCTGTACTCTGAAAACTATAGAACACTTGTGAAAGAAATTGAAGATGACACAAAGAAATGGAAAAACATTCCATGCTCATGGATTGGAAGAACAAACATTGTTAAAATATCTATACTACCCAAAGCAATCTGCACATTTAATGCAATCCCTATCAAAATACCACCAGGATTTTTCACAGAGCTAAAACAAACAATCCTAAAATTTTTATGGAATGCAAAAGACCCCAAATAGCCAAAGCAATCTTGAAAAAGAAAAGCAAAGCTGGAGGCATCACAGTTCTGGACTTCAAGCTACATTACAAAGCTGTAGTCATCAAGACAATATGGTATTGGCACAAAAACAGACACATAGATCAATGGAACAGAATAGAACACCCAGAAATGGACCCACAACTATATGGTCAACTAATCATCAACAAAGCAGGAAATAATATCCAATGGAAAAAAATAGTCTCTTCAACAAATGGTGCTGGGAAAATTGTACAGCAACATGCAGAAGAATGAAACTGGACCACTTTCTTATACCATTCACAAAAATCAATTCAAAATGGATGAAAGACCTAAATGTGAAACAGGAAACCATCAAAATCCTAGAGGAGAACACAGGCAAAACCTCTTTGACTTTGGCCATAGCAGCTTCTTGCTAAACATGTTTCTGGAGGCAAGGGAAACAAAAGCAAAGATGAACTATTGGGACCTCCTCAAGATAAAAAGTTTCTGCATAGCAAAGGAAACAATCAACAAAACTAAAGGGCAACCTACAGAATGGGAGAAGATATTTGCAAATGATATATCTGGTAAAGGGTTAATATCCAAAATCTATAAAGAACTTATCAAACTCAACACCCCAAAAACAAATAATCCAGTTAAGAAGTGGGCAGAAAACATGAATAGACATTTTTCCAAAGAAGACTCCAGATGGCTAACAGACCACATGAGAAGATGCTCAACATCACTCATCATCAGGGAAATACAAATCAAAACCATGATGAGATACCACCTATTAGAATGGCTAAAATTAACCACTCAGGAAACAAGAGATTTTGGTGAGAATGTGGGGAAAGGGAAACCCTCTTACACTGTTGGTGGGAATGCAAACTGGTGTAGCCACTGTGGAAAACAGTATGGATGTTCCTCAAAAAGTTAAAAATAGAACTACTCTATAATCCATCAATTGCACTACCAGGTATTTACCCAAAGGATAAAAAAATACTGATTCGAAAGGGCACACGCACCCTGATGTTTATAGCAGCATTATCAACAATAGCCAAATTATGGGAAGAGCCCAAATGTCCATCAGTCCATTGACTGATGAATGGATAAAGAAGAGGTGGTATATATTTGCAATGGAATATTACTCAGTCATCAAGAAGAATGAAATCATGCCATTTGCAATGACATGGATAGAGCTAGAGTGTATTATGCTAAGTGAAGTAAGTCAGTCAGAGAAAGCCAAGTACCACATGATTTCACTCATATGTGGAATTTAAGAAACATAACAGATGAACATAGGGGAAGGGAAAAAAAGAGAGGGAGGCAAACCATAAGAGACTCTTAACTATAGAAAACAAACTGGGGGTTGCTGGAGGGGAGGTGGGTGGGGGATGGGCTAGATGGGTGTTGGGTATTAAGGAGGGCACTTGCTGTGTTGAGCACTGGGTGTTATATGTAAGTGATGAATCACTAAATTCTACTCCTGAAACCAATGTTACATTATGTGTTAACAAACTAGAATTTAAATAAAAACTTAAAAAAATTAAAGGCAATGTGTAAAATAAAAAAAGAAATTCCAGAGGAATCTAAAATTAAACATGAGTAAATTGACCAGTTATAAATATAAGATCAAAATACAAAGGTCAATTGTGTATCTATATACAGCAACATTTAGAAAGTAAAATTTGAAAAATTACCACTTACAACAGCATCAAAAGTATCAAAGTGATCGAACATCTAGCAATGTATCTAATGAAAGATGTGTAAGACCTCCATACTGAAAATTATAAAACTTAATTGAGAAACATTAAGAAGATCTAAGTAAGTAGAGATATACTACATTCTTGGATTGGAATGGCCAATATTGTAATGATATAAATCCTTTTCCAAATAAATCTAGAGGTTCAAAACAATCCCAATTTAAATTGCAGCAGAGATTAAAAAAAGAGAGAGAGAGAAGAAGATAGAAATATTTAACCAAGGGCGGAGCAAGATGGCGGAGGAGTAGGAGACCTGGATTTCGTCTCCTCTCAGGAATTCAGCTGGATAGGGATCAAACCATTCTGAACACCTACAAACTCAACAGGAGATCGAAGAAAGGAATAGCAACAACTCTC
>NC_138378.1:79562761-79663466 GCF_054177405.1 Leptonychotes weddellii | reverse complement strand
AAAAAAAAAAAAAAAAAAGAAATATTTAACCAAATAAAATTTAAAACTAAAAAAAATAAATAAATTGCAGCAGAGTTTGGATTTTTTGGTAAAAACTGATAAATTCTAAAATTTGTATGGAAATGCAAAGGGCTAAGAATAGCCAAGGCTATTTGAAGAAAAAAAATTTGAGAACTTATACTGCTAGATTACAAGACAGCTTATTATAGAGCTATAATAGTACTAGGGCAAGGATATCCAAAAGGCCAATGGAACAAAATAGAGAATCCAAAAATAGACCTTCACATACAGAATTGATTTTTGGCAGAGGAGGCATTGAGGACAGCAGAGAAAGAATATTCTTTTAAGTAAACTGTTCTGGGACAATTGAATAACAATAAAGATGAACATTAATCAATTCCAAGTAGATTATAGAGCTAGATATAAAAGTTAAAGCAATCAAGTTAATGGAAGATAACATAAGAACATCTTCGTGATCTTGGGATAAGCAAAGATTTCTTAAAGCACAAAAAGCATTGCCTGAAAAGGGGGGAAAGGTGATAAATTGGGATACATTAAAATTAGGAATTTCTGGCCATCAAAAGACAAAGGCAAACTATGGAATACAAAAAGATCTGCAATACATATAACTGACTAAGGACCTATTTCATGTAAGGAGCTCTTACAAATCAGTAAGAGAGACAAACCAATTTTTTTTAAAAAGTTGAGCAAACAACCAGAACACTTTCCGAAAGTTATATGAAAAGGTGCTCCTCCACATTGTTTCATTCATCAGTAAAACACAAACTAAAACCACAGTGGGATACCCATCAGGCATATCCCACCCATCAGAATGGCAGAGATTAGGAAAACTGACAATACTATTTATTTGCTAGGATATGGAGCAGCTGGAAAACTTATGCACATTGCTGTGGGACTGTAATTGTCACAAGGAACTGTATTTTTGTAAATAACTACTAAAGCTGAGCATATGCAAACTCATGACCCAGTAAATGTATTCCTAGGCATATTTCCAACAATTACATAAACATGTGCTTAAGAAATAGTGACATTGTTCTTATTGCCAAATACAAAAACTAATCAAGTGTCCATCAACAGTAAATGAATAAACTAGTGTTTTCAAACAATGGAATGTTATATGGCAATGAAAATGAACTCATATGTGGAATTTAAGAAACAGAACAGATAAACGTAGGGGAAGGGAAGAGAAAATAAAATAAGATGAAATCAGAGAGGGAGACAAACCATAAGAGACTCTTCACTCTAGGAAACAAACTGAGGGTTGCTGGAGGGGAGGTGGGTGGAGGGATGGGATAATTGGGTGGTGGGCATTAATGAGGGCACTTGAAGGAATGAGCACTGGGTGTTATATGCAACCGAGGAATCACTAAACTCTACCTCTGAAACTAATAATGTTACGGAAGGACATTGGACTGGATCGCCCGACAGAAGAACCAAGCAGCACCTGGAAATCTTGGAGGATAGGAGGTTTATTTAATGCCAGCAGGCTCAGAGGAGAGTGGTCTCCAAAGGTCTGAGCCCCGAGCACAAACAAAGGGGGCAATTTATACATATCTACTTCCACATACTTGGCACTTTTGGCGTGTGTGTGAAGCGGGGCATGGAGAAGAGCCCGGATTGGTGCATGCGAGAAGCAGAGCAAGGAGAAGAACCCGGAAGAGGCCCGGGGCAAGAATTGGGATTCTCTTGCTGGCTCAGTCGGCCATCTTAGGACACAGATTTTCCTTATCATTACCCCTTTTGATGCCCCTTTAAACACCTAGTTTAGAGGGCATCATTTTCATCTTCTAAGGGGCGATAGTGAGTAAGGAGTAACTGGAGTCTCATTTTAGCAATTTGAGTAGTGATAAACCTAGTAAGGGAATTAAGAATACAAGTACCAAATGCTACTATGAGGAGAAGCAGTAGGAGGGGGCTGACAAGGGGGGCGAACCAAGGGAACTATTGTGAGAGGGTATCCCACCAAGTTGTCCGCTGGAGTGTTTCCCACTGGCGATGTACTCGTTCCTGTAATTGGGTCAGAGTTTCTTGGACCACCCCCAACTCATTAGCATAGAAACAACATTCCTCCTGTAAGAAGAGGCAGAGCTCCCCCTTGCGCAGCCGTGAGCCAGTCAAGCCTGCGCCTGTTTTGGAGGACCACTGAGGCCAGTGAATTGAGTGGCACTGCAGGGCCAGGGCTGACTGAATGAGGGTGGAAAAATCCACCGTGAGTTGAGTCAGCCCCTGGTACTGAACCTGAGACATCCCGATGCCAGTGGCGCCGAGGGCAACACCTGATATGGCCAGCAGGCTCATGATAAGAGGGATGGCTGTGGGAGAGCATCGAGGGCGGCTAGGAGGTCTCCATTATGAGTGGGGCATCGCTCCTGGGGAGGACTGAAAGATCGGGTAAGAGACTGACAAGCGTGCATGATTGATCGCACAGAGTGATGCAGATGTATACACCTTGATCACAAGCTAAAAAAGTGTTGTTAGGTGCACAGACCTGACAGTGGCCCATGATGGGAGAGCAAGAGTTGCCATACAGCAGTACTGGAGCCAGAAAGGGATAATCTGAGGTCCCCAGTGCCGAGGTGGGAGGTGACATGGTAGATTGGTTGAGGATGACACCAGGTATTGGACAGGACCGGGCTTGATACAGATCCAGCAGTCAGATGCTAAGGGTGGATTTGAGGGGTTAAGCGCTTGGTGGGAGGCATTAATCATACCTAACAGTTGTGCTATAGATGCTTGCTGCATGTGGTTGGGGGACCCTGGAATGTGCCAGGGCGAGTTATTTTCTGTCTGACTCTGGGGGTTGACTATAAGGCTTGGAGTGAACATGGACTTAATCATAAATTTGGCCATGGGGTCGGTCCCCATAGGGTGATATTGACCCAACAGGAGAATGATTCCTGTAGTTCATGATGTGGCATTGGGTTCTAAGACTGAGAGGGTGAGCGGTATACAGTGAATATTAGGGCAAGAGGATGGGGCGGCCTTATGTGACAAGGAAATCTGGATGTCACTGGGCTGTTTGAGGTGCCACCTGGTGGGCCATTTTTCCATGCCTGGCCAAGTCACCACCCATGACTCACATCCCGAGGCTTGCAAGCAGAACTGAGGGCAGGTGTTTGGCTGTTGAGGTGTAGGGCCCCCACAGATGTAGATATCTACCAGCCAGTAACCAGAGTGAGGGCCATGGTAGGAACACCATCTATGAGGTTCTCAGGAAGTATCAAGAAGCTGGCATCCATCAAAATGGAGGTTAACCTTTGGTGTGTGCCAATCCCAAGTGGAAGAAGTCAGTGGGGGCGCTGGTGTGAAATTGAGGAGGATAAGCTGAAAAGTCCATTTGCCAGTAATGGTGATATGAGAGTTTGCCCCCCTTGCCTGGCCAGGCAAGCTAGAGGCAGTGAGGAGGAACAGCACATCAGATAGCCGAAGACCAGGACTGACTGGGGCCAGGAAAACCATGGTGAAATGCGCTCAGGAGTAGACAGCAGAGGGCCAGTAAAAGTGGGATCTACGACCTTAGGTAGAGGGAGCCATCGTGGCTAATCCATCAGCAGATGAAACCCATGGACAAGTGAGTGCAGTAATAGACCCTAGGGATACCCAATAAGCACTGACAGTAGTAAGTCTCTGAGGGAAAGTCCAGTCAGGAGGGGCAACAGTGTAGAGTCCAACTCCCAAGAGGAGGGAAATCACGCCAATGAGAGCCAGGGACCACGGTGAGCAGGTGTCCATCAGTTGGTGGGGTCTCATCAAAGGTGAAGCCGGAGTGGGTTCATGAGTCTGGCTGGACTCTCCACTGGCCCGGCTCCTCGTCCCAATGATGAGCTTTCTTCACTCTAGAGTGGTGGACCCACGGGGTCCTTGAGACCTTGAGGGCAGTAGGGGTGGTTAGAACAACAGTGTGGGGCCCTGTCCACTGCAGCTTGAGGGGGTCTTTCTTCCAATCTTTGACCCAAACTGAGTCCCCTGTCTGGAAGGAGTGTACCTGAGACCCTAAGGAGATTGGGGCCCTCTCGAAGGTGTACTTTTGTAATTTATTTAGGGTGGCCCCCAGGGCCTGAAGCTGCTCCTTTATCCCTTTATCTCCAACCTGATGCAAGTTTCCTGGAAGACTTCCCAAGCATGGGGGAGGCCATCCATATATTAATTCAAATGGGAAAAAACCTGATGTCCCGGGTGTGCAGCAAGCACACAGGAGAGCTAGGGGTAGCAGATCCAGTCATGGGAGGTTAGTCTCCTGACAAAACTTTGCTAAGGTTCCCTTGAGGGTGTGATTCATCTCTCTACTTTCCCTAAACTTTGGGGCTGGTAAGCGGTGTGGAGTCTCCAGGTGACGTTAAGAGATTTGGTCAAGACCTGTACAATGTCTGCCACGAATGCGGGTCCATTGTCACTATGGATTGTTAATGGCAGGCTGAACCGGGGCATGATCTCCCGCAAGAGGACTTTAGCTACTTCCTGGCTTTGCTCTGTCCTAGTCGGGAAGGCTTCGACCCACCCAGAGTATGTGCATACTATTACTAGGAGATATCTGAACCCCCTGCTCAGCTGCACATCTGTGAAGTCTACCTCTAGATCTTCGAAGGGGGTTGCTCCCATCCTCTGGAAACCTGGCAGGGGCCGTGGTGCAGACTGAGCATTATTTTTAGCACGTTATGCATCGTTCACTTGTTGCTCGGCACATGCTGGCAGCTGACTGATGTAGTGCTTCTTGAGAAGGGCCTCTAATGCAGTTTTCCCCAGATGAGTGAGTTGGTGGTATTCCTTGACTAGATGCCCTCCAGTTGCTGTTGGAACAAAGATGTGCCCATCTGGCATCATCTACCATCCCTTTTCAGTCAGTATGGCTCCCTCAGCTATGGCCCATTCCTTTTCCTTTTTAGTGTAATTGGGTGGAGGGACTTCTTTTGGGGGTATTAGGGCCATGGTGAGGGAAGGGGCTCTGTCTATGTCCTCACTGGTTGCGGTCTTGGCTGCCTCATCTGCCAGATGATTTCCCCACACTATGGGGTCATCTCCTTTCTGGTGTCCCTTACAGTGCAGGATTGCTACTTCCTTTGGAAGCCAGAATGGCTTTGAGGAGTCTCAGTATCTCCTTGTTCTTGATAGTTTTTCCTGTGGCGGTTAGGAGGTGCCTTTCCTTGTAGATGGCTCCACGTATATGTACAGTAGCAAAGGCATACCGAGAGTCAGTATAGACATTGACTCACTTGCCTTCACCAAGGGTGAGGGCTTGGACTAAGGCGTATAACTCAGCCTGTTGAGCTGACCATCCAGCTGGTAATGCCTTAGCTTCTAGGACTTCAGTGGTTGTGGTTACTGCATAACCTGCTTTTCAGGCACCCTTTTATAGGTAACTGCTGCCATCACTGAACAGCTTGAGCTCTGGATCCTTTATGGCTTGATCTCACAGATCTGGACGGCTCGCGTAGACTTCATCAGTCACTTCGGGGCAGTCATGGTCTGGTTCCCCCTCTTCCGTGGGGAGAAAGGTTACTGGATTTAATGTCCTTACTGTTTCGAGGGTGACCCACGGGTTTTTGCAGAGGAGCCCTTGGTATTGTGCTAGCCGAGAGTTGGAAAAGAAGTGGTGTCCTTGTGCATTCATGAGGGACACAACTGCATGAGGGACCTTGACATTAAGTTCTTGCCCCAGGGTAAGTTTGTCTGCCTCCTTGACGAGTAGGACTGTGGCTGCCAGCACCCTGAGGCACAGTGGCCATCCCACTGCCATGGGGTCCAGCTTCTTTGACAGGTAAGCAACTGACCGTTGCCAGGGTCCAACAGTCTGAGTGAGTACCCTGAGCGCTATTCTTTCCTTTTCATGCACAAAGAGATTGAAGGGTTTTTCTACATCTGGTAGGCCCAGAGCTGGAGCCTTCCCCAGGGCGGTCTTTATCTCTGTGAAAGCGGCTTCTGCTTCCTCAGTCCAGGCAGGGGGTTCTTGATCTGGTCCCCCTAAGAGATATAAAGGGGTCTTGCTATTGCCGAGAACCCAGGGATCCAGATGCAGCAGAATCCTGCAGCCCCCAGGAATTCTCATAGGCCCCTTTTTGTCTGGGGCTGTGGCAGGGAGATGATGACCCTTTTCCTCTCTGGCCCTAGTTCTCTTTTCCCTTGGGTGAAGAGGAAACCAAGGTATCAGACCTGTTGTTGGCAGATTTCTGCCTTCTTCCATGAGGCTTGGTATCCCGAGTCTGACAGGAGCTGTAGGAGGGCCTCTGTGCCTTTTGTGCAGTCTTCTTGTGTGTCACTGGCGAGGAGGTCATCCACATACTGGAGGAGGGTGCGTTGTGTGGCCTCCCTTGGGAAGCTGGCGAGGTCTGCAGCCAGCACTTCCCCAAAGAGGGCTGAGTTTTTAAACCCCTGTGGGAGGCGCGTCCAAGTCAGTTGCATCTGGCGCCCTGTATCAGGTTCAAACCATTCAAAGGCAAACAGTGGCTGGCTCTGGGGAGCTAAGCGGAGGCAGAAGAAGGCATCCTTCAAATCTAGGCAAGTGAACCATCTGGCCGATTTGGCTGAGGAGGGTGTATGGGATTTGGCTGAGGAGGGTGTGTGGATTCGGGACCACTGGGTGCAGAGAGATGGTCACCTTGTTGATGACCTGCAGTCTTGAACTGGTCGGTATCCCCCTCCTGGCTTCTTGACTGGCAGGAGTGGGGTATTCCAGGCTGACTGGCACTCGACTAGAATACCTGTTTCTTTGAGTTTGGTCAGATGTTCTTGGATGCTGATCTTAGCTTCTTGTGGAAGGGTGTATTGTCTTTGCCTCTGAGGTTGGGCTCCTGGGATCAGTTCAACAATGATAGGGGCCCGATTCCGGGCTAGTCCAGGTGGGTTGTTTTCAGCCCATACTGAAGGGAAGGCGAGTCTGAACTCCAGCAGGTTGCTGGATTGGGCCTGGGCACAGAATAGCCTCCATTCTTCTTCCCTTGGCGTGGTAATTGTTAGTATTAGAGACTTAGTCTCCTCTTGCCTTCGGTTCAGTCAGAGGCTAATGTGTCCAATGGGCTCAAAGGTTATCTGAGCCCTAAGCTTGGAGAGTATGTCTTGGCCCAGGAGAGGGATGGGGCAATCAGGCAGATAAAGGAATTCATGCTGGACCTTGTGGTCCCTGAGTTTGTACTGGCAAGCCTGGCAAAAGGGCTGTTGTATCGCCTACATCCCAGTGACCCCAAGGATGGTCGCAGTCCTTTTGCTGAAAGGGGCCACTGGGGAGGTGACAACAGAGTGCTTGGCCCCAGTATCAACCATAAAAGTCACTGGTTGGCCCCCCACCTTCATTCCGACCATGGGCTCATGGGGGCCAAGGAGGAACGAGCTGGTCCCCCTCAGTTTGAGTCCATTCCCGCGAGGCCTATGAGGTCCTCCTCTCGGGGTTCTTCCTGTAGTGGCTGGGCTTTTGAGCCTTTCCCCGGTTGGGACATTAGTTTTTCCAATGCCCTTTCTCTTTACAGTAGGCACATTGATCCCTTGCCAAGGGGGTTCTGGGTTTCCCCCATTTTGGTGGTTGGGGTCTCCCCATCTTTGTGTTGTCCTTTTCTTTTAGGGCAGTGGCGAGGAGGCTGACTTTCTTTTTCATCTTTTTATCAGCTTCCTGTTTGGCTGGGACCTCCCTGTTCATGTAGACCCTACTGGCAATTTCTATTAGTTGGGTGATATTCATCCCGGCAAAATCCTCTAGTTTCTGAAGTTTTTTTCTGATGTCTGGGGCAGCCTGAGCCATGAAGAGGTGTTTACCATCTGTTGGCTTTCCTGTGCCTCGGGGTCAAATGGAGTGTATATCCTGTAGGCTTCACATAGTCTTTCGTAGTAGTCCCCAGGGGACTCCCCTGGTTGTTGAGTGACCGAGGATACCTTAGTCATGTTCATGGGTTTCTTAGCTCCTGCAGGGATTCCCTGGAGGAGGGTCTCCGGCAGATGTGGGCCTGTCCCTTGGTTGTGGTGAAATCCCATGCTGGGTGCTCTTCGGGTGCGGCCATATTAGCCCAGGCAGCAGGGTTGATGACTCCCACTGGTGTGTGCTTTTCCAGGTACTGCTGTGCACCTTTCATTATTCTCCTCCTTTCCTGTGTTAAACAGGGTGTAGGGTAACTGTTGGCAGTCTTCCCACGTTGGCCAATGAGCATGGAAGAGGGATTCTATGAGGTCTACCATGGCCTTTAGTTTCTCAGAGTAGGATGGGGTGTTATGCTTCCAATTGAGGAGGTTGGTGGTGGAGAAGGGCTGATAATAAATCGTGGAACTGCCGGGCTGGACCGTCCCATCTTCATTATGCCTCTCGGGTTCCTACGTCTCTCATACTGGCATTTGGAGGGCGCTTGCATCTGGCCTGGGGCACAGCCTGGCTGCTGATCCTGGAGAAAGTGGATCCTCTGGGCCTGGGGGCACCAGTGAAACTGATGGTGGCAGAGTGTCTGTAGCTGAAGGGCCAGGTATAAGTGGTCTTGGGGGTATGTACGGTGGGGGCAGGGTTGGTTCATTCTCGGGATCTCCGGCTAGGATTTGTGGAGACTGGGGCTTTTGCTGATTTTCTTCAGGTCACTTGGATGAGGTGATTAAGACTCTGGCCTGTCCCTGCCTATTGCAAGCGAATCGCACCCGGGGGGGTCTGAGCAAATCCTAGCCAGGAGTCAATGTACGGAAACTGGTCAGGGTGTCTTGGTTCTCCTGTTACGACTCACCATACTCGACAAAACGTTGGGACATCCAATGTCCCTTCTGAAGGCCACCCGACATCAAAGGTGGGCCATTCCAATTCACATAGGATTCTCAACTTGCCGGTGTTCATCCTGACACCATAGTCTCCTGAAAACCCCTTCTTGAAATTTTTGATCATGGTCTCTAGAACTGTAGGTTTACTCTGCCCTGACCCCATGGTGATGTCCCTGTGTGCGGTGGCGCAGAGACAGACAAAGGGGGGTGCCTCCTGAGATGAGGAGACCAATCAGATGCCCGTCTGGCCGTGTCCCAAAGGAGCTTAGGTGAGGCTTAGCTGTAGCAGTCTCAGCGTTGTGACTTATGATCGGAAACAATTCCGATGCTGCCATAGAGTGTATGCCGTTAGCCACGGAATCGCAGACGGGCCCACTCAGACTCTGTAGGCTTCTGGGGACCTTGAGGGTGCCAGCCCATGGAGTCACAGAATCAGTCTGCTTGAGCAAGCCAGGTTGGACTGCACATTCACTCACACATTCACACTCCAGAAGTTATTACATTCCCTCCCTGAGAATCCCTAACTGTGAGACCTCTAAGAGGTCTCTAGGAGGTGATCAGGCTCCCCTTCCACCCCAATGGGGGTGGGCCTGTCTGGGTCCTGGAGCCCCAGGCCTCAACAGAATCCAATGTCGGGACCAGGTCCTCACGTGGCAAGTCTCCTCGAGTCTGGCGGGAACAGCAGAGCGGGGACGGCCCGAGGCAACTGGGGTAGGAGACTGCCGAAAATTAGGCAGGGCGCACCTTCTCTGTTATGATCCTTCATTCCGTCACCGCCCCGCCATTGCCCTAAACCGGTGGCAACAATGGGCCAGCGCGGTTGGGTTTCCTGGTCAGGGAACCAAATGTTATGGAACCTGGACTGGATCTCCCGACGGAAGAACCAAGGGGCACCCAGAGATTTTGGAGGATAGGAGGTTTATTTAACACCAGCAGGCTCAGAGGAGAGTGGTCTCCAAAGGTCTGAGCCCCGAGCACAAACAAAGGGGGCAATTTATACATATCTACTTCCGCATACTTGGTACTTCTGGTGCATGCGCGAAGCAGGGCAGGGAGAAGAACCTGGATTGGTGCATGCGGGAAGCAGAGCAGGGAGAACCGGGAAGAGCCCCGGGGCAAGGATTGGGACTCTCTTGCTGGCTCGGTCGGCCATCGTAGGACACAGAATTTCCTTATCACAACATATGTTAATTAATTGATTTTAAATAAAATGAAATGAATTTAAAAAAAAAGAAAATGAACTCCTGTTACAAACAACATAAATGAATCTCACAGTTGTAATGTGCGGTAAAAGAAGCTATACAGGCATAATTCCATTAATTTAAAATTCAAAAACATGCAAATTAAATCTACAGTTTTAGAAGCTAAGGTAGTGATTACCTTTGGAGATGACTGAGAGAGAGGGTGTAAGAGGGTCTCTGTCATTCTAGTAATAGTCTATTTTTTCCCTTAGGCTGTGTTTACACAGATATGTTTCCTTCCTGATTTATTGAGTTCTACACTTATGATGTGTGTCCTTTTCTGTGTAGATTCATACTTCAATGAAATTTTATTTAAAAAATAAATATACATACACATTTTCATTTCAAATATTAAATGGTCTTTAACTTCTCTCCTAAAATATTCTCCAGTAATAGAACAGAAATATTTAAATAGTTATAACAACTTAACAGGTCTGAAAATACTCTCCAGTAATAGGAAATAGTGATTTTCTTTAAGAAATGAGAGGTAAGGGCACCTGGGTGGCTCAGTCGTTAAGCATCTGCCTTCAGCTCAGGTCATGATCCCAGGGTCCCGGGATTGAGCCCCACGTCGGGCTCACTGCTCCAAGGGGAGTCTGCTTCTACCTCTCCCTCTGCCCTTCCCCCGAATCATTCTCTCTCTCTCACCCTCTCTCTCTCTCTCAAATAATATAGAGTGACAATATGTAAAGTGGGTTGAACAGTTGTTTCTGGCACACAGTAAGCATTGATGAAGAGCCATTTACCCTCTTCCTCCTCCCCCTGCTTCCTGTTATTTTTTTATTAATGTTTTGTTGTTTTTGTGTTGGGAAGATTCACAGTTTGATGAATCCTGATCTGGTGCTGCCTCTCTGCCTCACACCACCTTTCTAAATTCAACCATTGTCAGGCAATTCAATCCAACCCAATACATATCTATTGATCATGCCCTGTAGGGAAGGGACTGCTAACAAATGAATAGTGAATAACATGGTTCCTGCCTTCAGAGAACTAGCAATCTAATTTCCAAGAGATATAATATACACCAGTTTGTCTTCTGAAAGGATGGCAGGAAGCCAGCATCTAATAGTAGTAACTCATCCACACTGGAGGGGGAAGGGGATGCTTCCACACCAGTGGCTTCAGGAGACCAGAGTTCATGGGGACCTGAACACAGCTGCCTTCCCTTTCCCAGCCAACTCAGATGTTCTCTCCCATTATCCACATGGCTTCAGGCCTTAAGGGCAGCTGGATATAATTGAGCCCTGGGCCTGTTGGGGGTTGAGCTAAGAGAAGAATAGAACTGGGCAGGCTGGGCTCTGCTGGGAGATCAGCATGGAAACCTGGAGAAAGGACCAAAACAGAAGAGCCTGGATACTACTCAGATCTGAGAAGGGAGGGGGGTAGGAATTGTTTCTAAAACATCCAGAGGATGGATCTAGGAGACCTAGCATGATAACAATGAGAGTCTTAAAAGGAGAAAAAAGGACTAATGGAGAAGAGGTAATAATTTCAAAAAATACTAACTGAAAATTTCCTTGAGATGAAGAAAGAACTCATCTAGTTTTGTGCTATTTAAAGTAAAAGGTCCACATATTTCCAAAACTTGCTTGAAGAGAAGACTGACCCAGGGTATTTGGTAAAAACACAGACTGCTGAGCCCCAATCCAGATCCACCAAATCAGAGTTTTCAGGGGAACAGGATAATGTTTATTAACAAGCAGCTCAAGAGAATCTTATCATTAAGACATTTGGAAAACACTGGACCTATTTTAAACTCCTCAGACTTTAATATGCATACAAATAACCTAAGGTCTTAACTAAAATGCACATTCTAATTTAGTAGTTCTGTGCTGGCCCAGGGACTTACATTTCCGACTAGTTCTGGGTAGTTCAGGGACCAAGACTACTATTTCTTGCCACAGTTAGAGATGAGATGCTTCCCAATTCATTTTTTGGTGCATAACACTAATATCTGAAAAAGAAAAGGGAAAAAATCTCTATATCAATCTCACTTAGAAAAATAGATGTAAAAATGTTAAATAAATCATTAGCAAGTTGAATCCAACAATATATCAAAGAAATAATATAGCCTCTGACCAAGCAGAAATTGTGCCAGGAATGCTAAGTTGGGCCCAGTGTTGGGAAATCTATTCACTTAATCCACTTATGTCAGCAAATTAGTGAAAAAAAATTACACAATCATATCAACAGATCCTGAAAAAGGCATTTAAAAATAAAAGAAATACAAGACATTCCTTTTAAAACTTTTAGGTAAAATAAAGTAGAAGGAAACTATTTAAACATAAGAGACTGTTTAGCAAATTTAACAAGAAGTATTATCCTAAATGGTAAAAATTCAAAGTCATTTTAATTTAAATTCAGAAACTATACAGAAATACCTGCTATCACCAATTTTAATTTAACATTGTCCTAGAAGGTAAAGGAAATTCAATGAGACAAGAATATGCTAATGATGTGATTAAAAACTTAAGGAAACTCAAATAAAAGCACAAGAATAAATATGAAATTTAGTAAAATGACCAGGATACATACACACAAACACACTCACACAGACACATACACATAAATACATATACACAGAAGACAATGGGTTTTCTTGGATCTAGAATAAAAAAAGAAAAAGTATTTCATCTAAAATTGAAACAAAACCTACAAAATATATGGAAATAAATGTAACCAAAAGACTGGATCTATTTTAACCAAAATTATAAAATCTTCTTGAAAGGCGTAAGTAAGACTTGAATAAATGGAAAGGCATACCATGTTCTTGGATTAAAAATAATAATATCAAAAATACAATTTTGTCAAGATTCAATAAATTCCACAGCTCCAATTAGAATACTAATGCAGTTTGTTTTGTTTAATTTTAAATTGAATTTAAAATATTAAAATTCAAATATGATGTCCAAAAATGGATTTGAAAAAGCATGAAATGAGCATCCAGATGAACTTGCCTTACCAGATATCAGAATATTTTATTCCTGTATTAGTCAGGATAAGCTATATCAGGGTGAATAACAAATTAATCCCAAACCCTAGTATCTTAATATAACAAATTTATTTCCCAACTCATACTACATGTCCAAAATGATTGGGCAGCAGCCTGGGTTATATAGTTACTTGGGAATTCAAGGTAATTAAGACCTGTCTTCTTGTAGCTGCATCATTTGGGACTTGGCAGGAGAGAATACATGGAGAAGTGTCTCTCTCTCTCTCTCTCTGACACACCCACACACTCTCTCTCTCTCTCTTTCTCTTCTGTGCTTCATCCTAGAAATGACATACATCATTTCCACTCACAGCCTATTGGCTAAATTAGTCACAAGGCTCTGCCTAACTGCAAGGGGGCTAGGCAAAGTAGAAGATCATATTAATCAAATATGTATATATACATATATACATGGTATTGCTGTAGGAATAGACAAATGGATCAGTAGGAAAGACTGGAGAATATAACTATTAAATCACATGTATATGTAAATTTAATCTATGACAAGGATAATGGTTTAATTCACTAGGAAAATAGAACTGTCAAAACTAGCTAATTATATGAAAAGGAAAATACTTTACATAATATAAAATAACAAACTGCAGGTGAATTAAAGACCTCATCGGAAAGAAAAAGAAAGAAAGAAAAAGGAAGAAAGAAAGAAAAAAGAAAAGCAAGAACTGCCAAGAAAACCCAGGATATTTATATGGAAAAAAGCCAGGATTTTGTAAAACTTTTTAAACCAAGACTTGAAAACCCAAGTGTTATTAAAGTAAATAAAGACGACATAAAAATTGTTTTTTATGACAAATACATAAATTCAAGAGATAAATAATAGCATTAGAAAAATACTTGAAATATTCATGACAGGCAAAGTGTTTATATCTATAATACACAAAGAGCTCTGAGAAAAAAGTGCCTGGAAAGCAATCCAACAGAAAAAGGGACAAGGCATGTGAATAGACAAATTATAGAAGGGAAAATCCACATAGCCAAAAAAATCTTAGAAATTCAAATTTTCTAGTAGGAAAATAAACATTATGTATAAGCAATGTTATAATATTTTACATATTTTAGAATGACAAAGCTAAGAAGACCTCTAATACCCATTACTGGAAGCAGTGATGAGAGATCCAGGGTGGAAGAGTTCCCTCCCACGAGAACATTCCTCCTTTGCAACCTGTCTAAATGAGGGCGTGCTGTGCTCCCCTAGGCATCACTGGAATTTTCTCTTCGGGTTTAGGGGTGCCTGGAGTACCAGAGAGTGCAAGGTGAGGTTCATATAAATGCTGAAATTCCAGGCTTCAACAAAACCAAAGTGAACTAGCAGATTCCTCCACCTCCACCCACCCCCCTCGCCCCGCGAGAGGACCCGATTTTAGCCCGGCATAAATCCGTACAATAAATTTCCAAGCCTTAAAGCACTTCCTGCCAGATACGTTGCTTGCTCCCCGAAGAGGCGCGCAAGCAGGCAGGACTAGTGCGTAAACGCCGCTCCCGGGAGAATGTGGGCTTGCGCCAACCCGAGCCTCTGCGCTGGGCCCTGCTACCCATCCCCACCCACGTCGCACAGTTTTGAGTCCCCGCAGTGAAAAGAGGGGAGACAGAGTATGAATAGATGGCCCCCAGAAAGACCCCGAAGGTTTAGTTTCCCCGGAGAACCGTATCTCCTGGGCGCTCTGGGCTGGAAAGCCCTCCAAACCTCAGCCCATCTCGGCTTTTCCAAAACGGTTCGCACCCACGGGCGAGCCTTTCCCACCTCCTTCCCAGTGCCCGACACCAGCTCCGCGGTTTGAAATGGCCTTCGACTGGCAGATGAGGCCTTGAAGTCCGCCGGGGGGCGGGGGGGCGGAGTGGGGAGAGACGGGGGACAAAACTGCCTTCCAGTCCCTATGCAAAACTGCGAGGGAGTAAGGAAAGGAGCCTCCGACGCCACCCGGCCGGGCTCTGGCCCGCAGGCCCCGGAGGCGCAGAGGTAGAAGCTGCTAGGTCCCCGGGCGGTGAACGCGAGGCCGCAGTGGGTGCTGGCAGAGAGCCCAGAGAGGCGCGTCTGGGCGACACACTGCTTATAGGTGGCTCCTGCGCTCACCAAGCTTCGTAGGGAGCCCAGCCCAGTCCCGGCTGCCTATGCAGGGGGCTCAACTGTAGAGCTCAGCTGGAGGTTTTCAGGGACCTAGGGGCCAAGTCACCGGCGAGTCTGTGGAACGTGTCCCCAAAGCTTAGTCTATCCTTGCTTCCCCAGGGGAATCGGTCCTCCCAGAGAAGGGAACTAGGTATTTGGGGTTATTTCCTAAACACGATCTCAGGAAAGTTGTTTTCCGGAGACCTGGAACTGGGCATTGTCACCTCTTCCTTCTCGGTAGCAGCCAGAGCGAGCCCGTGGTACACTCGGGCTGGAGAGAGGCCCGGAGCGCAGCGCTGGCACGTCGCCCCCACACTTGCCCGACTCCCACAGCCACAGGCAGGCGCCTCTGCAGAGCTGTCGCAACGCTCCGGGCTGCTCTCCCTGGAAGTTGTTGTGTCCATCCCTACAGCTTTCTCAAATCCTTCCTTTCTGTGCTTCCAGCTGCAGAGTCCGTCCGGCGCAATACTCCGAGGCTACCTAGCGCCCCCTCGCGGAGTGCGTAGGGCGCGGGGCTTGAGACTCCCGCAGCAGGTAGCCTCAAAAGGCGAGGTGGCTGCGTTGGTGGAATGAGACAGTTGCCAACAGCTGGTTCAGCTGCGGCGCTGCGCACGAGGACTGGCGAGTACGCAACCCAGGTACTGCCCCTTCTCGGTGACGTCTCTGCAGAGGGTTATAAAAGCTTCGCGCGCAGCCTGCCGAGGTTCTGCTAACTCCCGAGCCGAGCAGGACCCGAGCCAAAGAGGCGCCTGCGAAGCTGCAGGCGGCGGCAGCAGCGCAGCAAAAGCAAAGGAAAAATCTCCAGACGGACAAGGGGCCACAGAATCCCCGCCGTAGACTCAGAACTTTTACAGGTCGTGCTGTGACGAACACTCTCCCCTTCGCCCCTAAGTCCTCCTGCAGAACAGGGCTTTGCATTTGCCGTTGCGAGCAGCGGGAACAGGAGTTGCAAGCAGCAGCAGGTGCAGAAAGGTCTCCTGCTTCCCGGAACCGTTACCCGTGGAATTTCTTTCCTTTTTCCAGTCCCACGGAGTAGAGACACTGTCTCCGGATTTCTGAACTCAAATGCTTCCTGATGCTTGAAAGTGGAGGAATTCAGAGCCACGAGAAGCAGCGCATCTAGAAGCGTTTATCTTCTGAGCGCCAACTCTCCTGCTTGCAAGAAAAGAGTTCTGACCAGAAACAGCCTGCAGCCCTCCTGTCCTGGTTAAACAGGACCCTGACCCCAGCCGTCAGCCTCAGGGCCTGCTGCAAAGGCGGCGTGTGTGCAGGGAGGAGGGCTTAACCACTTGGCGGGGGAATGGATAACGTTCTCCAGGTAGACTCAGACCTCTTCCCCAATATCTCCACCAACACCTCAGAGCCCAACCAGTTCGTGCAGCCGGCCTGGCAAATTGTCCTTTGGGCAGCTGCCTATACGGTCATCGTGGTGACCTCCGTCGTGGGCAACGTGGTGGTGATGTGGATCATCCTGGCCCACAAGAGAATGAGGACAGTGACTAACTATTTCCTGGTGAACCTGGCTTTCGCAGAGGCATCCATGGCTGCATTCAACACGGTGGTGAACTTCACCTACGCTGTCCACAATGAGTGGTACTACGGCCTGTTCTACTGCAAGTTCCACAACTTCTTCCCCATCGCTGCTGTCTTCGCCAGCATCTACTCCATGACTGCTGTGGCCTTCGATAGGTGAGCTTGCCCTTTGTGGAGAAGGGAGGAAGTGTCCATAGAGGACCATGGCATTGCTGGGAGCTTCCAGGTTGCACTGCGCCTGGCTCAAGGTGGAGTTTGGTCACCTGTACCCTGGGGTTTTTGCTGACAGCCAACTAAGTCAGTTGTTAATGGGGAACTTTATCTTATTTCACCATTTCCTTTTCTATTTCCTTTTCCCTTTTCTCCTCCTTTTCACTCATTGCCAGTCTCCCTTTCTTCACACCTTCTTTTTCCTTCATTTAACCCTATTTTCTTCACCCCTCCTGCACTCATCTCCTTGACACTTTCCTTTCCACTCCTGCCTTGCTTCTTTCCATATATTCATCCTCTCCTTTACCCTGAAGGCCTGAAGGGGATACCCAGAACTTGGCCAAAGGGCTGGCCTTTGACTGGGGCTTTGTGAATCTCTGCAAGCCTACTATTATGCTGGGGAGCCTCTTGGTGCCTTCCAGTTTTAAGTATGTCTAAGCAAAATTTCTCATTTTTCACTTTTTCCTGGACATTCGGAGATCTTCTGCTCCCACCTCAACTCTCCAATATTATTTGTATGTGAAGAGCATTTCATTAGAATCATAAAATACTCAGGATTCTAATTTGGCTCTGTCTATGCTGCTGGGAGCTCTCATTCAAGAATGAGAGGCAGCTAGGCTGTTCCTCAGGAACTCCACAGATAGGGACCCAGGGAGCTTACCCAGGAGCTTTTCTAAATTTCTCTTGTCATGTAAGGTCAATGTTTTTAACCTGTCTGTATCCACAGAGAAACGTGCTTGGCAAAGGCAATTGAAAGCTCTTTCCTGCAACTAACTAGGATTTCAGAAGCTCATTGAAAATGAAAATGTTGGCATTTTCAAATACTGGGGCTAGCATTTTGGAATGAATGGCTCCTCAGGTGGCAGGATGGAAAATTGATTATTAGAGCACAGCTTTATCTGTATTGACATTTTTGTGGGTGTTATAGGTCTCTAATGTGTATATCTATGTGTGCACAATTATTAAATGTTACCTGGGATGCGGAGGTATGTTGAAAACACCTGCCACTATGATTTTAAAATGGCTTCTTTCCATGGCCTTGATGAAATCAATGAATTATGAGAAACCCAAAGAAGGACTTAGAAGAAAAATCCCCCCCCCAAAAAAACTTCCCAACTACTAAACTCTTTTAGCATAAAGATTGTTTATCATTTGCAGTTGATTTAAGGTCTTTTTCAGCTTCCATAGCCAATTTAGCATAAAGATTGTTTATCATTTGCAATTGATTTAAGGTCTCTTTCAGCCTCTATAGCCAATCAGAGAAATGTTTCCAGCTTTGGGGTGGTGTCCAAATGCTGATTTTTAAGTTCCATGTACATCTCCCTTTATGTACCTCTATGTGCTTGATACGTTGTGTAAAACAGGTTGTGGTGAATCAATTTATGTTTTAAAGGTGGAAGGTAAACCAATTACTCCAAGTGCTACTGAAATGAATTCTTTTGTAAATTTATCTTTTATGGTACTTTAATTTTCAGATATTAAGTTTGTTGAAAGTGAAGTATGCCTATAAATCTTTCTGCACTGACTTGCTCCTTTAACTGCGCAGCAGACCCTTACATTTAGAAAACCCAGAGCATGATAAATGACTGAACACAGGTGCAGTGAAACCTGCTGTGATTTCAGCCTTGATGAACTTTAAATTAGAGGGAAAGTTGCTATTTTAAATGCACTTGGGCCTTGTGTGGGCTCAAGGGAGACCTGTCAGTCAGTGTGCACCTGAGCATTCAGTAGCTGATGGAGCACCAGCAGCCGGCTCTCTTGCTTTGGCTTACACAGAATTGACATGTTCCACAGCCATGCTCTTTCTCTTTGAACTTAGAAGGCAAGGGGCAGGAGTCAGGGTCAAAGTCTTCACACTGGATTGGGTAGGGAGCCAGATTTTGGCTGCCTTGACCCTGGCATCTCAGGCTCCATTGTTCTTTCTCTCTAGGCAAACCAGAGACAGGACCCTGACCCTGCATGACACCTGCTCAGTGAGGGAAATGACAGCAGTGAGAAATGTCCCCAGGTCCCTAATGTACAGATACAGCCCAGGGAGATTATCAACATCATGCTCAAGGTTAGAATTCAAGGTAGAGGTTGGGATTAGGCTCCAGGGCTCTGTCTCCAAGTGCTCCTTCTATTTTTCCTTGCTCAGCCTCATGAGCACAGTGAATTAATTCCCCACAGGCCCTGTGCTGGAGGTTGCTCCACTGCATTTGTGGTCATCCATTCTCTCCCAAGAATGTTTTAGAAAGGAAAGGGGCTGTCAGCTCTCTCCATATGAATTATCTCTCCTTTCTTCACCAAGACAGTGCAGACTTTAAGGAAATGGTAAATTATCTTTTTGTATGTTTCCGTGAATTTTTAACAGATAATGTCTAAGTCAAGTCTTTAAAAACAAAAGCAGCATGGTTTTCCTGATTATAAAATTAAACCTGTTCATTGCAAAAACTTGGGAAATATGAAGAACACGGACACAAAAGTACAAATCAACCATTACTTCACCATGTAAAAATAACACCTGTTAACATTTGAATTTCTCTTCTATGACTATTACACTACATAATTGAGGTCAGATTCTATATAATTTTGCAGCTTATTTTTTTCCCATTGATAGTAATAGAAATCATTAATAACGCTTTCCCATGTTATTAAGAAGTCTTCAGTAACTTAATCTTAATGGCTTCCTATTATTCCATTATATGAATGTGCTATTATTACTTTAACCATCCCCCTACTGTTGGGCATTTAGGTGGTTTCTAAATTTTTTTTGCTTTATGGTTAATGCACTAATAAACATTTCTATATGATAATTTTGTTTTGCTTTCTTGATTATTTCCTTAGGATAGATTCCCAAAAGTGGAATTACTGGGTCAGATGAAATCAATTAAGAAAAAAACCTTTTTCTCCCAATTTTAAGGGATTGTAAACTCTGAGCAAAGCAAAGAACACATCTGTTCTGTCTTGTTTACTTTATCTCCTCAGCACAAAGCAGAGTGTCTGGCACCTAATGGTCACTACAAATTTATTAAATAAGTGGATGAATGAATAAAATAATACATCTTCCCAGAAGAACATTTTGAAAATATATAAAATTAAGAAGAAAATGTAAAAAGTATCTACAATCCCACTACTGACAGATAACCGGTTAAAATTCTGGAATGCTAGCTTATACTGGCTTTTTCTATCTGCATTATTTATGCCACATACAGTTACTCACACCTTTAAGGATGAATTTTGGATCATAATAAAACAGTTCAATAGTTGCTTTTTGTTTTTTGTTTAATTCCTTAACATCATATCGTGGGCATTTTCCATCCCATGCAAAATGGGATTTTTAATGGATGCGTTATATTGCATGGCTATACTCATTTATTTTACCATTCTTCTGTTTTTAGATGTAAATTATTTCCATTTTTAATAATTACAAATATCCTAGACATAAATCTTTAAGAGCATCCCTTGTTCTCTCCTTGGAATAAACTCCTTGATATGGAATTGCTAGGTCAAACTGTCTTGGTAAACTTTGCCAAATTTCCTTCTAGAACCAAAATGTATACAGAGAAAAAACCTTCAGCTATAGATTGTAGTACTAATTTAATTCTTTTCTGTTATCTTTCCATAGAGTGGGGAACGAGCCGGTGGGGCGTGTCTACTTCTGAAGAAAAAATACGTTATTTATTGGAGGCAGTGTTTACCTAGAATAAAAAGGTTGCAGAGAGAGGGGCATCTGGGTGGTTCAGTCAGTTGAGCGTCTGACTCTTGATTTCGGTCAGGTCCTGATCTCAGGGTTATGATCTCGGGGTCATGATCTCAGAGTCATGAGATCGAGATCGAGCCACATGTGGAGCCCCGAGCTCAGCGTGGAGTCTGCTTGAGATTCTCTCCTTCTCCCTCTGCCCCTCCTCCCCCCCACTTGCATGCTCTCGCTCTCTCTCTTTCTCTCTCATATAAATAAATCTTTTTAAAAAAAATGGTTGCAGAGACAAATATACCTAAACAAGAGCAGGTCTAACTCTAATTAAACTCCAAAAAACACCAGGGATTTCACTTTTTGAAACTCTGTAATTTCTCTCACCCAGGGAAAAAAAATTTCCCTGTTAGAAAACTTAAAAGGCACGTGTGATGTTTCAAAAAATTGGAAGTTGGAGGACACTGAGGTGACACCTCCATTTTGCAGGGACCCATGATGGTTGCCGGTTCTAGTACTGCAGAGCAACATCTAAGAAGGGAGGAGGGAGACCAATTCTGAAGCTCCACAAGAGGGACTGTAGAGGCAAAAGGCAGGCTGACTGGGAAACAAAGCAACAGAAGGCTTAGACAAGCACTGGGCTTGAGCACCTGGGTGGCTCAGTCGGTTAAGTGTCTGCCTTTAGCTCAGGTCATGATCCCAGAGTCCTGGGATCAAGCCCCACATTGGGCTACCTGCTTAGTGGGGAGACTGCTTCTCCCTCTCCCTCTTCCCCCTCCCCCCTCCCCCACTTATGCTCGCACTCTCTCGATCTTTCTCTCTCTCAAATAAATAAATAAAATCTTTTTTTAAAAAAAAGAAAAAGAAAAGCACTGGGCTGGTGACACTGCTTCTCCACATGGAAGGAGCAGGTGTAATTCCAGTGATTTGAAAGGAGAAGATTGCTCACTCCTCACACTGGTTCTGGATCTTCTGTTTGAGTGAAAGGAAACATCTAAATTATGATGGTCTCTGAACAATGTGAAATATGGTCAGGACCAAAAATATAGTTGCCCAGATAGGTAATGGTGAAGGCAAAAGAAAAAGTGAGCTCTCTGAGAGAGTAAAAGAGGAACCAAGAGCAAAAATATGCATAAATAACAGAAACTTCCCATGGTTCTGTGGTGTCTATCCCACTCTTCCAGTCACACTCAGCTACAAGTTCAAATAGCCTGCTTCCCAGGTCTCCACTAGACCTGCAGTCTGTCCTTGAACCCCACCTTATTGGCTAGACTTGGATCCCATTGTATAACTCAGGTCAGTTCTTCACTACCCACAGGTCAGACATAGATTTTAGAATTCTTTGCACTAATTTAGATGAACCTTATAACCTATGACCAAGCATCTCTGTGATACTGAGAATGGTCATTGACTAGAAGCTCGTCCACCACAACTGACCCTGTCTTTTCAAATCCAGAATATCAAATGTCTTGAGTTGACATGAATCAAACTTGATCTTGTTACATCTGGGATGGGTCAGTTAGGCTGGAGGACCTTTCCTAGAGAGGTTCAATGCCCACTTACTCTCTGGAGCTGTCCCACTACACTTGCCACATCCTGTCCCTACTCATGGGAACTCCCAGTGTCCTGAATGGTCAAGGGCCTTGGTTTTTCAAAAAACTGGCAGAAATATAGGTTCAATTGAAGGAGAATGTAGAGTAATTCTCAGTGTAAACATATGTAGTAGGACCACAAGACTTTGTTACTATTACTGATGTTAAACTAGCAAATGGTGAATGAAGATCATGAGGGAGAAACACTCAGTTAAACCTGGACAAAGATCTTCAGTACATCAAGGGAAAATGCCACCAGGTAATGTGATGTTTCTTAACACAAGGCCTCATGTCTTCCCTCAAAGGCCTTATGCTGTATATTGAGGCAAATAAAACTGATTTAGAGATAACTACAATACAAGGTGTTACATGATGTATTTTATATGGATTGTACAGGCAAATTCAATATGAAAGAAGAGGCGGAACATTATGTCCAGTGATGATCAAGGTAGACTCCAAAAAGTGGCATTTGACTTTGACCTCGAAGATTAGATCAAATTTTTTAGAGAGGATGATAAAGAAAGGTGACATTCCAGATAAAAGAAACTGTTTGGCAAAAGCGTGGAGGTAAAAAGTTGCAAAGTGTTTGGGAAGAATGACTGACTCAATTGAAGTGAGTTCACAAGTAAATCAGGGAATGAATGGAGAGGTTGGTAGGAAGAAGATGAGTACAGGTTTTGTTGGATTTGATGTGAAAATATAACAATTAGTAGGAGATGCCCAACAAGCAACTTGAGATATGGGGCTAGAGACTGAGAAGCCAGGGATGAAAATGTAGATTTAGGAGTTTTCCAAACCGATGGCTTATTGGAGTTTGAAAGCTAAGAACATCTCGTTTCCAGAGAAGAGGCAAAGAGGCCAAATATTCATGAGAATGTCCTATCAAGCAATAGGAGAGGAAAAAAGAAGCAGAGAGACAGTGGAGAAATCAGGATAGGTGGATTGACAAAGGTTAAGAGAAATGACTTGTGGTTGATTCTATTCATTAGTATCATTAGAATCCAGAAATTACCAGGGATTTCACTTTTTGAAACTCATCAGAGGACATTGGATTTGGTAATTAGTGAACATTGGTGAGCTACGATAGATAGTATCAGCAGAGTATGGTAAAGAGGCAAAAAATTAGAGGCAAAGAGGGGAATGGCCTCTTCCTCACCCATCCATCCATCCAACCATTACTGAGGACCTACCATATGCCAAATGCTGAGGCAGTAAAACATGACTTTGACTTTGTTCTTTCATCTTTGGGGATTGATAAAGTCATGAATGCCATTATAACCCAAAGTAATTAATTCCATGCTGAGAAAGTTTGGAGACAGAGGGAGGAACTACCCTTGGGAATCTGGGAAAGACTTAACTGGTAAAAGAAAGAAAAGGAAGAGAAGGAGGGAGAGGAGGAGGAGAAAAGAAAGCAAAGTACAGAGAAAACAATGTGGAGTTTGTATTTTTTTTTTAAATTAACTTCAAGAACACTGAGCTGGGAATTATAATGATTTATTAGTGTTTGTCACTTGGAAACTAGAAAAGAGATTTCATGTTAATAAAATTGATAATGATACCTTATATTTGTATGCTCTCTAATCTGATGTCTCATCAAATTCTAAACAAGCAATGGGGATTCTGTTTCTGCCTTGGAAAGACTATTAGAAACAATTTCTTTTAGCATTGTTCTCCCACTCTTTACTCCCTCATAGCTTGGAGACCCATGCAATTTGCATTCCTGTGCTTTAGATGTCTGCCTACGTAGTCCCACTCAACGTGGCTCTTGAATGCTATATCATCTAAGGAAAGTTGTCATTGAGGCAGAAAAGTGAGGTAAGGGTCCTACTGTGCCAGAGAGGATGTTAGAGACTTTGGATCATTTTCCACCCAGACAAAAATTCAACCCACCACCTTCTAGATGGGGCCATTGTAAGAATATAAAATTCTGCTTAAATATTTTACTCAATCTGGCTCATTTGTTAAACTCATTCCATTTTGAATCATAAAATTATTCCTTTTGTTGAACTGAAATCTGCCTCTGGTTATGGGCTACTCCCATTAATATAATGCCTCTTCTATGTGGCAGTCTTTTAGATATATCCCTCCTGAAGCTTCTCCATCCCTGCTTAACTGTTCCTGGTTCCTTCATCTTTCCATCCTCCTTAGTCTCTACTGGCTATTCCTATTTGTTAATAGTCCTCTTAACTGAGAGTTTAACTAATACCCAGAACTGAACATTACCCTATTACAATTACTTTGTCCAGGTTCACCTGCTGTAGGACTGGCATCCTATACCTGATGACTTTGTTCTCTTAGACTTAGCACAAGTACCATCACACTAAGCCTTCAAGTCTCGATGAAGTATATCCTTCTTACCTATTCCCACATTATTTATACAATTGTCTATAATTTGTTGTTCTCTCCCACAGCTCCCTGCCTACTAGATTACATTACAAGCACCATGAAAACAGGGATGCTTTATCCCTGTTCCCAGCAGCTATCCAGTTGCCTGACACAGAGTAGGTATTCTTTACAATGTGTGGATAGTGGTTGACTTGACTGTACCTCTATTCTACACACATCAACCAAAATCTGAAAACCAGACCCAATGCATCAGGTAGACATCAAAGCACACCTAAGATGTTATGCCTTGAAGCAAAAGAAAAATTGGGCCAAATATATGCCTACAATGGAGTTTTGCTATACTATAGAACATTTGGTTCAGAACCCCCTGTTCTAGAATAACTATGTGTTCTAATTCACACTTGCATTTTCCACACTCCACTTAACTGGGCCCCTTTGGATTCTTGACCCACACCCTGTCCCCAAAAGATATTGTACCCCAGGAGAACACTTCTAATCAAGGGAGGTGTTTATCATTTCTATCATTCTACCTATCATTTCTCCAGTCTTTCCAGGAATACTGGAAACTCAGATATTTTAGGACCCTCCTATGGCCCAACTGTTGTCAACCCCCTAGCTTTTTCTCCAAAACCCCTACTAGCAACAGGAAGTACACTCTGTTTTACTTGTCCTTCCTGAGTCACGACAAGCAGAAGCCTACCCTCCAACCAGCACTCCAAATCCTGTGTCCACAGTAGTTGTCTGAACATATAGTCCATACTATATTAAAATACCACAGACACAGAAAATTTCCAGCAGATGACCCAAGAAAGTCATTGACCTGGAGGACAGACTGAGGAACTGGCTTCCATTACCCAAACCTCCTCTCTTGTCACCTTGAGAAACTATGGTTCCAACTCATGGAAGAGAAGATATGAGGCTCTATGGATGAGGAATCCCCAGTGATGAAGAGATGCTTTAATGATGTCCTTAAGACATAAATCTCGGCTTGAGTATTAATGCAACACATGAAGCTCTAGGAAATTTGTCTAAGCAGGCTTGAGCCTAGTGCCTTGCTCCTCTTTTTTATAATTCTTTACTTGATCTACTCTCCAATTCAGCTTTATCACTATATTTAATATTTGGGACTTTCTATGGAGTGCCTTTCATGTCTTTTGTATAAGAATATCTTTTAATAACCTTACATCTAACCCTTGATAATGGAGTTTAGTGTAGGAAAGAGCACAGGCAGTGGTCCCAGCAGTGCTTCTACCATTTACTAGATGTGCGAACGTAGGTAAGACCCTTAATCTCTCTGGGCCTCAGTTTCCCCATCTGATAAAAGGGGTATAATAAAAGTTACCTCATAGAGTATTGTTGCAAAGAGAGAGGGAAAGGGAAGAGTATGGAAATGTATGGGAAATTGCTGATTCATTGCCTTAAATCTGGTAAGAGCTCAGTTAATGGCTGTATTATGATCTATAATAAACCCTGACACACCATTATACCCATTCTACACACCCATTCCTGTCTCAGCTCCTCTTGAATTCCTTCTATATCAAGTATAAAAGGGTGAAACATTTATATCCCTGCTCCCCCCATTATAGTTTAAAATCCTCCAAATTGGGACAGCAAACCTCTTGCCAAATGCTTTCTAGCATCCTTCCCACCTATGGAAATACACACTCTACAGAAGCATGGCATTTGGATATTGTATATCACAGTCCAGAAAAACTAAGTCATTTTCATTTATACCATCTCCAAAACCACACATTCACTTCCTACACCTGTATGTTGCAAAGTCACCACTGTCCCATGGAGCATCATTTGAGTGTTTAATGTCTGAGGGAGAAATGACTAAGGGTCATAGCAAAAATGTGTAAGGGAAAAAAATGCCTGAAGATAATAGCATAACACTCTTACAGCTGCATGTGTTTTAGTTGATATTCAATTTGTTAAAGTTATTTCTTTTGCCTTTGAACACATCTTATAAATCTTGGAAGTTTTGTTATAAGTCTAGTTAAAGTGTTAAACATTCACTTGCCCTTTGTCCTTTGACTAATATTCAATTAGCTCCTAAACATAAGATGGAGTAATTCCTCCTAAATATTTTAACATTTTCAAACTTAATCAAATGATCTTGCATATTTCCAGTTAATCACAAATTTTTACAAATATAAAAATCAAATAATCTTAAAAATGTATACAGCATCTTGTGAGTTGATTATTAAATTCCCTTAAATATTTCAAATCCAATACATAAATTAATACATCTGGTTTTCTTGAAACTGCAAATCCCTTAAAATGACTTAAAAATAGAAGAAACAAAATCTTTCTCTGGACTCACATAGTTCTGACAAACCAAATAAATCAAACCTTCCATATTTGGCATATTAAATTATCTTAAAGCATTTCAACCTCCTAAGAATTAAACTCACAAGTAAATGAGGTTCTTATGAGCCTCTAAATATTGACTACAAAATTAATTATTTAAATCCTCCTAAGTATTTCAATTAAAATTACAAATCTGGTAAGTCAAATTCTGTAATCTATCAGATTCTCATTTCCAACATATTAAAAACAAATCACCCACAAATAACATACTGATCATAAAACTCACTACTTTACACACACTTCTTACATAGAAGCACCATTTCTTCATTGTCAATTGAATTTTACAAAATGCGTTTCCAGGGTTATAAAGCAACATAAGCAGTGGTGGCAAAATCATAGGGGCCATAGGAAACACTGAGGTTCTGGAATCAGGGTTGAGTTGGAGATCGGAATCTGGGTATGTCTCTCAGGAGCCCAAAGCCCTGAGCCCTTTTCATGGTGGGGCTCTGCCTTCACAGTGCCCCCAGGATCCACTCACACCTTACCACTGGAATTGAATAGTCCCAATGTGCCCTGCATCTCCTTGGCTTCCTTCAAGTGTTATCCTTCTCCAACTTCCGTCTTACCATTTTATCATCTGAATTACATTGATAGAATCATGCAGAGCCTCATTCCACCCCAGACTGCATTCAAGTACTTTACTACCTGAGTAGCATTAACTGCATTCCACACCCTCTTATGTATTTACCTTCTTATAGACCACCATTCCAAACTAGCTCATTGCCATGGATAAAGTAACCCAAAAAATCACCATCTATCCTGGGTCCTTCAATTCCTTTTTTGAGACTTTGAGGTCATGAAAAATATGTGCCAGAATTTTTCCAGTGTATCCTGCTTCTTCATATGAATCATCAAAAATGGAAGGGTAGTACCTGTTGGTTTTGACAAACTCAGGCTCTCAGCATGTTTCAGATCTATGCCTGGAGACATGTGAGCATCGTATGTAGAAGGTCTACGTAGCAGCTTCCGTTCCTCTTGGCATGAAGTCTTCAGTGGCAGGACCTTTCTTCTTGGAGCTTGGAAGGTATCTGGCACACTTGAATCCTCCAACTGGATCATGAGATGGTCTTTCTTCAGATCATCTGGGTTTTCCCTATGAGGACAGACTCTCATGACTTTTTTTTATAGCTCTAGAAGTGCTGAGTTCCTTTCCCTTCCCTTCTCAGTGTCCTAGATATCAGATCATAAAAAATAAGCGATGCTCTGTTCTTACAGCTTAACTCAGTGCCCTAAGCCATATATGGACTGACAAGCAACCACCTTCACAAATCACACTACTGCCTGAGCTCTGACAGGAAGAGTCAATAGTCATGCTACCTACCCCCTGCTCTGTTATTTTGAAAAGTCTAATGTGCACATTTGGTGGTATGTGGGGAGTTAGGAGCATAAGCTTAAATACTCACCTTGTATGATTTATTAATTAATTTTATTTTACTGTGGAGAAATATCCTCTTGAATAATTAAAATGCTCTCGTAAGAGGATTTGTCTGACTCTGAAAATCTTTAAACAAAAGAAAACCCTCAGAAACAGCTGAAATACTCTCCTGAATAGTCCGAGGGAGTCAGAGGGGGCTTAAAAATGCCTGAATTTATGATGGGAACTAAAAGGGGAGCAGTCCTGAGGATGAAATGCAGCTAGTTAACTCAACAACTTAACCGGGCTCTTCTAAGAGAAACTTAGACAATAACCTAGAAACCCTGTGGCCAAATCCGTACCGGCAGCCTCACTTAAATTTGTTTCCAAAGACCAGTTCCTTTCTCTTTCCAGCTGGCATGATGAAGGGTCTGGAAGTTAATATGTTAAAGACTCAGGATATGAGCCATATCACAGCCATCATGGGTTTCAGTGGCCCAATTAAGGCACAGCCAGCCTAACACTAAGCTAAATGCAAAGAAGGTATCCTCTTCCCTTTCTGGCCATTTCCCTCATTAATGCTCTAACCAGCCCAAGTCTGCATTAAGGCACTCCCCGATCCTGCCTCACAAGTGTGTGGTCCCACATTACTGCTCTGTTCTCTTCACAGCCAATCCAATTCAGTAAATTGAGTTGAATCAAGAGAAGAGTAGCCAATTAAAATCCCACTAAGGTGAAAATGATTTGGGCTTCTACCTTCCAAGTCCCCTTTGTATTTTAAAATGGGAATGTGTCCATTCTGATTACCTACTCCTTTCAATTACCTCCTCATGAGCAGGAAAGAGTGTAGAGAACCAAGACAAACAGTCTTGAGGACAGTCAATATGAGATGTAAAGAATGCTGGGATTTAGGTACTTCCGGGTGTCCAGAGTTTGGCTTTCACAACATGATCCCATGTGTCTACCAAGGAGACAGCTGGGAAGCACAAGGGGCTGTTATGATGAGCCCAGATCACTGCTGAAAGACCTTCTCCTGCCATAATCAGAATTGTCTCAGTCCTGAGGTGCCCGTGAACTCTACATTTGTGTTTAGCTGGTGAAACGAGGGTGAATTTGCTTCTGTTCTTCATACTTCTTTGTAAGTAGCTAATTCTCTTTGATAAATATGTAGTATTTTTATAGCTTGGATATTATCATCAGAAGGGAATTTGGGTCACAGTCCCAGGCAGTCCTAAGGGTCTGGTAGGTTGGGGTTAAGGGCAGCAGTGCAGTGAAGTCCCCATTTAGGTGGCCAAGGCTGATTCTTTACCTCGCTAGCATCTTCAACAATGGATTAATGCTGTTTACAAATCCTGGGGTGAGGGCTGTTTCCAAGAGCTGAATTTTCTGCTAGTGTCTGTCTGGACCCACACTTCATCTAGAAGCTTGCATCCCTTTTTCTTTGTCTGTCTTTCCTTTCTCCTTTTCTCTCCACACCTGGACCAAAAATTCCTTGCTCCATTTCCTCCCGTCTCCTCCTTAGCATTTTGAAAATAGCATGGCTTCGATAAATGTTATTGCCTAAAAAATGGGAGTTGGAGCAGACAAAACCAAAAGCTGTTAAATATTAAAAATGCAAAGTACTATGATTTTGATTCCAGAAGGGTCTGAATATATTCTTTAAGACTGTTTATTTAGGTCTAAACTTAAGCTACTTTTTAAAAATGGAATATATTTGACATATAACATCATGTAAATTTAAGGTATACTTAAGTTACTTTTTTAAGAAAAATAACTTACTGTTGAATATTACCTGCACAACTGCAAATTCCCTTCTGATTACATTTAATATATATACTTCTAAAACTATAAAATATTATGTATTCATTAAGGAGAATTAGCACCTTATGGAAAATACAGCATGATGAAGAACAAAAGCAAAATCAACCCTCATCTCACTGCCCAACACCACTATAGTCAATTCTTAGAAATTATTTCAGTACAGGAATTTTTCCCTATGCATAGGTTATTTTATACAATTATACTCCTGTAACATATACAATTTTCTTTTTTTTTTTAAAGATTTTATTTATTTATTTGAGGGAGAGAGAGTGAGTGAAAGAGAGAGAGCATGAGGGAGGGGAGGGTCAGAGGGAGAGGAAGAAGCAGAGAAACAGACTCCCCGCTCAGTAGGGAGCCCACCTTGGGGCTGGATCCCAGGACTCCGGGATCATGACCTGAGCGGAAGGTAGGTGCTTAACTGACTGAGCCACCCAGGCACCCTGGCATGTATAATTTTAAAAATTTAACATAATAAACATTTCATGTAATTAACTGTTCTTCTAAAAGAGCATGCTTCATGGTTACAAAGTATCATAATTTAAATAACATCCTGAGATCTTGCAGTTGTTTCTAGCTTTTGCTATAATGTATCATTTGTGTGATCAGTATTTCTAGCTACACTTGTACATGTGTGTGACTATGAGGTTATATTCTTAGGAGAAAAGTCTCTTCAGAGCATTGGACATTTAAAAGGCTTTGGCTTCATTCTGCTTACTTGGTCTTCAGAAAGCTTTAGCAATTTGGCAGCGTGAATCAGAATATATACACCCATTGTATGAAAGTGTTCCTTCATATTCCTAACAATTTCAGAAACATCTTTTCCAATTTAAAAGATTTAAAATGTTATTTATGTTTGCATTTCTTACTAATGAGATTGAATATTTTTATATATTTATTATTCCTTTACATTTTGCTTTTTTGTAAAGCAATTTTTTTTCCTATTCATGACCCTAGGACATTTTTAAATTTAAATCTGCATTTTTAAGTTTCATATTGCATTGCAGAAACTGTGTTAAGGATACAACCTTTTGACTGTCATATGCTGAAAATAGTTTTCCATGTTTCTGGTTACAATTTTAATTTCCTTTTCAGTGATTATCTTAAATTTTTTTTTGTAGTTACATCCATCTGCCTTTTCTTTAATCCATCAGTAATTTAATTTAAATTATATCTAATTTTTTTAATGTCATATATCTTTATCCTGCTGTCTAAACACCATTATCCATCCTGAAAGTCCTATTGGAATTTTTATTGGAGAGGTGTTAAATGTGTTAAATTTAGAAATAAACTTTAGGAAGAATTGTTAGCATATCAAGATTTTTTTTTCAATGTATGAACATGGTGTATATTCTAATCACTCATGCCTATATGTTTTCTTATATAATTTTTTATATTATTCTCCTTTTAATCCTTCACATTTCTTTAAACATTTAAAAAATTAATGTTTTCACTTGCTAATGAAGATGCAATCATTTTCCCATAGTTTTTTCTAATGGGTTATTGTCAGTGTATTCTAAAGCTTCGATATTTTTTTATAGTCACTATGAAGCCAGCTATCTTAATGAACCCTGTACAGCAGAAGTTCTAATGTTTTTCATGTCACTTTTCTCAGATTTGCCCAATAATCATATAAATCTTTATGTTCTTAAATTTTATATCCAGTGTCTATGTCCTTCTTTTTTATTAGAACTTTCAGAACAATTTTAATTAAAACTGGTAAAAGTAAACATATTTTCTTACCCCTGACTTTCAAAGAATGTTTCTCTTAATATTACGTTAAATATGTTGGCTGTTGGTTTAAGTCAGAAGTTTAAAAATTATATCATTCAGTTACTAGTTTACCAAGAGAGTTAATCAGATCTAGATATTAATTTATCAATTGTCCTTTTGGCACTCAGCAATACTTTTTTTTCTTCTATTGCCTAATTTCTTAGTCTTCAACTGATGTAGAGCTCCTAGAATAGACAGTACTTGGTCTTAGACTTTGTTCTATTAGCACACTGGTAGATTTGCTTGCTAATATTTATTTACATTTTTGCATCTTTGCTGTAAGGTACAACTGTCATTTCATTTTTTAGTGTTGACTTTTCAAGTTTTGGTTTCAGGGCTATAAGGAAATAAGCATTTTCTAAAATTTATTATGCTTTCTGAAATAAGACTTTGGTGAGAAGCTTTTCTTCCAGTCAACTTCCTGGAAGATACTGCTTCCCTCTCTTTCTTTGTTTAGCCATTACACAGTAGTACAGGGCATTTCCCAGGCCCTCCAGGTGAAGCAGAAGAAAAAAGAAATAACACAATAGGTTATTGATTCAGAAAACCAGTGGGAGTGAGGTCTACACAGTAGTTTGTCGGTTTTACCCTCTCAGTTTAGGAGTCTTGCCAGCCAATGATATAATCGCAGGGAAAGAACCTCAGCCACACAGTTCTTGTGAAGATGACCAATGCAAAAGCCAGCCCCAAGGAGCGGGAAGAGCCCAGCAGTGGTTCTCTGTGCACTGAAGCTCCTTAGCCAGAGGAAGAGGCTGAGCCTCATGCTCATCTTTTTTTCTGGCACAATACATAGTTTCCCAGGGAAGACACATCCTTGTGGGTAGACACAGATTTTGTAAAATCCAAGAAGATATACGGATAAGCAAAATTTAGCAGGACAGATTTTTTCAGCTTGGGTATGCATTTTATAAGACTTTTAAAAAGACCGTGATTGGGGCGCCTGGGTGGCTCAGTCATTAAGCATCTGCCTTTGGCTCAGGTCATGATCCCAGGGTCCTGGGATTGAGCCCCACATCTGGCTCCCTGCTCAGTGGGAAGCCTGCTTCTCCCTCTCCCACTCCCCCTGCTTGTGTTCCCTCTCTCACTATCTCTCTCTCTGTCAAATAAATAAATAAAATCTTAAAAAAAAAACAAGACCATGATTAATAAAATGGCTTATTTAAGGACCTTGATAATTAGCATTTAGAGGGAAAAATTAAAATTGCAATTTAAAAAAATTAAACTTTATTTTAAAAATATCAAGTTTTATTTTTTCCAGATTCTCCCTCCCCATAAACAATATGAATAAGGCAAGCAAGGAGATACTATCAAAGACATATAAATAAACCTTATTTTGTGGCTTAAAAAATCATTATATATATAGTTTATTGGCTTCTACAATGTTATTATTAATATAAATTTATTTTGGCACATTTTATTTTCACCATCACTTAGCTTTTAAAACAGTCATTGTTTTGTTCCATTAACGTGAACTCTCTCATGCTATGTAGATGGAGATCTAGATATCTATAGAGGGTCAAGACCATACATACTTTTTTTTTTAGTTTTTACTTAAATTCCAGTTAATTAATGTACAGTGTAATACTAGTTTCAGGTGTACAATATAGGTGTACAATATATACTTCCATACAAAACCCAGTGCTCATCATGACAAGTGCACTCCTTAATCCCCATCATTTATTAACCAACTCTCCCCCCCCAACACACACACACCTCCTCTCTGTTTGTTCTCTATAGTTAAGAGTCTATTTGTTGGTTTGCCTCTCTCTCTCTCTCTCTTTTTTTCCTTTGGTTTGTTTGGTTTGTTTCTTTTCTTTTTTTTTTTTTAAAGATTTTATTTATTTATTTGACAGAGAGAAACAGTGAGAGAGGGAACACAAGCAGGGGGAGTGGGGGAGGGAGAAGCAGGCTTCCCGCTGAGCAGGGAGCCCAGTGTGGGGCTCGATCCCAGGACCCTGGGATCATGACCTGAGCCGAAGGCAGATGCTTAATGACTGAGCCACCCAGGCGCCCCTGTTTGGTTTGTTTCTTAACTTCCACATATGAGTGAAATCATATGGTATTTGTCTTCCTCCGGCTGACTTATTGTGCTTAGCATAATACTCTCAAAATAACTTTTGCACAGAGAAGAAAACAATCAACAAAACTAAAGGGCAACCTATGGGATGAGAGAAGATATTTGCAAATGACATATGATA
Organism: Leptonychotes weddellii; assembly: GCF_054177405.1. Classification (NCBI taxonomy): domain Eukaryota; kingdom Metazoa; phylum Chordata; class Mammalia; order Carnivora; family Phocidae; genus Leptonychotes; species Leptonychotes weddellii. The sequence continues at coordinate 79,629,505 of NC_138378.1, read as the reverse complement.
AAGGGTTAGTATCCAGAATATATAAAGAACTTATAAAACAACACCCAGAAACCAAATAATCCAATTTAAAAATGTGCAGAAAACACAAATAGACATTTTTCCAAAGAAGACATACAGATGGCCAACAGACATGAAAAGATGCTCAACATCACTGGTCATCAAGGAAATGTAAATCAAAACTACAATGAGATATCACCTCACACCAATCAGAATGGCTAAATTCAGCACAAGAAACAACAGGTGTTGGTGAGGATGTGGAGAAAAGGGAACCCTCTTGCACTGTTGTTGGGAATGCAAACTGGTGTAGCCACTCTGGAAAACAATATGGAGGTTCCTCAAAAAGTTAAAAATAGAACTACCCTATGATCTAGCAACTGCACTACTAGGTATTTACCCAAAGAATACAAAAATACTAATTCAAAGAGATACATATACCCCATTGTTTATAGCAGTACTATCTATAATAGCCAATTATGGAAACAGCACAAGTGTCCAAAGACTGATATATGGATAAAGGAGATATGGTGTTTAAATATAAATATAAATATACACACACTAGAATATTACTCAACCATAAAAAAGAATGAAATCTTGCCATTTGCAATGACATTATGCTAAGTGAAATACCATACATACTTTGGCTCCAGGCATACAATAGTCAGCAAGAATCAAGCCTGATCTCTGCCCTCAAACAGATATTAATAAGACATTAATCCAGTGATTATTCAAATCAGTGTACACTTAAAAATTATCTTAAGAGGTATTAAATAATATTAATGTTATGAGAGTATATAAAAATTCACTTAATCTGAATGGTTTTGGGCTGAGAGCTAAAGGATGAGTAGGAATTAGGAAGAGCAGAGTGACAGACAGTGGTTAGTTACACAAAAGCCATATACAACCCCCTTCTCCTTCCCCATCCTCTACTAGAGATATTATTGATGTCCCAGTTCCCTTGCAGGGAGCATTGGCCATATGACAAAGTTGTAGCCAGTGGGGTGCAGGAGAAAGTCTCTAGATTGAGCTTCTCTTCTTGAATAAAAAGACAATGTCTACAAGAAAAATACTTTTTTTTATTCTTTGCTTTTCCCCCTTCTTCCTTTCTAGAATAAGGGCAAGAGACCTGGATGGTAGCAGCACATTTTACCAATGAGAACAACCTCTATCCACTAAGGTTTGGGAATCAGAAAGTTAGAAAGAGCCTGAAGCCCTGAGCATTCACTGACCCACATACCAGCCCTAAACTACCCTACCTGGCATTGGCCTTCTTGTTGTGAAAAACAGTGAAACCTCTATTTCTTTAAACTTATGATAAACAGATTTTCTCTTATTTGCAATGAAATGTAATCCTAACTAACTAAGAGGGAGGTTGGGTGGAGAGGAAAGAGTTGAGAAAAGTTAGCTGCATTTATGAAAACCCTGGGCAGGAGGAAGTATGATGCATTGGAAGAACCAATGCTTTCCATTTACACTTGTCATTTTTCACATTAAAAATGTATCCATGGATAAAATTAAAAGAAAATGGAAGAAACATAAAATCACAATTCATAAGCCCTATGGTAATTTATTACCACCCTAACTATTAATGGAGTCTGAGTAATAAAAGAAGCTCACTGCAGGCTGTGAGGCAGACAAGATCAGCAAAGAGTTGTTGGAAATACTGTGAGTCCACCTCTTATTTCTTACTCAGCAGAGCAAGTGATTGAGTGCATGACTGTAGGAATAATGTTGCATCCACTTCCCTTTACTTTCCATAATGTTAATATTTGATATTATATGAGAAATAATAAATTATTCAGACAGTTAAGAAACAATGGGCTGGATTATGTTTGTCTTTGTTGTTTTTACATTTTTTTCCCTTACTGAACTTGCTCAGGTTATATTTATTTCTTTTTTATTTTGAAAAATTATTTCCTAGGTGTTTTTTTAAGGAATTTGGAAAGAAGTATTTCAAAGTGATCCCCTCAATCTTTTACAGAACTATAAATCCATATTTGTTTTTGAAGTTGATAAAATTAGTGGCAGTGTGGAGGATGTTCTAGAGTTGGGGAGAAAACTATTGGTAGGGATTCTAAATAGGAAGTTATTATAATATTGAGGTAAAATATTATTGAACTATGGATCTGGAGAAACCAGATTCCAGAGATTTTAGGGTGAAATTATAAAATGTAGCAAGCTATTCAATGTTTGGAAAGTTGTAGGAGTTGGAAATGAAGGAGAGGAAGGAGCAGAGGCTTCTCTCGGTTTACTAACATGGGAGAATGTATAGGTGGATAGTAAAATCAGGAACGCAGGAGGCAGAGCACATTAAGAAAGAGCATATACATACCCACTGCAGAACATCTACATATCCACTGTAGACATTCAATAGCTATTTATTACGCCCATGTTGTATCAGTTATCCATTGCCATAGTAATGCTGTATAAAAACCATAAGATCTCTGGGATATAAAACAATAAACAATTGTTTATTTTATTAGTCTGCAATGTTCAGCTGATTTGGCCTAGGCTTGTCTGAATTTTGGCTGGGCTCATTCATATTTCTGGAGCCAGGGAGCTGCCAACAGATCAAGTTGGCCTCAGCGGAGATGATGGGCAACTCAGCTCTGCTCCATGTGTCTTTCATCCTTCCACAGGTTACCCAAGGTAGGTCTTCGTGGCAATGGCAAAGGTGCAAAAGACAAACAGATGCATGCAAACACTTTTTCAAGTCTATATTTGTGTCACATCTACTAATGCCCCACTGGCCAAAACAAGCCCTCAGAATGGACTAGAGTCACACTTAGAGAACTGGATTCCATCTCTTTAGGGCAAGGATACAGAGAAGGACAAATATTTGATACCATTAATGCAATTAATCTACATGTTAACTATGTGCCAGGCACTGTTCTAGACCCTGAAGATACAACAGAGGACAACAATAAAGTCCTTATTCTCTATTTAGAGATATATATAATAAACAAACTAAAAAATATGTAATTTTGCTACAATTAAGTGCTGCAATGAAAAAGGTAAAAGAATGAGAGTGGTTAAAAGTAATGTGGTATAATGATCTTGGAAGTGGACTTTCTAGGTACAAGAACAGCTAGAATAAAAAGCCCTAAGTCAAGAATGGGTTTGTAATAAAACCTGGGTGTGACTGGATGACAGTGAGTTAGGTGGAGAAAGGTCAGTGAAATTAAAGAAGAAGGCCATGCAGATCACAAGTGTTAGTCAGGATAGGCTATGATATGCTTCAGTAATAAGTAAATTGCAATGATTTAATACACAGGAGTTTATTCATCACTCACTCTAAGTTTACTATAGGTTCAATTTCTTTCTTGGGCAGCTCCCTGAAAACATTATTTGGTCACAGGCTGTTTCCATCTTACAGCCTAGCCATCACAACCTGAGCAGCTTGGTTTCTACATTAAAGGAAGAAAGAACTGAGAGCTACATGGGAGCTTTTACACTGGTCCAGAGGTGATATATATCACTTCTCCTCAAAATCCATTAGCAATAACAAGTCATATGGTCTGGTCCAACTGCATGGACTCTGGAAAATGTAGGAGAGCAAATGAATGTTCAGCAAGCATTAAAAGTTTCTGCCACAGCAAGGTAAATTTGGTTTTCATTCTATGTGTGATGATAAACCATTAGAAGATAATAAGCAGGGAAGGAGCATGATCTTATCTATACTTTTAAAAGATCATCTGGCTGTTGTATGGAGAATAGAGAGTAGGGAAGCAACAATGGAAGGAAGGTGACCAGTTAGGAGCTCTCCTATGGTGATCCCAGGAGAGAGATGATGGTGACTTAACTCAGGGCATAATGGTGGGGTGCTAAGTGATCAGATTTGGGGTATGTTTTCAAAGTAAAGCAAAGGACTTACTAGTGGAGTAGATGTGGGATAAAAGAGAAGAAGAACAATCAAGAATCATGCCTGGGCTTGAGACTAAGCAACCGGGAGAATGGTGATTCCATTTACTAAGCTGGGGAAGAATGGAGAAGAAATAGGTTCAGGAGCAGAAACCAGGAGTGATTTTGGCCCTGATAAGTTTTAGAAAAGTAGCAGACAGACAAGTGGAGATATTGAGTGAACTTATAGTTGATTTTTTTTACTTTATTTTTTTTACTGAGATATAACTGACATATAACATTATATTAGTTTCAGGTGTACAACATAATGATTCAATATTTTTATATATTGTAAAATGGTCACCACAATAAATCTAGTTAACATCTGTTACCATACAAAGCTACAATAATTTTTTTTCTGGTGGTGAGGACTTTTAAGATCTACTCTCTTAGCAACTTTCAAATATGTAATACAGTTTTTTTCTTAACTATAGTCACCATCCTGTACATTACATCCCTGTGACTTATTTATTTTCTAACTGGAAGTTTGTACCTTTTGATCCTTTTACCCATTTTACCCATCCCTCACACCCCACTTCTGGCAACCATCAATCTCTTCTCTGTATCTTTGAGTTTGGGGTGATTTTGTTTTTGTTTTTGTTTTAATTCCACATATAAGTGAGAACATATGGTATTGGTCTTTCTCTGTCTGACTTATTTCACCTAGTATAATGCCCTTGAGGTCTGTCCATGTTGTCACAAATGGCAATATTCCATTCTTTTTTATTGCTGAATAATACACGTGTGTGTCTATGTGTGTGTTTGTGTGTGTGTATTTTCTTCACCCATTCATCCACTGATGGACACTTAAGTTGTTTCCGTATTTTGGCTAAATAACCCTGCAATGAACATGGGGTTGCATATATCTTTTCAAATTAGAGTGTTCGTTTTCTTTGGATAAATACCCAGAAGAAGCTGGGTCATACGTAGTTCTCTTTTTAATTTTTTGAGGAACCTCCATACTGTTTTCCGTAGTGGCTACACCAATTTACAGTTCGACCAACAGTGCACGAGAGTTCCCTTTTCTCCACATCCTCACCAACATTTGTCATGTATTGTCTTTTTGAAAATAGCCATTCTAACAGGTATAAGGTGATACCTCATGGTGGTTTTGATTTGCATTTTCCTGATGATTAGTGAGTTGAGCATCTTTTCATGTACCTGTTGGCCACCTGTATGTCTTCTTTGGACTGACAGTTGATTTTTTTTTTATTCTTATGTTAATCCCCATACATTACATCATTAGTTCTAGATGAAGTGTTCCATGATTCATTGTTTGTGCATAACACCCAGTGCTCCATGCAGAACGTGCCCTCCTCAATACCCACCACCAGGCCAACCCATCCTCCCACCCAGTTGATTTTTAAATCTGGAGTTCAAGAAGAGAGGTAAGGGCTGGGATACCAATGTGGGAGTCATTAGCATATACTTGGGGGTATATACAACCAGCTAGTGGAAAGAGTGACAGAGAAGATTGCCACTGATTGAGCCCAAGAGAACTCCAAATTTACAAAAGCAGGAAAGAGGAGTAGGAAGTAGCAACTATAACTAAGAAGGAATAGCCAGTGAGTGACGAGAACTAGTAGGTGACGTATTTTGGAAGCTAAATAGGAAAGCTTTTCAAAAAGGAAGAAGTCCCTTCTATGTCATAAATTGCTGAGAGGTTAAGCAAGATGATGGTCAAGGATTTGACAAGGTGAGACCATCATTGACCCTGACAAAAGCAGCTTTAGTAAAGTGGTGGAAATTGACTGGGATAGGCTGACAGAAGACTGTGAGGGGAAAATAGAGTTATAAATGGGAGAAGAGGAAAAGTATCATAGGCAGAAGGGACCTAAGTTTAAGGAAGGATTTTTTTAAGGGGGAAGAAATTACAGCATGTTTGTATTGTGATAAGAATGGGACAATTGAAAGAGAAATTTATGATGCTGATGAGTGGAGAACATAGGAACAAAGTTTTTGAGTGTGCAAATGAGGATGGGTCCAGGTTTGCCTTCAAAGGGAGGTGAGACCATACATGGTGACCAGAAGAACAATGGACATATGGGTAAAGGAAAAGAGAGGCTGGTAGATCTGATGATAAAATTACATAGTTCATTTTTATTTCTTCTATGTTTCCTAGGAAATAAAAATCAAGTCATCAGCTGAAAGTAGAAGGAGGTGTTAGCGGTGGAGAAGAGGGAAGAAGTTTTGAAATAGTCATGTTTCGGAGCTGGAGAGTGAAGTGACTAGAAAATACTTTATGACTGTTGAATGATGCAGAAGGGCCACTTGAGATTTATGAATTGACAGAAAGTTTAGAGATCAGTCAACATAATATGTGTTTTTCTATAACATAGGCTTAGAGATTATTAGCATTGGGTTTTGTCAGATGAGTGAAATGGAGAGAGGAAGGAAAGTGGAATCAAAGGTATGTGCAAGAAGGGACCACAGGGATGGACCATGGAGTCCTAGTTGGAGGAATAGAGAAGCAAGGACATGAGAGGTGATGGATAATAAAAAGTGGTAAGATCGAGGGACTGGGGATCCTGATGAGTATTGAGAATTGTTGGACTTGGCGTACCAGAGGACATGAACTGAAAAAATAGGAGGTGATAGAGAGTAACAGGTTTGAAGTAGAAATTTTGGAAATTATGTAGTTACTGTGATGACGAAGTCCAGGTAATGATTCACCATGAGAGTGGAAGGTTGGAGGCAAGTGGAGGAAAACATAATAGGAAGTGAGGAAGTAAAGGAAGTGAGTCAGGGAGCTGGACTGATCATGTGTGTGCATACTGTAGTCACCAAAAGTGAAGACAGGGACAGTGATGGGAACACAGTGAGCTAAAATCTCCAATGAATGAGAGGGAATGAACTGTAGATGAGTCAGGGAGTGGATGCAACAAGTATAACAGGTGGTATAGTCTGTTACCATGTGTCAAAGATGCTGGGGTTTAAAAGATAAAGAAGGAATAACGGTCCAGAAGTGGAGCGAGGACAGTGAGTATATCTACCCCTGGTCTGGCTCTGCAGTGTGTAGACTGTGGAGAAAGCACAACCACTCGAGACTACTGTGGTGGTGGAAGTGATATCCTGAAACAACCAAGTTGCAGGTAGCAAAAGATGAAGGGAGCCTTCAAAGAAGAGGTGAAGATTTTGTTGATGACAGACTATGTGTTCCATGGGGATGGCAGGGTGGGAGGGTGCATCAGACTAGGGAAATGTTTTGAGCCATTGGAGATAAGAGCCAGAGTGGTAGCTCTTGACTAGAGAAGCTCAGACCTCTGGTGGTGGGCAGACACACAGAAGTAGAGAACAGTGGAACTGGTCATGGTGGTCATTAAGAGGAAGGCCCATAATGTTCCTAATTAGAGCTTTGCCTTGGTACTAGACACTGAGACATCTTGTAGTGGGCTCTTGAAGGTCTAGAGGCCTCCTCCAAAGATTTTTCCTAGAAATTTCAGATCTTGGGAGTAGATTGTTTACCACAACTATAGAATATGTCATGGGGGGCTTGCTCGATGCCCTTAGCAAGAATAGGTCCAATAGGGTTTTGAAGGAGATTGAAGGGAGTGAAATCCAATGCATATGTGATAACATTGGCCTAGAGAGAAGAGACTTCTTCAGTCGAGAGGGGCAGCAGAATCGGAGATACACACATCAGACTCAATGTCCTTCTCTTTTACAATAAATATCTTGTAATGTCCCCTTTACTATGTAGAAATAAAATTCATAGATATTATAATCTACCTATATACACATTTTCAAGGAAAAAATCAATATAATGTCCTAAGTGTATTATAAAACAGAAATAAGAAAACAAGCAGTTTATAATAAATTAATATGTATTTCAATATGGAAATGCTCAGGCATACAACATGAGGATACAAGATGAATGCATTAGGTTTACATCTTTATTTCAAATAAAGAGAATGTGATAGTAACAGATGCAGGCAGACACAGCAGTGAGTCTTTTTTCTTTAGTTTGTTTATTTTGGCAATTCAAATACTTTGAACCACGCTCTGTCAGGGACATGAGGCTCTGATATGGGAAATAGGGATCAATTCTTGGTAATGAACAAAACAAAAGACAGTCTTCCCTTATTTATATGGCAGTTAGCTTTCTAGAAAATTCAGGATATGTTTTTCTTTTTAAGTTCAAAAATACTTTTTTATGTTGTAGGTAGAATAAAAGTCCCCCAAAGATGTCCACATCCTAATCCCTGGAACCCGGGAATATGTTACCTGATGTGGTGCAGGGGATTTTGCAGGTGTGGTTAAGTTAAGGATCTTGAGATGGGGAGTTTGTCTTGGGCTGTGTGGTTGGACCCAGTGTAATCAGAGGGGTCTTACAAAGAAAGTGGGAGGCAGGAGGGTCAAATTCGGAGAGAGAGCTGAAGGTGTTATGCTACTGGGTTTGAAACTGGAGGAAGAAGCCATGAGGCAAGGAATGCAGGCAGCCTCTAGAAGATGGACAAGACAAGGCAACGGATCCTCCCCGAGAGACCCCAGGAGGAGCACAGCCCTGCCAACACCTTGATTTTACCACAGCAACACCCGCTTCAGACTCCTGGTCTCTAGAACTATTAAATAATAAATTTGTGTTGCTTTAAGTAATAGGAAATTAATTCACCTTATTTATATAAAAATCAAAGCTAGGTTCTGGATTTGGGTAATTATAAGCAGGTTTTTCACCCACATGACTAGAGTGGCATTCAAAAATCATTTGGAGTGTGGGACAGTATTTCTTTGTGCAGGGCCATACCACGCACTGTAGGACAAGGCAGCATTCCTGGCCCCCACATCTAAATACCAGCAGCATCCCTGAGTCATTGCCAACCAAAAGGTGCCTCTGCAAATTCTCAGTTTGCAAAAGAAAGTACCCATCATCTAGAAACAAGGAGAGTGGAGGCATTCATATCTGAAGACTTCTTTGAACTAGAAACCCAGTTTCAAAGATACTTTTATGGACCTTTAGTTACTTGGCACTCAGTAGCCTCAAAGCGGACAGAATAAAGGTCAGTAAGCTTTCAGTATTCTGATCAATCAATAAATACTCCTTTTTGATTCCTTAGAAGCCTGTATTGAGCCCCTCCCCATCCTCTGCCCCTGAAACTGAGTCTGAGAACAGAACTTCCACTGGATAATAGAAGCCATCCCAATCCAGAACTTTCTAGTTTCCCAGGGAAGCATCTTTAATGAAATCCCCAACCATTTATAAAAATTCTCAAGTGGGAGAATTAATTCAGTTAAAATGGAAATATGAGTCATTCTTTCAGTGTCCATTGCTATGGATTACAGAGAAAAAAAGTAATCTTCTTTTATATAATGCCTCTTCCTCAGCAGCCATTTGTTATTATCTGCAAAGGTTGTGCATACTTAGCAACCGTTTTTAGAAGAGAAGTGTTAGACGATAATACATGATAGACCTCTGTGTTACGTGGATGCAATAACATCAATGCTACTCAAGGTTCCACTGGGGGATTCTCAGCATCACATGGAAAGAAAGGACTACAGCACTCAGAGGGGGTAATGTACACACTGAGAGCCAAGACACAGAAGTCTTTGGGTTAGTAGTATCACATGAGAGTGAGAGAGGAGTCAAGAGAGTGATTGCTTCACTCCTGAGGTCCTGAGCCACGGTGTTGTATTTAGCCCTCACCAGAGATACTAGGCACCAGTATATTGTTTAACACATCAGCTATCTGTCCTCCCAGAAGGCCGCTGCGTGGCTCCAAAGAATGGAGCAGGTTAAGACAGCTCATTACAGAACCGTTCTTTGCATAAGAACAGGAAGGTCTAATTTCTGCCTTTCTCTCTACTTAAGAATATAGTTTGATGGTTACCAACTCAGAGGAGTGTTCCTTTTGATGAGGGAGAAGTATGATGAATATTCTTTCAAATTAAAAGGGTAGATAATTATCGTATAATTAGACAAGAGTTCACCTTATGATTTGCTCCCTGCTCACCCCTATGTGAATGTTAGAAAAAAAATTGTTTTCCTCCTGTTTTGCCTGGTTCATTATGGTGAAGTCAGGCTGCTAAATACCTCCAAATCTCTATCCCTCCTTCATTCTTTACACTCCTTCTTTACTTCAACCAGATCAGGAACCAATTTCCTAAGTGGAAAGTAACTTTTACTTATTATTCATGATTCAATAAGTAACCCAAAAAGAGCAGTAAAGCAATTCAGAACAATAAAGTGTAGTAGCTAGCAACAAAAGCAAAAATAAACAAGTGGGATTACATCATACTCAAAAGCTTTTGCCCCAAAAGGAAACCATCAACAAAATGAAAAGGCAACCTACTGGATGGGAGAAAATACTTGCAAAGCATATAATATGAGCTGATATCCAAAATATATTTTAAAAACTCATGCAACTCAGTAGCAAAAATAAAAACAATCTGATTTAAAAATGGACAGAAAATCTGAATAGGCATTGCTCCAAAGTAGACATACAGATGGTCAACAAACACATGAAAAGATGCTCAACATCACTCATCATCAGGGAAATGGAAATCAAAATGAACATGAGATATCACCTCACACCTGTCAGAATGGGTAGTATCAAAAAGACAAGAAATAACAAGTACTGGTGAGGATGTGGAAAAAAGAGAACTTTGTGCACTATTGGAGGGAATGTAAATTGGTGCAGCCACCTTGCAAAACAGTATAGATGATCCTCAAAAAATTTAAAATGGAACTACAAATGATCCAGCAATTCCACTTCTGGGTATTTATCTGAAGGAAATAAAAACACTAATTTGAAAAGACATATGTTCCCCCACCTTCATTGTAGCATTATTGCAATGACCAAGATATGGAAATAACCTAAGTGTCCATCAACCAATGAATGGATAAAGAAAATGTGATATATATGTATACACACACACACACACACACACATACACATACGATGGAATATTACTTAGTCATAAAAAAGAATGAAATCTCTTCATTTGCAACAACATGGATGGAACTTGAGGGCATTAGGCTGAGTGAAATAAGTCAGATGGGGAAAGACAAATACCATATGATCTCTCTAAAGAGATGTGGAATCTAAAAAACAAAACAGAAAAACCCAAGCTCACAGGTACAGAGAACAGATTTTGGTTGCCAGAGGCCGGGGGTTGGGAGTTGGAAGAATGGGTGACCTGTTTGATTTTTTTTTTTTTAGTTTAAATAAATTATTCAGATTTTTTTAAATGTGCTTATTGATTAAAGACAGATTCATCTGCCAGATTTATTTTTATCAAGAAATTTTAAGAAAGCAAAAATGGAAGAGTGGCATTTTAAATGGGCTGTGCATCAAACCTGAGGGTATAGAACCAGAATTTTTTTTTCCACCAAAGCAAAGCTGTTACCTTTTAGTTGTGACTGGTTTATTCATTGCTAATGCTTTAAAAATGAGATTAAATCAGACCCACGGTCTATATTACAAGGAGGATACATGCCCCTTGTGAAGTCCAGTTGTTTGGCAATCTTAAAAACATAAAAAATTTAAAAAAAATTTTTTTATAAAAAAAATGGGAGTGTGGTAGAGGTCAGTGGGATAGACTCCAGAATCATGCATTATCAACATCATCAACAAATATTTGGTGACTGTAACTTCACAGTTAAGCTATCAGTCAGTTAATAACCATTGACAAAGCCTCTTTAGACTTTATGTTGCAATGCAGTATTCAGCAAAGTAGACAAAAATAGCATCAGATACTAAGGTTAACAACAAGATACCCAGAAGACAAGTTCAGCACAGTGTTATTTTGGGGGAAGAGAAGTGAATCCCATTCTTTTATGTTTTCTACAGAAGTAAGTTTAAGACTAGGATTTAGGTAGGGTTCGGAAGGTACCATTGAAGTAAAGCCATCATAAATTAGATTCTTATTGTTGATTAAATAATTAGAGTAATATAAGCTAAAGTGCATTTTACTTAACACATGTATTTTTTTTTCTGATTACAAAGGAGAGCTTTTTAGAAAATCTGGAAAATATATAATCAAGAAAAAGTCTCATAATTACAGCACCCAGAAATAATCATGCTACTGTATTTACATTTCATCATTGGAACTTAGCTGTCGTACTTAGTTTTGTAATCGGCTTTTTACTTTAAATTAATTCTTAACCAATATGATTTTTGACTACTGATCACAAGGTATCCCATTTGTATTAGTTTTCTACTGCTGCAGTAACAAATTACCACAAACTTAATGACTTGGAACAATACAAAGGTATTCTCTTATAGCTCTGTAGGTTAGAAACCTGATATATGCTAAAATCAAGGTGTTGGCAGGGCTCTGTTCTTTTCTGGCACGCTAGAGAAGAATCTGTTTCCTTGCCTTTTCCAGCTTCTACAGGTCAACTGCATTCCTTGGTTCATTGCCCCTCCTCCATCATTCAGAGCCTGTATCATTGAGTCTCTCTGACTATACTGTTGTCATGCTTCCCCCCGGACCACAGGTGAGAAAGATTCTTTGCTTTTAACAACCCATGTGATTAAGTTGGGCCCATCTGATAATCCAGGATAATCTTCCCTATTTTAAGGTCCTAATTTAATCACATCTGCAAAGTCCCTTTAGCATGTAAGATCATGTATTCATTCATTCACAGGCTCCTGGGATCATGACTTGGACATCTTAGGGATAGAGAGGGTGTTTTTCTGCCTACCACATTATTTGTGGTAATAATTCATTAAACCAATTCCCTTTCATTGGACATCAGTTTCAAGATTTTCAAAAATAATGAATAACAAATATTTTTTCACATAAGTCTGGGCAAACTTGAATATTTCCATAGGGTAAATTTCTAAAATTGGAATTTCAAGTCAAAGGTTGTTTTTCCAAATGCCAAAGCTCTTGACATGTTGTTGAATTTACTTCTTGAAAGGTCTAAACTCATCTCTCTCCAGTGGTCTATGAAAATGCCTGATTTTGCACCTTGGCAACTGGGAACTATGTAACTAGTCTTTAATGTTTGACAAATTGATGAGTGAAAAATGATACCATATTATTGTACCAACTGCATATCTTTGCTTACTAATAAGCATAAACTTTTTTTTCTTCCATATTTCTGTTGGCCATTTATATTTCTTACATTTTGAAACTGGTTTATTTAACTCTTTTGCCCATTTTTATATAAGGGGTTTATTTGCTTATTTCTTAAATTTGTTTCTAAGGGTTATCTCTACGTTAATGATATTAACACTTTTTAATATAATATGCAAACTATTTCAACTTTGTTATTCACTTCTTAAATTTTTAAAGGTATTTTTTGACATTCAGAAGTTTTACATAGTTAATCTATTGAGCATTTTTTAAGACTTTATTTATTTATTTGCCAGAGGGGGCGAGAGAGAGAGAGCACGTGAGCACAAGAGACGGGAGGGGCAGAGGGAGACACAGGCTCCGCACTGAGCAAAGAACCTGATGTGAGACTTGATCCCAGGACTCCGGGATCATTAACTGAGCCGAAGGCAGTTGCTTAACCCACTGAGCCACCCAGGCGTCCCTATTGAGCATTTTTTGTTACTGATTTTAAGGTTAGAAAGTTCTCTATCACGCCAAGAATAGGTGTGGTCCAAATAATGGTATAAGAAAAATCTCACTGTAATTTTTATTGGAATTGTATTAAAATATAAAATGATGGAGAGTTAATTCATTCCCTCAATGTTATAAGCCTTCCATTTTTAAGTTTTCCATTTTTTAATTTTTTTAATTTATTTTTTGTTTTGTTTTGTTTTGACCTCTGGTAAGTATTCAGTGTATTCATCATACAAATGTCCTGCACATTTTAATTAGATTGTTCCTATAGTTTATCTTTTTGTTGTTATTGTGGAAAAATATTTTTATCATATATATTCACTTGTTATTAATGTGCCTATATGAAAAATCTATCACTTTATATCTATTTTGTAACTAGCTACCTCCCTGCATTAGCTCAACTCCAACTACCACAGGCAAAAAGCATATTTTATTATAAGAACACTGAGGCATCTCACATAACCCAAAGGAAGGGCTGCAGCTGCATCTCAAAATGAACTAAAACTGGGCTTTCCTGTCTCTTGGCTCTGGACCTCCCTGAATGCTTGTTCCATCCTTCATTCTGTCTCCCAGCAAATAGCATACCTCAGATAACTTGAACCAAATAAAGGGATATACCCTCCAATAGCATTCAAATTTTACATTTTGCAACTGCAGCCACCCATAATCTCTAGCTCACTGCCTTGCTGTGCTCTCTGAAAAGAGCAATAATCTTGGAAATTATTTGTGGAAAGCCTGGACAGTTTAATAAAACTCTTGCTCTGTCTCTTGCAAAATGCCTTGGGAAGAGACTATTGGTCAATCAATTGCGGTTTCTACCTCTGAAGAGTCAGTGATGACCCAGAGGCAAAAAGCCAGTAGCAGCATATGTTGGAGGAAGGGAGAGGTGGGGAAGGAGAAGAGGGTGCTGATTATTGGCCAACAGTCAAGTATATGTTCATTACAATTCTCTTGAATTTTCAAGTTAAATAATCATGTTATTGTATTGAATTGCTTAAAGCACCTATAATATTAAACCATAGTAGTAATAGTGGACATCCGAACCAAAATAAAAATACTTTTATTTTTATTCTTCATCATTCTATATTTTGTTTGTTGGTTTGTGATGCCTTTTATCATGCAGAGAAAGGGTCTGCCCTAGTTTCTAAGATTGCATCAAAAATGTTTGGTGAGGGGCACCTGGCTGGCTCAGTCGGTAGAGCACATGACTCTTGATCTTGGCGTTGTGAGTTTGAGCCCCACATTGAGTGTAGAGATTACTTTAAAAAAATGAATGTTGAATTTTACTGAATCCTTTTCTGGTCTTTATCCTGATGGCCACGTGTTTTTCTCCCATAACCTAATGATGTGACATTTTATTATTAATGAAGGTCCTAATATTAAGTCATTCTCATTTTAATAGAGCCGTGTGCTTATGATTACATGTTTTAGATTGGCCAAGAGTCTCTACTCACAGTGTTGGGAAAAGTCTCTCCCTTTAGGGAATGCTCATTTGTATGACTTTTTAATTAAGGGGTAAAGATGAAAGGGATATTTGTGTGCTCCATAAAAGATGTTAACTGTTTGAATTGACTCATTAAAGTATAGAGTTTTTCTTCTTGTTAAAAAAGTCATTCTGAAACATATGGGCTTGATGGGAGAGTTCACTATATAACAGAGGGGAGGGAAGTATGAGCTGAGGAGGAGACCCTGACAGAATGTGACTATCTTCCTGACTCCACTGGTGGTCACTTGTGATATTAGGAACAGAGGACTAAAGGACAGAGACCTGGAGCTAAGGAATGTCAATGCCTGATATTCTTATCCAGAGAATGGAAAGTAGGACACCAGCCTCAAGTGTGCATCATCCCTTGGTTCTCTATCCATAAATAGTTTGTAGTGAGCCTATAGACCCTTGTGCCCCTTACTCTTTCCTGATCTTTTATTCGAAAAGGGCCAGAAGTGAGAGTTGCGGCCAATTTATGCTGATGCATTTTCTTAGTGGTTTTCTTTATGGGAATCTAGGGCATCTGAACCCTAGTCTAACTTCTGACAAGCCCCTTTGGGGAGATAATAAGACTAACATCCATGCTCATGCAGTTCATCCAATGCTCCTGCTAATGCTAGGTGCGGTGCATTCACCCCTCCAATTCAATACAAACGCCAATAACAGGGAAGAGCCATGAAATCCCTGAGCAGGATTGGTGCTAGTTCAGTATCAGGTTGTTATGGACCCAACCTCATGCCTTGGCTTTATTCTACCCAACAGTTTTGTAAAGTGTTTCATAAAGTATTGATGGAGCTTGGGGCTAAGCATTGTCAAGAGCCTCTGCAGAGGCCCAGTCCAGGCT
The DNA here is from genome assembly GCF_054177405.1 of Leptonychotes weddellii. NCBI lineage: Eukaryota > Metazoa > Chordata > Mammalia > Carnivora > Phocidae > Leptonychotes > Leptonychotes weddellii. Next base: position 79,613,762 of record NC_138378.1, on the reverse strand, counting down.
TGAGCTGGACCAATGGGAGTGGGATTGGTGGACCTGGAGCCCAAAACGCAAGACCTTCTTGCGACCCTAGGAGCTACATTAACTGTAATCGTGGATAATTCTGCTTAGACCATGATGTGTTATCTGACATTGTGTTTGTGAATTGGTGTTGCAAGTATTTTATTTAGCTCTTTTGAGTTGAGGGAAGACCTATGAGGGAGACTGATGATTCATTAAGGTTGTACTTCATTAAATGAATTTGGAGGCTTTACCTCTTTTTCCTTGTGTTTACATATCATAGAAATCATATAATCTCTTCTTAAAAAATTTTACCTATTAAACTGCCCAGGCTTTCCACAAATAATTTCCAAGATTATTGCTCTTTTTAGATCACGAGTTTATGCCTGATCTGCCTTTGTACATGCATTTGTTTACTTTTTAAGGGTATGTGTTTTTATTGAAAGATTAGAATAACAGTGTTTACACCACTTCATGAAGCACTCCAAAGAAATATAAGAACAATCATTTTGTACAAAATATAAACTGATTAACCTACATGGAGAAACTTAAATGATTCATTTTAAATTTCATTGAATAGAATAAATAAGGTCATGAGGAGTAATAGTGCAATACTGGGATAAGAATCAATCTCTTTCTCTCTTTCTCTCCCCTCCCTTGCCATTAAGACATCTACATTTTTATACTGAATAGACAATCTTCTTCAAAATAAACCATAGAATACTTTCAGTGTCGAATGCTGTATTTTTAACATACCTGTACACCAACCTTCTGAGAATGAGTCATTAGGCAGTTCAGAGTTCAGTGTACCTATCTCAACTTTTTTATCTGGTTATCTTTATGGTTTAAAGATTTAAGTAAAAACATAATAATAAATAATAAAACTGGCAGTATTTGCTCTACCAAACAATCAATGTAGAATTACATGTAATAGAATACATGTAAATGAGACACTAAATTGATTATTAGCAATTATATAACTGCTTTAAGTTTGTACGTTTTACCTATCAGCTGATTCACATTTTCTTTTTTTTTTTTTAAAGATTTTATTTATTTATTTGAGAGAGAGAATGAGAGAGAGAGCACATGAGAGGGGGGAGGGCCAGAGGGAGAAGCAGACTCCCTGCCAAGCAGGGAGCCCGATGCGGGACTCGATCCTGGGACTCCAGGATCATGACCTGAGCCGAAGGCAGTCGCTTAACCAACTGAGCCACCCAGGCGCCCTGATTCACATTTTCATTCAAATAAAATATTTATAGATCCTAAGGAACTTGAGCCAAAAGGAAGCACAAAAAAATCTCACGTTAGGGCAAGTAATCAATAGCAGCTGCAATAGACAAACCCTGAGTTCTCAGTACTTTAGCACAGTGGTTTATTGCTTGCTCTCCCAAAGTCTGATGGTAAGTCCATGGAGGCTCTCCTCCATCTGGTGACTCAGGAATCACATCTTTCTCCATCTTTTGACACTGTCATTTTAGCACATGACTTCCACGGTTGCCATGGCAGGATAAGAGGGAAAGTGGAGTGGTATATCAGCAATCAACTATCTTAAAGTTTATTTTTTTAAGATTTTATTTATTTATTTGAGAGAGAGAGAGAGCACAAGATGGGGGGGGGTGGAGAAGCAGAGGCAGAGGGAGAAGCAGGCTCCCCACTGAGCAGGGAACCCAATGTGGGGCTCGATCTCAGGACCTGAGATCATGACCTGAGCCGAAGGCAGACACTTAATCGACTGAGCCCCCCAGGTGCCCCAGCAATCAACCATCTTAGCTTGGAAATAACACACATGGTTTCCATTCACATTTTGTTGGCTAGACTTAGTCACACCACCTTGCCTAGCAGCAACAGGACTGAGAATTGTAATCTCTAACAGGACTAGGACAGAGAAAATAACTGGATGTGGGAGAGCACCAGCAGTGTCTCCCACAAGTGAAAAATACATAGCACTTCATATTGAGGATAGCTGATTGTAAATGGAATCCTAGCATGAAATTTTAACAACCTTGAAATATCAACAAAATTTCTCTGAGTCATCCATCTTTAAAGGAAATGGTAACATAGAATTAAGACCCAAAAAGGTGTTAAGTAAAAAAAGTCAATACCCTGGGTGTCACCCAGACATAAAATGCTAAAATGCACACACAAAAATATGCTAAAAATATAATCATATTGACCTTCAATTACAGGAAACTGTCTCCTCAACCAAGAAAGTCATAAAATGTAATTAAATATGTCTGAGATAAAACAGAGCTCAAACAAACGTACTCCCTTTGATATATCTTCCACTTCTAGCCGAAGTTCTCCTTTCCGCTGGTATGTTTTATTGTTCTAGTCCCACGCTTTCTTTCCTAAAATAAGATAACTAAATATTGCAAACTTTCATATGAAGGCACTGGTTTTCTTCTGGTATTACTTGGAAATCTGGGACCATTGGCCATTGGCTTGAATTAAAGTATTCTAAGCTGTGTGCCTCTACCACATTTTTAAAAAATTCTGTCATTTTTTCTGAAAGACATATTAATGTGGGGTCATCAAAACATACAATATTTTGGGATGTCTTTGACCTTCATAAATCTGATTATTTAAACTTTTTATTGCATAGCTGTCTTCTGAATTTGTAGGTGTCACAAAGGAATAGTAGTTTATTCTAAAAGGCACTTTCAGAACATTCTTTGGCTCATGTTCTGCAAATAGATTTCCAATATGCTCCTGAGTGATGTTAATGGGAAGATTTCCAACATTTCCTTTTTTTTTTAAGGATAGTTTATACTTATTAGAGCTTTGGTTGGGCTTCTCCACTTCAGTTTTGGTAAATCCATCAAATATTCACCTTGGATTAGTGATTACCTGATTCATCCACTTGTTCTTTTTTTTTTTTTAAAGATTTTATTTATTTATTTGAGAGAGAGAGTGAGAGAGAGAAAGAACACGAGAGGGGGGAGCGGGAGAGGGAGAAGCAGACTCCCTGCCGAGCAGGGAGCCCGATGCGGGACTCGATCCCGGGACTCCAGGATCATGACCTGAGCCGAAGGCAGTCGCTTAACCAACTGAGCCACCCAGGCGCCCCATTCACCTGTTCTTGACCTAACACTGCCCATGTTTTTCCCAACAGCTGATGAGGAGATATGACTCAAGTGCATAAGCTGAATTTATACACAGAGGGTCCATCTTTTTATTTGAAACTTTTCCTAGGTAATAGGTGTTTAGGAATTCTATATAGTTGTTTATATGCTGCTGATCTTTTAGGTTCATTTTCTTTTAGTAAATGTGTTTTATCCATTAACACTTCTTGTCCTAATGATTATGCCTGATCTGCTTCTGCTTCTGTTTTACATGAATTTTTGTTGTTGTCTCTTTACTGTCCTACTGGGGTTTTTTAAATCCCCCTTCACTATATGGACTATGTTTCCTTTAACTTTGTTTCCTCTAGTGATTTGAAAGTTTTGTTGTTTTTCTAGTGGTTAATTTTACATTTTTTTAAAAAAATGCTTGAAACTATTTTTATCAATGTCAATGCCTGGACTAAAACTGTGTTTATTGGCTATGTCTATGAAAGATTTTAGCGTGCATTTTTAATTCCCTTTTGTCTTTCTCCCACTCTCTCAGTTTTTGTTGTTGTTGTTGTTGTTATGTGGAATTTTTTTTTCTGGGTTCAAACCATGTTATTGAGGGGCTCCATGGTAGGGCCAGGGAGGAATCAAAGGGCTGGGAGGACACTGAGATCCAATCTCCTCAGCGTTGTTGGGATCTCTCCAGCCCTGTCATAGTAACCAAAAGCTATATATGGAATTTTAACTCATACTTTTCTATTGTACTTTATGCTGTATATATTGTCCTCCAAGGGCTATTTTTTTAACATTTGTGTTAAGCCTTATAATAGTATTACAACTATTATTAAGCTTTAATTTTCTATTTAAATTGTTGTAGTGGTAGTCATAACCCTTTTAGTGACCAACTTCCCTCTTCTTACACTATTGTGACCTGTTTCTCTCCAATATAATGTCTTTGAGTGGCATTTGGGGATTTGTTGTTGTTGTTATTTTGGGGATGGTATGGCTGGTAGACTTTCTGAGCTTTTATGTTCCTGAGTTTTTTCTGTTGGCTTAACTCATAAGTAACAACTTAGGTAGACAATACTCAGACTCTCAAGATTTCTCCTCCTGTAATTTTATAAACGTGGGTCCTTTATTTTCTGGCATTATAGTAGGAGGGAATTATGAGGCCAACATGATTTTTTTCCCTACAGGAAAAATATTTATCTTTTTGATTGACTGGTAGAATTCTTCTTTACTCTTGAAATATATATATATATATGTGTGTATATGTATATATATATCAGAATATCTCTAGGTATGTATCTCTTTTCCACATTGATTTGGTTAGTATAACCAGCCCCAGATCTTTACTCAATTCAGAAATATTTTTCTTCTATTACATCTCAAATCATTATTTCTGTTCAAATTATTTAATTCTCCCATTCAAAATTCCCAATTTCTTCATTCTTTTTAGTCTTCTTCTCCTTTTCCTTTTTGTTCTGGAACAACTTCTAAAGCTGGTTTATTTATTGCTAATTTGCTTTCTCCAATGTATTTATTCTAATGCTGAATTTAATTCTGTAGCTGCCTTTTTAACTCCTTCAAAATTGTTTCTTGTGTCAATGTGTTTTTCATTCCTGCCTTTTTCACCAAGCTAGATCTTTTCTTATTTCAGCTTTAATTTCTTTGATCTCATCCTATATCTGCTTCATAGAGTTTGTGTTATTTTGAATAGTTGTTAAAGGCCAAAGCAATTGTACTATAAAATTTATTTCTGGAACCTGTAGCAAATTGTTTTTTTCAAAACTATGTTCTTCCCCTACCTTTTGAGTGTTATGTTCTCCCCCTTTTATAATACACACTCATAAATCATCGGTTCTAAGTTCGATTCTTTTTTCTATTTTTTCATCCTTTAACATGGAGAGATCCTCAGACTATGTTTTATGTAAACTCTATATGTAGGTACATTGTTGTTGTTTAACTTGGTTCCCCTCGCTGTCCACATAATTGCTGATAGAATTCTCATTTCAGATCATAAGGTCAAGTTTCATTTGATATTCATATTTTCTAACAAATTTTTTTTTTTGCTGTTTTGAATTCTTTTATTTAGTGCAAATGTATTGCCAGGAGGAAACATCCAGTACCACTGCCTATTTATCTTTTCATGAGCAGCAGTGATTCCTGCATAGTCAGACATGCTTCTTAGTTTTTTTATTTATCTAACTAAGTGAATGTTATGTTTGCTTGGCATATAGTAAATGCTCAGTAAATAGTTTTTCTAGTATTCAATAGAACTCCCAGAATGCACCACAACTCTGTCAGGCTTAGCTCCTTCCAGTTGCCAACCTGACCCTCTTAGATATAAGCACCCCTAGTCACACAGCTTTGTGGGTAATTATAGTCCCAGAATTGATGCAAGAAAACAGTAATTAATGCCAAGGAAAATGTACCAAAAATGGCTCCAACTATTCTAGAAGTCAAATCTAGGTTAGCTTCTCTTTCTCTGGTGGGAAGACTCCATGCTTTAAAAGCAGAGATCTGTGGTAGACATAGCTTTAGAGAATGCCCTACCACCCTTTTCCTTTCTCCTGCCTGTAAGCTTCCTCAGAACTTTGACTAATAGAAATTCTGTTTCCTGGCATTGAGGAATACTCAGAATTTCTAGTTTTATAGAAATGAGTTTCTTTTTTTTTTCTGAATTATTTCTCAGTAAGTTGGAGAGAAAAATCACAATTTATTGGATTTTTTTAAATAAAAATATTACAGCAATTAATAATTCTTTTAATTTAACTGGGTTCAGTACTTACCATTTGACCTTTTATAATATGCCTTCCCCCATTTGAATTCTTTACTTTGCTGTGGGCCTGAGTACTTAATACTTTAAATAACGCAAATGGAGAGGCATGTTATTTGGGATCTGCTTTCTGAAACCTTAGAGATCTAGAATTAGTTAATCTCCAAGCTGGACTAGAAATCAGGTCTCTTATTCCTTGGCCTTTCCAACCAAATTAGCTACTTTACTTACCCCCCCACCCCCTTCTCCAAAATAAAAGTACCAATAAAAAGTTATTTTATCAGCTGGTGGTTGTAAGAATTAAATAAGATAATACATCTAAAGCACTTAATACACCACCCTTAGAAACTGGTGCAATGACTATCTTGGTTTTACAAATGAGGAAGCCCATGCTCAGAGATTGAGATAACTTGTGGGAAGCCCCACAGCTGATCCAAAGCAGAGCCAGGGCTGGGACACTGGACCATCTGAATTCAAAGGAGAGCCTCAGTTCTCAGTAATAGCCACACAGCCAGCATCTCACTGACCAGTCTCCTCTCTTCAGTTCTGCTTCCTCTGCTATCCTGGGCATGTTAATTTGAGTAATACTCAGCATTCAGGGCCCAGCTGCCAAATTAGATTATGGTGCAAACAGTCAGCTGATTCCCTGTTCTACACCACATACTCAGCAGGCATTTCAACAAAAATTAATTGATGAAAATATATGGCAATTGCCCAAAGCTGAAAAAAACAACTTCTAACCCTGCTGTTAAAAACTAACAGACTCTAAGGTTTGAATTTTGCTTGAGGCCTAGAGCCCCCTGTTAGGGCCATTTCCATTTTTGCTATTTAATCTAACTAAGTATGTATCTTATCTTGGAAAACAGCTGTCTTGCTGCTGCCTTTCATAGCAATCCCTTTTATTAAATCAGACCCTGGGAATACATAAATATGCATGTTCTGCCTAGGAAGAAGGCAGAGAGCAAAAGAGAGTTAGTAGATCTTGGAAACCTCTTCGTGCCCACTTTGCTTAATAGAAACTATACTGATCAGGTTTTTCCAAGAAATGCCCAGGCCTTTGCCCATCTGAAGCTCTCAGTCATTAACCTGAAATGAATTAGATCCCGAAGTGGTGAGGAGTGTTGGAAAACCAACTTGGGTCATAGTTAGAGCCCCATATTCTCTCCATCCTCAACTATCTCTATGATCTTAGATAAATTCTCACCATAGCTAGGCTCCATTTTCTCAGACATCAAATAAGGTTTAGATGAGATTATAATGAGAATTGCACAAATCCATGTGTCTATATATGCAAGTTCTTTGAGAAACAAGCTCTGAACTAAAGATCATTTCCATGGGGACTTGGACTCAGAATATTCTTACCTCCCTGTCTCTAGGTAGAAAGGCTGTAAATTGCTTCACTGCTGTGAATTTTTTTTCTCAATAATGAGAAGATTTTCATTCAGGCTTCTTCCCACATCTTCCTAATAATGGCCAGTAGCCAGAACTGAAAGAACAGAATGAAATATTTAGATTGCTTAAGACCCACCTCTTCCTGAGGAAAATAAATACATTTATAATTTTTTCCTTTTTTTTGAGAGAGAGACAATTCCACCGCAGTGCATCTCTGTGCCTGGCCTCTGCCCTGGGGCAGGGGTGGGGCTCCCACTGATGCCAGTTGTCATGACCCTGGCCCTGGGCTGTCTGGGGGCTGCCTGGGCTACTTATCTGCCCTTCCTTGGCACATTGTACATAAACAGTGGGGAACCAGGTGGATACAATCCTCCTTTTTCAGTTTTTTCCAGTGCATTCTCTGATCCCACTAAGTCAAATCCTTGTCTTTTAGGTCCTTACCTTGCCGATGAAAGGTTTATCCGTGGGACCCGAGCCTCTGTTTTGGGAGTGTAGGACAAGCAGTCTTTTACATTTTCTTTTTCATCTTAAGTTCATAGAAACACAATGTGTCCTCTTCCTCTTTTAGGAATAAACTAAACTTGAATGAAATACAGAAATACGGGTAGGCACAGAGGTTGGCAAACTTTCTGGAAAAGGTCAGCGTGTCAGTTTCCTAGGGCCTTTTTAACAAGTTACCATAAACTGGGTGGCTTAAAACAACAGAACAGTATTTTTTCACAGGCCTAGAGGTCAGAAGTCTAAAATCGAAGTGTTAGTAGGGCTGCATTCCCTGCAAAGGCTCTAGAAGAGAACCCTCATTTGCCCCTTCCAGGTTCTGGTGATGCCAGGTACTCCTTGGCTTGCAGCTGCATAATCAATCTCTGCCTCTTTGAGATACAGCCTTCTCCTCCGTGTCTATGTCTTCTCCTCTTCTGTCTCTTGTAGGAACACTCGAAATTGGATTTGGTGCCCACCCCAGTAATCCAGGATGAGCTCATCTTTAATATCGTTAATTTCATCTGCAAGATTCTTTTTTCAAATAAAGTAACATGCACAGGATCCAGATACCAGGGCATGGACCTGCTATTTTGGGGGCCACCGTTCAACCTAGTACAGTCAGATAGTAAATATCTTAGGCTTTACAGGCCATAAATGTTGTAACTACTTTATGTCCCAATGTTATCAGACTAAAGTGGGACCACTTCTTGGTGAGTTACAGACAGAGACTCTACAGGTGGAGTTGAAAACACAAAGTTATCTTCATTTGTACAAATAAGGAGGTCATGGGGGATAATGTCCAAAGCCCTGACTCCCCGGAAAGGGGCAAGCAGGCTCCTTTTATTAGGGCTTGGGATGAATATTCAGAGGGGGATTTTAACATTTTAATGAAGCTGAGGTAACTGTCAGGCACTTCCTGATTGATTCATCTGCACAGGGTCTTCCTCAAATGTTTCTTCTCCTGTTCCAGCAATGTGTTAGTTCCTAAAAGATGAAATTGGCAGTAGGGCAGACGCCTCTAGAAGTTCTGTGAGCTCAAGGGATCAGTCCTGAGTTCAGGGTGTCAAGGGGTCTCACCGGTGACACTAGCTACTGGGCTCTGCCATTGTAGCTAGTGTGAAAAGAGTCATGGATAATGCATAAATAAATAAATGAGTGTAGCTGTGTTATAGGAAAATCTGGTTTATGGACACTGAAATTTGAATTGCATAGAATTTTCACACATTATGAAATGTTCCCCTTTTTATTTTTTTATCAGCCATTTAAAAATGTAAAAACTATTCCTCACCCATAGGCCATACAGAAAACAGGCCAGATTTGGCCCATGGACTGGAATTTGCCCAACCTGGGTTTGAGTAATAGAATATATTTTAAAACATCTTGATTTCTTTTCAGAGTTCTCCAGTAACCTTCTACTAAGGCCAACTATCTTTTCCGTCTTTGTTATTCTAAAGGTTTCTATGCCTTTTGACACATACTGTGACCCCTCTCCTTTCCAAAACTCTCCCGCCAGCCATGTGGATATGATAAAATGTAAATGTGATTTCACAAGGGATATGATGAGGGAGAGTAATATGGTGGCTTCCCATGGCAGGAAGGTGATGGTCTTGACCTTGTCTATGTGTATGTGAGCTCTGTGACCTTTCAGAACAGGAAATGGTAACCTCTGTAGAAGGAAAACCTTCCACAGATGAGCAGGGCCAGATGAGCAAGAGATGGGGTGAGATGAATGGGATGGTTGGTAGGAGCTAATGACATTAGTGAGGGAGATGAAGACAGAGAGAGGAAAGAAGGGGAAGGGCGATGTAAGCAAAGAGCAGGGGACATGGGAAAAGAAAGGGAGAGAAGAAGAGAGACACAGAAGGATGGAATGAGGTTGCTTATGGCAAGAGAGGAAATTAAACCCAGAGGATGTTAAGAGAGCTTGAGGCTTACTAGGCCATACCAGGAAAGAGGGCAATTAGAGCTGAGGAGAATTCAGATATGTGAGAGGCTAAAATCTCAAGGATGGAAAGAGCATCCCTAAGGGATGAGGGTGAGACAGGCAAGGATACTGGGACTTGGGCAAAGTTCCTAAGTGGTTTTGGTTTTGTTTTTATTATTTTTTAAATAGAAGTCAAGGTGTAACAACCTTCTAAAATAAATGAAGTTGTATTTACCCAGTGCATTCCTTTGGTGTGGAGAAGTGGGGTCAGAGATGACTAAGCTCTGTGTGAATTTGGCCGAGCCAAGGAATGGGGAGAGCCCAGAGTGCTGAGGAGAAGGCAGGCTTCCCCAGGCCGGCCGCCATGACTGAGGTGGGAAGTGGACTGGATGCAGTCTCTGAAGCTAGCAGCACACAATGAGCCAGAAGGAATGACGGGACAGAACAGGAGCTGAGCAATGCTCTGAAGAGTGCTTTAGGAGACTCCTCTGACAGCAGCAGGAATGCAGGGTGGGTGGACGGGGAGAGACTAGGGCAGGAAGGCGAGAGAACACAAGACAATTAGGAGCCTCTGGTCACGGTCCAGGCAGGATTCAGGAGTGCCTGCCCTACAGCAGTGATAAAAGGGCAGGGACAGATGGGGAACACTTGTCAGAGAGAGGCACCATGGCTGGGTGGCTGACAGGCTGGCATTTCTCACTCAGCTGTGCTGGGTTTGGTCCTGAATCCCCAGTGTTTTTTGCTTGGCTGATAATCTCCCTGGGGCCAAACTTCCAATTAGTAATCTCCTAGAGCGAGCAGCTTCAGTAATGCAGTCTTCCCTTGTGACATGCTCAGTCTGAAAGGTCTAACTACTCCCCTGTGGTCCCCTCAGGGATGTTGTTACTTGGAGGTTTTCAGGAACACAATGTTCATGCCTCAGCAGCAAAAGTGTGACCCTGATCATTGGGATCTGAGGGGAAGCCAGGAGCCTAGGAGAAAGGCAGCGTGGGGCTCAGCCTTCCCGTGGGGCCAGGCACTGCTTTGGGCACTAGCAGAGGGCACCTGAGGGAGCTCATGTCCTGCACAGCAAGGCCCCTATGCCTGCCCTTCAATTAATCCATTAGCCAGCAGGCTCAGCCTTTCTTGAAATCTTATAGGGAGCCCAGCCCCTCACCGAGGCTGATGATGCCCTTATACAGCAGGGACACTCCAATGATTTTCTTGGTATGACAACCTGAATGAAGCTGAATAGTGCTGTCCACAGCCAGCAACTCCAGTAAAAAGCTAAATGAGTCTGGTTAGACTGTTTACATGTCACTGATGGCCTGGAATTAGCGTGAGGAGGAAGAGAGGATGTGTGAGAAGTCAAACTCTTGCTCAGGGGAGTTAAAATTGTGTCCTCTATTTTGCTTCCTTCGTCAGCCTACCTGGATCTTTTGCCCTGACAAGTTAAAAGGATTAACAGCCACATGGAAGGAAATGGGAAATGTGTTAGGTGAATTTCAGGAATCTTGCTATTTCTTCTTATACAACTACTCTAAGAACTAAGAGATTCATTTAAAAAAATTTTTCCTGATTCAAAAAACAAATCCTAGTTTCTTAGATTTGGAAGAGATGTCTGAGCACAGCCAGGCAGCACTGTTATTTGACAAATGAGGTCAGTGACCTTCAGAGGGTGAGTGGCTTGTCCTGAGTGGGTTACCCCATTTTGGTGTCAGGACTATCTTCCTAGCAGCAATCTTTCATAATATCCCACTGAAGTATGGATGACTTCAGAAGGTTCCCGTTGACCTCTGCTTCCATCTGGTGCCATGGTATCTTGTGAGATTCAATTAGGGTGATTGTGACCATGGTGCCATTCCTGACCTGCTCTCCTGCTGAGCTTTTGCCTAAAACAACTCTTACAAGTGGTTTTGGTCCAGGGCACCTAAGTGGCTCAGTTGGTTAAGTGTCTGCCTTTGGCTCAGGTCATGATCTCAGAGTCGTGGGATTGAGCCCTGCTTCGAGCTCCCTGCTCAGTGGGGAGTGTGCTTCTCCCTCTCCCTCTGTACCTTCCCTGCTTGTGCTCTTTCTCTCATTCTCTCTCTCTCTCTCTCAAATAAATAAATAAATAAGATCTTTTTTTAAAAAAAGAAAGAGGTCTTGGTCCCATCTTTCTTTTGTATTAATGGTCATTGGTCTACCTGCTGAGGATGGTAGAGCGCGGTGTATAGTCCATTCTCTGAGGAAGCATCTTTCACTATCCCCTCAGAAATCAACTACCTTAATGGGAATAGAAGTGAGGTGATTAGGAGAGCTGTGGTCTATAGGCATGTTTGGTGGTATTCATCAATCATTTATTGGGCCTAATTGAACGCCTACTATGTACCAACTGCTAAGCTTGCTATTTTCAGAGTTAGAAGGAGTCTGACACTTCAACTCTTGGCCTTTTGTCTGAACTGGCAGGCTGGATGCCCTTTTCAAGGTTCCCGTAGCACTTTGGACATGCATTTTTAAAAGTTTTTATTTCATTGTATTGTAATGAAGTGCTACTATGCTTCTCTCTTTCAATAAACAATGAGCTCTTCAAGGGCAACTCAGTGTCATTCATCTTTGAGAACCTTATCCCGGGCGAAGTGCCTGGCATTTCATAGATGCTTAACAAATGTACTTTGTAGGGATGGATGAAGAAAGGAAGGAACGTGAGTCTAAGCCCATTATGTTATGATCACTTGATAATTGTCACTGAAATGTTCCCACTGAGCGTCTAGAGAAATGTCAACCCTGTGGCCATTTGAGATCCCAACAATGGGGGGAAGGACAATTGAACTGTCATCTGGTTTGGGCCATGTGCCAAGTATCTCAGGGTTATGTTTGGTGGGAGTGCTTTCCAGCTAAGTTCTGGGAAGGAACATGGTATTTATTTAAGTGCTGGCATCTACTTAGGCAAACAGGAACTCATTCTGTCACCTTACTTCATTGGGACTGGAATTCTGTTCTCTTTTGGATGGCTGAAACAATGCATGGCATTGCAAAACCTTTCAGATCAGTTGGCTTCCCCAACAGCTTCATCTGCGTCAGCGCAGAAGCTCACGGCAGATCATGTTTCTGTGTTAACAAGTCTGCCTTGGGATGAGAAATTGGGACTACAGAGGAAGTGATGGGGAAATTTTTCAGGGCCATTGTCTCAGCGCCATCACCTTTAACACATTTCATGTGAAAATATTGCCTGGAAGATCGTCAGAACTAAAAATAACACCATCTGTTTGTAGGGTGGTTTATAGTTTATAAAATATTTTTATGGTCATTGTCTCACTTTCTTTTTCTGCAACGCCACTCCACTTTAGAGATGAGGAAATTGAGACTTGTTAGGGTTTAGTGCCTTCACACATTAACCAGTAGATTCCATGTGGCTATTAGCATCATAACAAATTCAATAATCCTCACCTCAACTTTGGCACCCCCCGCCAATTCCACCAAAACTGCAAAATTGCCACTGTGACCAGAAATCTCCTAGAAGCCAAATATCACGGATTCTCCATTTTTATCTTGCATGACCCCTTTGTAACAAAGGACCATGTAGACTACTCTCTACTTCTTAAGGCTGGCTCCTTTGGTTTCTGACGGTTCTTCCTCCTGGTTTTTCTCCTCTATCTTAACACCCACCATCTCAATCTCATTTACTGGCTTCTCTGTCACTGTGCACCCTATGAATGCTGGTGTTCTCCAAAATGTGGTCTTTGGTCCTTTTCTCTTTGCACTCGACACTCTCCTAGGGGATTCATCCATGTTCATGGCTGCAACCATTCACTCTACAGTGGTAGCTCCCAAATCTCTCTTGCCAACCCAGACCTCCATCTGAATTCAGAACATATATCTTATGTGTTTTCTGCATCTCTCTGCCTGGGTGTGCAATAAGAACTTGAAATTCCACAAACTAGATTCTTATAATGTTGCAGATTGGATCCACCCATCAGCAGGACATGGTTCTTCGCTTATTCAAGTTTCCATTAGTTCTTTCAGTAAAGGAATATTTAGTAGTTTACTTCACATGGGTCCTATGTATTTCAATAAGCGTTTATTTCTAAGTATTATGTATTTTCATGACCCTAGTGATATGATCTTATTTCCATCATGGTTTATAAATGGCTATGCTGGTATAGAGTTTGAAAGCTATTGACTTTTACACATTTGCTTTGAAACCACCTTCTGAAATCTCTAACTTACCTGTTTTTCAGGTGATTTTCTTCGGTTTTATAGATAGGCTATCATCTGCAAATCATGATAATTTTCCCTTATTTTACATTATTTATAAGCCCCTTATTCCTTTTTCTTAGCTTAATTGCATTGGGTAGCATGCTTAGAACAATGTTACTGCTGGTAATAATGGTCATTTGTGTGGTTTCTGACTTTAATAAGAACAGACTACTTCTATTTTTCATCATTTAGTTTAAAATCCTTTCATCATTAAATATATACACTTTATATTATTAATGGCATAGTATTCTATCTCTATTTTACATTAGCAAATGATGTTAAATTTTTATTATTAAATGTCTTTTTGTTATCCAAAGAAATGATTTGTAAGTTTTTTTCTCCTTTGATCTAGTTGTATGATAAGGGATATTAATAGAGTTCTTAATATTGAATTATCTTTGTAGTATATTTTTTCTAGAAAGAGTCCATTTAAGAACTTAAAATTTTATTCAGTTCAGGGGACTACATTATAAATTTATTAATTACTGCTTCTCCTTCTAGCATTCCTATTATACTATATTTTATCTCCTAAATCTACATACACTCTCACATCTCTTACATTTTTATGTATTATATGCATCTCCATATTTTCCTTCTGTGTTTTTGGAAAATTTCTCAAACTGGACTTTTGAATCATTGATGTGATTTTCAGTACTATCTAATCTGTTATTCACAGCTACCACTTGCAAATAAAAATTTGAAACTCAAAGTCTGAATTTAAAAATCTATAAGATAAAGTTACATTTAAAATTTTTTAAATGTTTAAGAGCAATATTTCTCACTAAGAATATAAATCCCTTTTGGTTTGCTTCTGGTTCTCTCTCACTTTTTGGAGTAAGCTTCCTTCCAAGGAGAACATTTGCTCTGATTCTTCAGATTCATTTCCTTCTTTCAAACTGCTGAACGATTTCATATATCTGCTGATTTTTCTGTTTGTGCAACTTTCTTGAGAAAGTACTGCTTAGGGTCATGAGTAACAGTGGTTTTGTCAGAGATTATGGGGATGCTTACTTAAATCTCAAGTCCATTGCTGCTATAAACACTGGGGTGCAGTGCCCCTTCAGAACAAGAATAAATAAAATAAGTAAAATAAATCTTAAAAATCTCAAGTCCAAGGAGAAGTCTGAAGCCTTAGTTGGCTGTGAGGAGTGGGAAAAGGCTACAGCCAGAGACATCTGCACAAGAGAAGCTCATGTGGTGCTGAGGGATTCCTTCCAGTGCATGATGAAGTCCATGGTTTTCTCAGAACACCACAGGCTATGCCCACACTTTAATAATTATCTCACCTCCTAAGACTCCCAAGACTGTCTATCAGCTCCCACTGTATTTTCTGAACCCTATGAAAGACTATGCCTTTTGTCCCAGTAATGGCCCTATGGAGTCCTGGCCCTGCTTCTCAAAGTTAGGAGCATTTGTGCCAAGTCAGAATTCCCCTAGGAATGTAATGATGATGGAAGGCAGACCCATGGCAGGGTGCGTCATTGTTGAGTGGATGGAGAATGCTCCTCTTCTGTTGTTGTCATAGGTTCTGGCTTTATAATACTTCCTCTACACCATGCTCATGGCCTCCCCTGTGTGTAGGCCCTCCAAGCTTGGAAGTTAGCAGTATTGCACTCTTAACCGCATACACCCACCACCTGGATCAACCTCTCCATCATATGTGCAGAATTGGGGACATTGGTCCACAAGTCAAAGCAGACTACTAGCACAATATTTTTCCAATATATTAGGCAGTATAATGTTGTGAGTAAGTTTTTGGTCTCTAGAGCTAGACTCCTTGGGTTCAAATACCAGCTGTGCCATGAGCTATGGGACTGATAGACTTAGTTACCTTCCCTGTGCTGTGGTTTCTCCATCTGTAATAGAAGAAAATAATAGCCTATCAGTGTGAATAATGATAGCACCTCCCTCATGGAGTACTGTGATGCCAAACATTCCAGGCAATGCCTCAGTCAATGTTAACTAATACAAAAAGTGTCAACACTTGGGATTTGAGGAAGCACCCTTCCCTGATTTTTCTCCTTTTTATATTTGTTTGGTTATTTCCATGAAAATTTTAGAAAGAGAAGAGTTAAATGTGTGGGCTCAAATTTCCATTTTGTTCCAGAAGTTCTAAAGTAATTGTTCTGAAATGAAAGCTGATCAATTCATTCCCTGATTTAAATCTTTGAATGGTCATCCATGTCAAAGAGGGTAAAATTCAAGTTTGTTGGTGGGATTAACAAGGCTACTTGAGATGGAGCCCACGTTCTGACCTTTTCTCTAACCTTGTCGTTTCTTGTACCCCAGGCTCCAGCCCGACCAGACCTCCTGGCTCATTGTGGTAATTCACATCACAGGGCCTCTGCTTATTTGGAACTTTCCACCTGAAAGCCCTCCACCTTTCCCCTTCTCAAACCCCTGTGCACTTCATTTGCTCTATTGCAATTCTGAAGGCTTGCTTCAGAGATCATCTCCTCTAGGAAGCCTGGAATTATACCAACGGACCCCCCCCGCCCACCACCACCACCGCTTGGTATTCACACTGCTCCCAGTGCAGGCTTCTCTACTATGTGCCTGTGAGGCTTTACTCCCAACTGCCATGATTATTGCAATCAACTTGGGAGCTTACTCTCAATACAAATGATGGTTCTGGAAGATTCTAATTCATTAGCTAGGAGGGTCCAGGAATCCATATATTTATAAAACAACTGAAGTGATTCTGAGGACCAGCCAGCTTTGGGTTAATAATACATCCTCTCTGGTTAACCTGTCCTCCTTTGTGGTTAACGTGCCCTCCTGTCTGGTTAACTCACCTTCCCCTCTGGTTAGCATGCCCTCCTCTCTCTAATAGGCCAGGAATTCCATTAGATCAGGCTCCATGTCTTACCTGTCTTGTGTCTCAGGCACCTTGTCCACCGACCCTGTCTTGTGTCCACAGCTCCAGGCATTGAGAAATGTGTTACAAGAATGAATGAATGAATGACTAAATCCCCTCTTCCCTAAATGCAGGAGCCTCCAGCCTCTTAGGTGTGTTCATCCTTTCTCGCTCATTGCTTTTACCCACCTCCATTTGATTTTCAGGGACTTACCTAAAGAGTTTAAATGTGAGACAGGAGCCATTGTTTTTAGTTTGGCAACATACACCACACTCATTCACCAAGCTCACTGTAAACCTTCTGTCTTCTTGAGAAAGGAGGCTCAGGAGATCAGAGGGACTATATTGTAACAGCCTTCTCCTGAGACTTAAATATTTGGCAACTTTAAGGTTGGCTTGAGGATTGCATGAAGAATGAAAAAAATGAACAGCCAGAAAGCATGTGCCAACACTTTAAATGGACTTAATAATGTGCTAGACGGGACATGGGAATAAGGTTGAGGATGCTAAGACTGAGCCCAACTCCCCTCCAAGAGCCTCCAACTGCTGTGTTACTTTAGGCAAGTCATTAGCCACTCAGAACCTCAGGGTCCTCATCCATAAAAGAAGGGTAAAATAGGCTCATCACAGTGTTGTTATGAGAATAAAACGGAAGAGTATATATGAAAGCACCAAGTAGACTACAGTAAATGTTGCAGCGGAACAGTAGAGAGCAGCCCACAAGCCTGGGCTCGGACTCGGGTGGGACACAGCAGACAGTGGGGTCTACAGCTGCAGGAAACTTCAGAGTCCAGTCTAGCAAGCACACTGCAGTTTCAGGAGGTATGAAAACCAGACTGTTAAGACAGACCAAGCAGGCTACCTTCTAGGATATCCAGGACTCCTCATGGGGAGATGGTGTAACACATTTCTAGCACATAGAAGAGCTCTTCAGGGAAAGGCTCATACCTCACTCATCTGTAGTCTTAATGCCTAGCCAAGTGCCTGAGAGAGGACCAGTAAGTATTTGTACACTGAATAGTGGGAGGGCAAAGGCACAGCTTGACAGCATTTCTCCCTTGTTCTTTCTTACTTCCTTGGTCCTCCAGACTATGTGTGATGGAATAAGTTGATATTTACTGAGGATCGTATGAGACATTTAGTCCATGCCCCTGCCTCCACGCCTGGATGAGGTTAAGCCATCCCAGACACAGCTCTGTCTCCTGTGCTCTCAGGTATCTAGAGTTCACCCAGTTACCCACCACCCTACCACTACCCCCTACCCCACCCTCACCCCTGGCATGGAGACTTTGAGCTTCCTGCTCTCAGATAAAGTCATCAGTGTTGCAAAGCACCTCTGTTAAGGAGGGATTCTTGTTGGAGACGCAAGTCCTGTTTGATGTAGCAAGGAAAGTTTATCTTTTAAAGCTCTGACTGTTTTCTGAGGAGGATGGGTCCCATTCTGAGTTAGTTTTGCTCTACTGAAACCCAATAGATCTGGATTTGCAAGCTGGGGGAGCTGGGAGGTTTCCATATTCTAAAAGGAGAATGACTTGAGATCTCTGGGGCAATCCAAGAGGAGATGAAAGAGGAAGAGGTGGCCAACAAGATGATGTGAGTTACCCAGGGCCCCTTGTGTGATCTCTAAATCCCCAGTTCTTACTAGACTCACCAACCAGTGAAGAGAGAATTTTGCATCCAGGTGCCTGAGGAGGAAAAAGAGATAATGTATGCATTTAAGAACTAGCCACAACAGGAACCGTGAGAAGAGAGACCTTGAGAATCTCCATATATATCATGGGTAGGGCTGAGATTATAAAAACTGAGAGTTTAATCCAGATCCGTCTGGACCACTGAAGGGCAGAGCAGAGTCTTCTCAAGTGACTCCTGCATCCTCAGAATTTGCTGTCCTTCTTGCCAGCACCATAATAAATGCACAAATAACATGCGACTTGGCCTTGTCCTCAAGGAGTTGACGGTCTCATTGTACAGACAAGATATAAAGCCAATGGACACCAGGCTTTCAGGGTGCACTTTATTTTCTGTAAAAAAAAAAAAATGATACAGGTGATTAGAGAAAGGCCTTGAGAAGGGCTCCTTGAGGGTCACCCTGAATTGCATCTTACAAGGCAGAAACAGGATTGGTTTGGCAGAATATGGGAACAGCCTTTTCAAGAGCTCCCTGTCAGAAGCTCCTCCAACAGACCAGCCAGGAAGTGCCCAAGCAGACAAAAGCAGCTCTGTCCCCTGCTCAGTGAAAGCACAGGCCTCTCAGGATCTGCCTGTCAACTTCGCAAGCACATTTTGCTTCCTTTTTCCTTATGATGACTTTTGAAAAACATTTCTCCAGGCGGACATTTACCTGCCTCTGCTCTTTTTCCAAAACAAAACAAAAACAAGCAACAACAAAACACAACAGAACTCTTTGGTGCCACTTCCTGCACCCCACTGTCATGTTGGCCTTTCCGAATCACCTTGAGTAGGCAGGCCCGGACCTCCCACCCAGCCCCTGGGATCAATAGATGTCTACACACAATACTGAGGAAAGGGCACATACTGCATGGAGCACTGGGTGTTATACGAAAACAATGAATCGTGGATCACTACATCAAAAACTAATGATGTATAGTATGGTGACTAACATAACATAATAAAATAAAATTTAAAAAAAAAATTCTAAGTTGCAGACTTCCAAAAGCTAATGGGTGAGATTGAGTGTTTCCCTTTCCACTGTGGCCTGCAAAGGTAGAGATAATCTTACAGAATCCAGAAAATGACTGCTCCATATCACAGGACTTCAATTTTCATTTTAATGGAAATATGTTGATTTAAAAGGAATAAGAACAGATTTCTGAATTATAGGTTTTCTCTCCCCATTAACAACCTGGGTGTGCCTCTAGCTTTAATGGGCTACATTTTTATTCTAGTCTGTTGGGAGACGTTGACCAGGGCTCTTGTGTTACCTAATGTCCAAAAGTATTTACCTCTTGGCCTCACTGCTTTCCCCCTCTGAATGAGATGTTAGTATCTTGCCTGTGTCTCAAATAAACTTACAGTTCGTGTTCTTATTTCTGCCCTGGTGGAGCCTCTCAAATCTCTTATCTTCAGCTCAACAGGAAGGAGATTACTTTGTTACAGAATATTGAACACTGATGATTTACTTGTTTATATACAGGAGGAAGAAAGCTCTAAAATATTCGGTTTCGTGTACAATAGCTCCTGATTCTCAGGGTGGGGGAGAGGGGGACCCAGCGTGGCTGAAGTGCATTGGAAGATGACGCTTTACACAACTTCCCAGAGCAGAGAGGAAAGGACCTAAGCCCTCGGGTCAGACAGAGGTAACCGGACCCATAGCTACACCTTTGTGGCCACAGTGGGGAGGCCCCCAGCACAGATTCTCCTTTGCTGTCTCATTTTAACAGAAAAACTGCGGGTGCTGGAGTCAGGCAACCCGGGCTCAAATCCCACCAGATCTCTGCCTCCAGCCTAATAGGCCTATTGGAGATGCACCCCGTGCCCCAGCTCCTCACTAGCAATGTCACCTTGGGCAAATCATTTAATTGCTTTGTACCTCCGTTTCCTAATGAGTAAAACATGGACAATAATACCTAGGGGACAGCGCCTTTAGAGGACACAAAAGCCATGAAGCGTCCAGCATGATGCCTGGGCAGACCATTTTTCAGACAGCCTCTACTGCATGTTTAAACAAATGCTCATTTCGTTTCCCTTTCCTTTGGAAGGCTAAATTAACACTTTAACTGTTGAGTGCAGGGGTGGGCAAACTCTGGCTGAAGGGCCAAATCCATCCAGCCGTCTGCTTTTATATACTAAGCGTCACTGGGACAGGTTGCTTGTGGCTGCTTTCACTCTGTGACAGTGAGCTGAGTGGTTGCAATAAGACTATATGGCCCACAAAATCAACAATATTGACTGTTTGACCCTTTAAAAAAACGTTTGCCCCCACCGCCCGACCCAGGCCAGTGGAAGGAGACTGGGTTTTAGAGAAACAGCGGCTCCAGTGTTTATCAAGTGTGAGGCATTGTGTGGGAGGTAAATGTCCTGAACCAGCCTCCCCATCCATCCAGTGAGGATGGTATTCCCAGCCTCAGAGGGCTGGGGTGAGCAGTCAGCAACAGAAAATAGATAAAGCATCCTAGCGCTGTGGCTCATTCTTCCTCTTTTTCTTTCATTTCATAAATGGAGGAAAGACAAAAATCATCATTTTGGAGTGAGAAGAGGCCTTAGAAGTGGTCTGCTTCAGCCTGGGAGTTCTTCAAACTGAGCCTCCTCCCAGAAACTCTGATTTGGTAGATCTAAAGAAGGGTGATGGCATCTAGCTTTTGTTTGCAGTTCCTTGGCTAACTGATGAGCAGTCCGGTGCGGAGGCAGTGATCTAGTCCACCCCGACACTCTGCAAGGGGGTGGGGGGAGGCCAGTCAGCAAGCACGGAGCCATTGCAGCCTCCAAGGCCCCTGGTCCCGGGCGCAAGCCTGTCACCTTGGCTCATAGAGAAGGGAAAGCCTGCTTCTGCTCATTCCTCCCATCCAAGCAAGGAGGCATAGCAGATGGACTTCTTAATGCCTGCAGATGCTTCATTCAGACTCTTAGCAGCCTGTCCTTTCTGCAGTTCTTCTTGAGGCCTGAATAACAGAACCCTGAGGACACAGGGGACTGTGATGTTATTACCAAGCATCATTCTTCTGCCTCTCACTACTGAGTACGTGTCCTGGGAGGTTGTGAAGATGGGAGGCAGAAGGTCTAAGATGACCCCAAAGCTGTCATACACCAAGAGTGGTCTCTTCAAGGTGTAAACCTGGCCACCCTACTTCTCACCTTAAGAACATACAATGGCTTCCCGTTTCCATCTGGGTAAAGACACCTCCCCACCCTGCCCACTGCTCTGGAACTAGGCTACCCGGAGATTCACACTGCTTAGGAACAATATGACAGTGGATGCATTAATCTCTCTGTGACTCAGTTTCTTCATATGTGAAATGTAGGTCATAATAGATTCTTCTTTGGGTTGTTATGAAGATTAAATGAGTTCATATATGTAAAGCCCTTAAAAATAGCACCTGGTACAGAGTAAGCAGCCAGTGGTACTAGCTGTTATTATATCTCACACCATTCTTCCTCTCACTGCCTGTGCTCCAGTACCTGGAACATACCAGTCTCTCTCCCACCACAGGACCTTTGCACATGCTATTCCCTATCTCCCTCTGGAATGACTCCACTCCCATGTCACTCTTCACCTACCAGATCCAACTTACTTTGTAGGTCTCAGCTCAAACGTCACTTCCTCAGAAACCTTTTCCTGACCCCCAAGGCTGTCCAGATCCTCCTTATTACATAATCTTATGGCCCTTTTTCTTATTACAGCTATAATTGAACATTTCTTTGTAGGTTTAGTTGATTACCATCTTTCACCTAGAGTTCCCTAAGATCAGGGGTGGTATTTATGATCCCTGCCTCTGCATCCCCAGACCCTGCCATAGTGCCTGGCTTATTCTAGTTTGTTATTTACAAGTGCTAAATTCTGGTATCAGTTGGAATTCACATCAGCTAAGAGTAACCGAGGCCTGATTACTATTTTTAAACACACAAAGGTTTATTCTATTACATAAAATAATCCCAGAGGGAGGCAGGTTGACATTGTAAGGATGCCAGAGGCATGCAAATGCCAGACTTACCTGAAAGGCAGCGGCCCGAGGAGAACAGGTATGATGGCTCTGTGAAACTATCAGACACCTGGATGCCTTCTCCTTTTGCTCTCCCATGCGTGGCCTCCATTCTCACATTACCTCATGGTCCAAAGTGACCACTGAAATTCCAATCATTGCACGCATGTCTTAGGCAGCAAAAAAGGCTGAGAGGAGAAGGGAGAAAGATACTCTCTCCTAGAACTCTTACACAACCTTCCACTTACATCTGTTTGGCCAGAACTGGCGTGACTCAAATTAAGGTTTTGTTACTGAGGATGAGGGAGAGAACAAAAGTTTGGGTGGGTCCACCAGCTGGCTCTGCTCTAGACAGTGATTAGATATCATATCCCAGAGGATGATGAACTGGATATCTGATATAAAAGGCATTGTGCTCAGAGATTCTGAAGGGGGCACTGCTTTCCCAGAGGAGGAGTGGATGGTATCTGACCCACTGGCTACCCAGAAGTAAACAGCTGTAAATGGATGAGACTTGACAGCAAAGACATGTTGGCACTAGTAGAAATCCAACCATTATTATCCCAGGTGTTTTAATGGACTCCTCCATTCCCTTTCTGGACCTTACCCCATCTCTCATCCTCACATCATCACCAACCCTCCGTTAAAGATGGAGTCCAAGAGAGATAGGCAAGGGGGGGGGGGTTGGGGATGGAGAAGTAATTTTCTGCACATTACTTGATATCAGAACAACATTTCTTCATGTTGACCCCACCATGTTAAAAAATACATATATATCAAATCTGTTGAAGCATTGTCCCATTTCATTTCAGGTGGGGAACCAGGCTTGGTGACAGGGCTGCAGTGAGATTCCAGGAACCACTTGGAATATAAACCATCCAGCTTCTTTTAAAACACTAGCTCCCAGGGTGCCTGGGTGGCTCAGTGGTTAAGCATCTGCCTTCGGCTCAGGTCAGGATCCCAGGGTCCTGGGACCGAGCCCCACATCGGGCTCCCTGCTCAGCGGGAAGCCTGCTTCTCCCTCTCCCACTCCCCCTGCTTGTGTTCCCTCTCTCACTGTGTCTCTCTCTCTGTCAAAAATAAATAAATAAAATCTTTTTTTTTTAAAAGATTTTATTTATTTTTATTTGAGAGAGCGAGAATGAGAGAGAGAGAGAGCATGAGAGGGGGGAGGGTCAGAGGGAGAAGCAAGCTCCTCGCTGAGCAGTGAGCCCAATGCGGGACTCGATCCCGGGACTCCAGGATCATGACCTGAGCCGAAGGCAGTCGCTTAACCGACTGAGCCACCCAGGCACCCAAAATCTTAAAAAAAAAAAAAAAAAGACACTAGCTCCTGAAGTGACCCATGACCATCTTGGTCAGTCAGCCAGTCAACCAGGGGATTGCAACCACTCAGAGTAAATAGACAAAAAAAAAAAAAAAAAAGGAAGGAAGAAAGCAAGCAAGCAAGGAAATAGAGACCTCAAAGCTGGCTGGGTAGTCATGAAACAAACAAAGCCATTGAAGCTGTTTAAACAAATGTCTTTAATCTGTTTGTGACACCTGTCGCCTAGGCACAGAAAAGGTCCCAGAAGGTCAGAGCCCTTCAAGTCTCAGTGGGAGAGAGAATCCTTTCACACACACCCTCTCCCAGGGCATTGCAAAGCTGGGCATAAATCATTGTCTTTTCTGTTTGCAGTTACCTTTATCAGAAAAATCCCATTTTAATTAATTTAATCAGCCCTCCAAGTTGTTTTTTGGTAATAGAGGTTGGTACTAATGAGTTTGTTGCTGGAAATCAGTCTCCTGATCTTCTAAATCTGGGCATGAGATGAAAAGGCAGGTGTCTCTTTACAGTGAGCATCCACTGCCAAGGCTGGACCCCACTCTGCTCCTTGAAAGTGCTTCCCCGTGACGCTGGCGGAGGTGGCGGGGGGGAGGCGGGGGGATAGGCCTGCCTAGTCCAGAGGGTGGGCTCATTGCTGTGGACACAGAAGGACCTGTCTTCTTCCCCCTTCACCTAAAAATGTTCAGGTGGCCACATCTAGCAGAGAAGAGCAGGAAAACAGAGTTCTTGGGCATGAAGCCGTGTGGGTACCCAAGAGTGTCTTTAGTTTTCTCCCAGCTGCACTAGCTCTTCCCTCCTATTTGCTGATCTAAACAGGTGACACTTTTTCAATTTTATCTAAAGTCCCCCCACCTTCCCTCAACCCAATTTCTTCCCCTAGCCCTTCCAATATAGAAATTCCGGAGCCACCACTGGCTTTAAGCACAACTTGGCCTTAAACTTGACCTTGATTTTTCATGCTTGGTGTCCTCCTGTGTCTAGTGAAGGGACCAGACTAAACAACCTCTAATCCCCCTCCCCACCCTAACAGCCTCCATAGTCACTGAGGTCCTGTGGGCCATCAGCATGCAAGCACCATGGACATACTCACCTGATCCATGGCCCGAGGGGCTTCTAGTTAGAAGTTACAGTAGACCTATCAATTTCCTGAGGGACGATATAAACTGGCAGTTAGGACATCCTTATCTGCTGAGGTCCCTGCCTGAGCCAGTGTGGGCACCACAGGTTCCCTAGAGAGTTAGCCAGGCTCTGCTCTGCTGTCATCCACCCCCCATTGTCCGTGATCTCTCAAAAGCTCCGAAGGTGACAGAACACGCCTGGATGAGTTGCCTTTTTGCCCTGTCTTTCTGGGGCCTGTCTGGGGAGTCTGCCTAATAGTGCCTCTCTAGTAATTATAAACCCTTAATTTTTTATTTTCTTATTTGATCCTCCCAATGCACACATGAGTTGGAAAAGTGAAAGCCCCTGTTATGAAAGTGACCCTTTCTGATGGGAGTGAGGGGGCTTTGAGAGCCGTGGGGTGAGAGGTCCTGTGAGGTGGGACAGGGGTGAAGGAGGGACAGCCTTCGGGAGCTGGGAGCAGAGGCACCTCGGGGCCAAGACTCACAGCCAAACCTGCACTCTGACCTCACGGAACATCTATAGAAATTGCTTGCCAATAAGGACACTAAGTCTCGGAGAGGAGATGATTTGCGAGAAGCTCACACCAGTCAGTGCCGAAAAATTTAAAAACTAGACGTCAGTTCTCTCTGACTTCTACTCCAAGGGGATTTGGGTTTTGTTACTGTGTGGCACCAGTAAGTGCCAATGCCAAGGCCTCTGGCCTGGGCTCTATGAGAAGGAAGTGAGGGCCAAGCCCCTTGGAGCTCAGACCTACACGTCCCGAGGGAACAACCAACCCTCAGAAGGCCAGAGAAGAAGGCTGGACAGAGGACTCAGGAAATGTGGGGCGGTGGGCCGTGCCCTGTCAGATGATGTGCCGGGGCCCCTCTCCACAAGCCCCTGTCCTGTCAACCCCTGCCCTCTCCATGCACCTCCTTCTTGCTTGTGAAGGTGCTTTCTCCCGTGCAACGCCCACACTCACAGCCTGTGTGCCCTCTCCTCTGACAACACCCCGCTAGTTCCCGGTATCACAGTAGCTCTCTGGTGGGCCTCTAATGAGTCTCAGAAATGAGATTTGCAAAAAAGACAGTGAAACGGGATGCTATGTGGAGGGGGAGGCCTAGGGGACAAGGAGAGGATGAATCAGGCTCCTCTTAACCAGAGAAGTGGGGTCTTGGGGTCTGATGCCGGGAGACTATTCATTCCAGCAAACCCTAAGAGGGTCTGTTGTGTAGCTGGCCAAAGTTCAGTGCCCCTTCACCAGTCTGTGACATCACGCTTCAGCAATTGCCATGCTTAAATGTCTCAGTGGAATTCACACACGGGAACTGTGGGGAATGAACACTACTGCTCCTGTTTATATTTTTCCCGTGAAATACTATTTAAGCTGTAAATTGAGCTCTTCCATTCTAGACAACGGCTAGTAAGCTGACGCTGCAGCCTCGTTGGCCTTTTGCCATTTGACTACCTCTGGGCACCTGACCGGGGATCCAGGCAGTTGCGCTGATGGTTTATGCAGCTGAAGTGTGTGTTGCGCTGGGCACCCGGGCTTAAGCTAGGCACTGAGACTCTGAGAAGACACCGAGTTGCCTCTGGGAGTGTGCATTACAAAGATGTCCTTCCTTCACTGGGAGAAAACTGACACTCCGGGAAATCACTCTGAGAGAGATTAAGGGGCTGAAAAAGCAGTAAGAGCAAAGGGGAGAGTAAAAGAGGTATGTTCTGTGCGGAGCACTCCTTGAGAAGAAGAAAGTCATAATTCAGGCAGCAGGGTCTCCAGCTCCGGCCATGCAGACTGAGGAAGCCCACCATCAGCAGCGGGACAGGCCACTGGGTGGTCTGTAAACACAGGCCTGAGGAATGTTTACTTTCTGGAAAGCATGTTTGTCTCTCCTGGGCTCTGGCTCTGTTTGGCAGCCCTGGTCCCAGCATCCTCCATATGTTCCCTTGGAGGCTAGCGTCCCCTCTGGGCACTGTCATCAACAGAGACCACATGACTGTATCCTTCCTCACTCAATCCTCTATCCTTGTTTTCCCATCAAGATCTGCAAGGAGCAAACTCAGAGGCCAACATCTGCTTGCTTAGTAGAGGGGGACATTAAGTCAGTGAGTGGGTGGTCACCACGGGCTTATGTTGTGCCTTGTCAGAGATTCAAAAGAATAGAAGATGCATTACTTGCTCCTTCCTGAGAAGCATCTCATAAAATGTTAGAAGTGATTATAAACAAGCCATTTTTTTTCAGGTCACCAGACCTTTGTATATGCTCTTGCCTCCTGCAAGGAAGTATGTTGCATACAGCTCTATATAGATGTACACACCGACTCATCCTTCAGGGTCACATTTAAATATCACCTCCACTGGGAAACTTCCCTGGCCTCTCTGCCCAGGCCAAAATGGCCTCCCGTCTGCTCCATGCCTCCTACACGTTGTAACTTTCCTGCCACACACAACACATTGCATCTGCACTACAATACAAGGATAAACCTCTCCCTCTAGACAGACTTCTTCACAACAGGGAGATACTGAGCTCTTACCTGACACATCGAAGGGGATCACATATGTTTATTGAATGAATGAATAAAAAAACGCATGAATATACAGGTTTATACGTGTAGAGAAGAGAAGACCGCACCCATTGTTGGCAGTAGGTCTGAGAGTCCTGGATAGTGCCATGATATAAAAGCAAAGCAAAAGGGTGGGGAGGAGGACAAAGCAAAGCAGAGGCTCTGAAGCCAGACGGCCAAGTTCAAACCCAGCGCCACCACTTGGTGGATGAGTTACTTGACCTCTCTGTCTGTTTCCTCATTTGGAAATTGGGGGTCATAACAGTAGCCTGCCTCAAAGAGTTGGTGAAAGGTAAAATGAGTTCATACACAGAAAGCACAGAGAATGGAGCCTGGCATTTCTCAAATGCTCAGTATGTTAGCTAGGTGTTTCTCTAAGGGAACAGAGTAAGAGAGAAGCTTTCCCTTTATCTCCTCCTGTATTCTTTGAATTTTTACACCAAATAATTCGATAATAAAACAATAAAAAATAAAAATAAGATCAGAACTTCTGCTTTCAGCCAAATGGCAGACTAGATATCCTGATTGATGATCTTGAAATTAAAAAATTCTGGATATGATACTATATATGCATGCAAACTTCTTAAATGCATTCATTTTCTTGCAAGTAAATCAGGAATACTGAGGTAAAAAAAAAATTTTTTCAGATTTTATTTATTTATTTGAGAGAGAGAGAGAATGAGAGAGAGAGCACGAGAGTGGGGAGTGTCAGAGGAAAAAGCAGACTCCCTGATGAGCAGGGAGCCTGATGTGGGACTTGATCTTGGGACTCCAGGATCATGACCCGAGCCAAAGGCAGTCACTTAACCAACTGAGCCACCCAGGCACCCTAGGTAAAAATTTAAATGAGGTCAGGAATTCTAATTATTGGACAGAGTAGTGAAGCTAGTTTTTGTTCTGAGGGTATTTGATCTTGACTTTGACTCACAGGTTAAGGTACAGGGCTAAGACCCAAAGCCTAGGACCTTCCTGTCGTGGGTTGTCTAACAGGATAAATTTTCTTAAAGTTGAGAAGCAAAGGGCTACACCCTCAGTGTAAAAAAAAAAAAAAAAAAGACCTGTAAATAAATGCCTGTCCTTCCAGGGACCATAAGGAAAATTGTTCATCTCTAACCTTGGTGCAGAGTAAATAGAAAGAAAAAAAAAAATCTGAAAGTTTGCAGCAGAAAAGGAGTCCACACATGGGTACGCAGGCCAAATTCGTATCAGTTGATTGATCTAAAAAAAAAAAAAATCTCACACAGAAATCTAGTTCACAGTGGTCCCAGCCTGGAAGTGTTCCCAGGTTCTTGGCAGAAACTACTGCAAATCTCGGAAGGAACCTACCTTCCACCCAGGCATCAATGAATTCTCACAGATAAAGTTCCAAGGAAAATAAGCAGGATGCAGTCAAAATGAAACAGATAATGAAACAGATGAGTGTGAGTGAGAACCTGCAGAGACAGACCCAGGGAGACTTAAGTTATTGGAGTTAACAGAGACAGAATATAAACTATGTGTATTATGTATAAAGAAATTAAAAAAAGAAGCTATAAAGAAGAAGCTTGAAAATATGAGGACCAAGTGAAAAATACAAAGAATGATCAAACATGTTGAAAAATAAGCAAGTCAAAATTATAAAAATGAAAAATGATAAGAGTTGAAATGTAAATTAATAAACAGTTCTAATAATAGATTAGATATGCTGGAGAAAGTCCATGAACTGGAAGATTGATCCAAAATAAGTATCCAGAATGTAGCACAAAGACACAAAAAGACAGATTTAAGAGAAAAAAACTAAGTTGTCTAAGTTAGTAAATAAGTGGTCTCTTTTACCAAATTTAAATACTGCAAAATTGCAGTCCACTCCAAGTTCATACCAGTCCATTCTGAGAGTACAAATTATTTACTAAAAAATAGAGATCTATCAAAAGATTTTTCCCACAAGTGAAAATATTCCTAAGAGCAATTCAAGAATTCCAAAATTAAATTGTGCACACCTTAGAGCTTTCATTGTTTACTTTGTGCAGTTCCTCTCTTGCCTTTTTAGGGTTACGTTTCAGGGTCTTTTTACTTACCAGATTTGTATTAAAAAATTATCATTTTCTAAAAGCTTCAGAAGCTCATATTTTGGGATGCTCCATTAAAAAGATTGGCATTTAAGGGGCACCTGGGTGGCTCCTTTGGTTAAGCTTCTGCCTTCAGCTCAGGTCATGATCTCGGGGTCCTGAGACTGAGTCCCGCATTGGGCTCCCTGCTCAGCGGGGATCTGCTTGTCCCTCTCCCTCTCCCTTTCCCTCTGTGATCTCTCTTGCTCTCTCTCAAATAAATAAATAAAATATTTTTTAAAAAATATTTGATTAAAGATATTCAATTAATTTTAAACAAAATGCAACCAAGACTTAGAGGACTCAGGGGCAAAAAGTTTAGTATTATTATGTAGGTTAATTCACAAAACAGTTTGTCAAAGGCTTAAACACTTCCAAAAGCCTATTGAAGTATACTTTTGTATTCATTATCAACTTTACTAACAAAAAAGAAAAAAATTAGTTCAGTTACTCTGCACCTACAAAAATTTTTATAAATTTCAACAACTTCAGCTTCTATTTTGATTGGTAAAATACCAGAACTTGTTTGGCAAGTTATATGTCTCCAAGTATATTTCTGTTCCATAGGTTTCTTATTTTCATAAGGACATTATTTTTACCACATTGTATTCATATTAGTATCAAAACAAAACAATTTATCTTCACTGTCGAAATTTGAAATGAATTCATGATAATATTAACAATGTCAGTTGTTTCTACTTCCCAAAACTTTGATTCCATGAATTATATTATGAAATAATTGAACCATTATTGAAATTACCTGATTTCCTATTTGAAAAATCTGATGACAGTGATATAAAATTAGAATCGTTTAGCTATTTGCCAAGTCCTCTGCTAACTGAGCCAAGATACTAATAGCTATCACTTGATCTTTTGTACATGCACAAGAAAAATTAGAACTGAAAATTAGTGAAATTAATTTAGAACAGTCATTTAATCTAAATGAAAAGTCATGCTTCACAGAGTAATGGGCAAACACACCATTTTCACTGCATATGTCAACGTCTTTGGACGCATTTGGCTTAAAGTAACTACTAACTTTTTGGTGTGGATGTTGCTGCTTCTTTAGCAGATTGGTGTTCTCTGGTTTCCACATGTTCAGTGGTAACACTGAGGCTCCATAGAAGGTAAATGTCTACAATCCCTGTGTGCAGGTCACACATTCATCATTAATTTTAATGAAAAGCAGAAATCAAGCCTATAATTTTTCATTAAACTTACACTTTTGTTTGTTTATAACTTATTGCTATCAAAGAGCTTTTTTAAGTAAGAAAGCACTATCAGCCAATCAGTCAATAAAATAAATAGTCGTGGATTTGCATGTACAATAAAAGGCAAAATCACAGTAGCAAGGGTGTCCAAATTACTCTTTACAGTAGAATTGTTCAGCCTCCATTCTGCTCATGTTAGTGATAATTTTCCAGGCTTCACATCAACCCTGCCACCCATGCTGTGGTGACCTGGGCATTACAAGGCTGCAGGCAGAGGACACAGCATAACTGTTTATCAGGGGGTTGACGGGACCAGCAGCTTTGAACAATAGTCCCACCACTACCTAAGTCCAAGTGCACCTCATTTCATCAGTGATTATCCCACCTGAAGTACTTGAGTGGGCAATATTATCAGGGCTGGGATTAGAGTAGGGCAAGTGAGGCATTCACTTTGGGTGCAAAATTTAAGGTGGCACAAATAATTCAGCAATCAAAATAAAAAATATTTTAAAATATAAAAAATGAATGCAAAAAATCTACACTTAGAATATCCAAAGACAGGATCCAACTCTGCACTTGTACAACCAACAGTGAGTGCCTCACTCACAGGATCCTGCCTTTATCTGGTGAAAAAAGGAGGTCTGTGGGAGAAGAGAGGCTGCCCTGGAGGACAAGGAGAAGGAGGTGGGAACATGCCATTCTATGAATCCCCCCCTCACCCCACCCTTCCATCCCAGTTGCCTCTGCTTTAAGTTTTCATGCAAATCTGGCCCCACCTCTGCAGGCAGAAGCCTTCAGGATACTGTACTCGGTTTGGATCTTTACTGCTTTTTTTCCCCATAGTTCGTTTCAGGCCTTAGTCATGTGTACTTTTATGGCAGCCCTGGCTGGAGACTCTATATCTGAATCACCTTTGAACCACATGGATCCTCTGATCACACATGGGTCAGGATGGCTCAGACATCAGTTAGCTACATCTCTCCTTCAGTTAACTCTAAATTGTCCCAGGCTCTCAGCTCCATCTGTCTTTGCACCTATTTCTTATGGTTTTGTTGACTGTGCCGTTGCTGTCAGCTGGCACTTTTTTAAAATGAATCTGACAATGCTGTGAATCTATGTTGGGCTGAGAGGCCAGAAACTCGTGCTTCTTAGAACTGTGCATAACATAGTGGTGGGGACTCAAGGGGCTTTGCCATTAACAAAAATGTTTTGGTAGTATGTGAACTTCAGGTCACTTCTGTTGGCTGCACAAAGACCTCTTTGGTTATAGTTGTGTGATGCTTGAGCTTAGTTGAGTGGACAAAGTTATGGTCACGTGATCTGTCTAAATGAGGGTTTTGATGATTAAAGAAAGGTCCTAGGAGAGAACCCCAACTGATGCCCCAGCAGGTGTTCTCTGAGATGGAATGGGGTGGGAAGTAGGAGGGGAAAGGATGGAGCAGCCTCTTGTTCAGAAGAAGAGCTGGAGGGAGATGCCACGTAGTGAGACTGAATTCTCTACATAGTGGTCAGCGTGGAAGTTAGTCAACAAATACTTATTGAGAATTTGTGTAAGGGCTTAATGTCAAGAGATGGGAAATTCTGAAGACCCAGGTCCAGTGAAGTCCTTCCTGCAGGATGATCCTGGATGTTTGTATCACAGAAAACACTGAGCAATAATTATTCCCCCGTAATAGTCTCACATATGTTCAGACTGGGAAGAATGAAGGTAGAGTAAGAATGTAGTTCTCCTACTGCATTTATTTTTATTCAACAACCATTTATGGAGCCCCTGCTATATACCAAGAAATTTCATATTCATTTATTCAATTAAGCTTTCATTGAGTTTTTACTATGTCCTGGGCACTGAGGGAAGCCAAGGAAACCAGCTTGAAAAAGTCACAGCAACGGCCATCTGCAAAAGATCTGTCAAGGATGAATTAAGACAAGGTAGACAGGCAAATAAACTGAAATGTGGTCCACACAAGGTTAGAGATCTTCACAGCAGGAAAGGCAGGGCACCTAAACCCAGTCACAGGATGTGATAAATGGGCCAAGCCATGAAAATAAGTAGGAGCCAGCCAGAAGATCAAGGGGTAAAAACATCATGGGTTAGTGACCACTGTACTCAGACAAGCGGCTAGATTCTGGAGTCATGAATGGTGGCTGACCACTTTACTAGCTCCTTGTGGGCTATAAGATCTATCCACCCAATGAGCTTTAGTCTTAGAGTCCTCCATTTGCCAAAGCTAAAGAGTGTTTCTGAAGAGTACACCATGTTCTCCTACGGTTTTTATTCCTCCTGTTCTTCACTTCCTATCAACTAGACCAAGGATCAACAAACTGTGGCCCTAGGCCAAGCACGGCCCCCACCAGTTTTGTAAATTGTCTCACTGGCACACAGTCACGCCCAAGACAGTTGCCTTGTCTGCTTTCACACTACAAAGGCAGAGTTGAGTAGTTATGACAGAAACTGTGTGGGCCACAAAGCTTAGAATATTTACCATCTGGCCCTTTACGGGAAAAGTTCGCCAACCTTTGAGCTAGACTACAGCAGCCATGCTCTCAGCTGTCACTATTCCTTGTCATTTGAACCCAGGCGGATGTAGTCCCTTGACGGAAACCATCCTGGGAGGGAGTGAGTGGGGATGAGGGAGAGTGGGGACTGGAACCGGAGGGAGGGCCTGGGAGGTGAGATCTCTTGGCAGAGGAAAGACATCCTCTCTGCCAGGTGATTTAGGACTAGTGTAAGAGGACATATTATGAGGATACTGGGGCTTATCAGAAGATTGGATTCTGGGCGCCTGGGTGGCTCAGTCGTTAAGCGTCTGCCTTCGGCTCAGGTCATGATCCCAGGGTCCTGGGATCAAGTCCCACATTGGGCTCCCTGCTCGGCAGGAAGCCTGCTTCTCGCTCTCCCACTCCCCCTGCTTGTGTTCCTGCTCTCGCTATCTCTCTCTCTGTCAAATAAATAAATAAAATCTTTAAAAAAAAAAAAAAGATTGGATTCTTCTTCACTTATTGTTTCACTCTGCCTTTAAAAAAAAATGTGCAGCCTTATATTTTGCCAGATTTCAGAGACTCTATGGAGAATTCTTTTTATAAAGCATGATCATGCAAGGGGAGGATAGCACCTCAGATGTTTGAGCTGGGAGGCCACATACAATTCAAATCAGAGCCACCAGCCCTCCGTGGGACTGGAACAACCTGAAGTGGAGAACATAATCCACATCCCACACAGCCCCCGGACCCCTTTCTTTGGCAGCCTGATGATTAATGCATAAACCAGAAAGACAATTCATTGACTGCCTTCTGGTCTCTTGAGCACAATGCAGTCAATAAATATTTATTGAATCCATTTTCCCAAGGCTTGCGGCACTTCCTCAATGATAAGTCATAACTGAATAAGCAAGAATTGTTCAGGGTGGTTACAAATAAATATATAAAGGTATGTTAATGGAATCCAAGCTAGGAATGGTCAGCAGGAAAGAAAATATGCATCCGTCTATGGACAAGTTATCCCAGGGGTATTAGATATGGGGTGTAAGGAAAAAGCATGTCACATAAGCTCCAGAAGTGAGAATCTCCAAAGAAAGAAGGAAGAAAGGTAAAAAAGAAGAAAGGCATAGAGAAAGATCTACAAATGACTCTATTTTGAACAAATGAAAATACGATTTTTAGGGCCAACCTTTTGTATTCTCTCTGGCTTTATGCGGGTAACACTTTCATCTGTCACTGAAATGGCTCCTCCACTCAAGAAATGGCAGAGTTAACTGAAATGGGCTCCCAAATTGTAATTTTTGCAATAAAGTTAAAATATGACTTTCTGCAACCTGTTTGGAGCTATAGCACCAGTATGCTGATGCAGTTCCCCTTAAGCCCCAGTCACGTTAGATTTTGAATGGTGTCTTGCCAATTTGGGCACGGGCATGGGTGTTAAGGTACATTTATTTAAGACTGAATGCTTATCCTGAGTTAAAAGCAAATTAAAATCTTGCGTGTGAGATAATATTAAAAGGGGGCGATGTAATTAGCACATTCTCCTTTGTGCAGTCTCCTCAAGCTCCTGTGGAGCCTGAGAAGGCACAGCTACAGTGAGAGCAGAAGCCTGGATGGTGCTGGCAAGGAAAGGCTTCTGCATGGCTAGGTGTCCAGCTTTGTAGGGGGAAGATCTTGCCTCTGGGAAATGATCCAGTAAGCCAGCCTACAATTAATGACCATCTAGGTCCAGCCCTTCACCGAATTGGAAAGGACATTAGTAGCTGCACAGTTCACCTCCATTGGCTCTGATTCTGCATTCCCTGTCCACCGCCGCTCCATGACTGAAGAGGAAATCAGTGCTCCATTGGCTTCAGGCAGCAAGAAAGAGGCAGATCCAGGAGGGAAATCACG
The DNA here is from genome assembly GCF_054177405.1 of Leptonychotes weddellii. Taxonomy (NCBI): domain Eukaryota; kingdom Metazoa; phylum Chordata; class Mammalia; order Carnivora; family Phocidae; genus Leptonychotes; species Leptonychotes weddellii. The sequence goes on along the minus strand of NC_138378.1, from coordinate 79,578,746 downwards.
ACGTCTCAGGGTTCTTTTCAGGAGACCACCCCAAGGATGGAAGGGCATCAGGTCTATGGTCCCTTAGGGTAACCTAAAGAAGACAGACAGTGTTTGATTCATGGCATTTTGAGAGTTGTCTTTGCCCGTCTGGTGCTGTAGACAATAGCTGAATGATAGGCTTTATGGCCACCAACTCAACCGAGGAAACTTGCCCAAAGATTTATGGCGTACTGCTCACCCCCACCAAAATATCTGTTCCAAGTCTCTTCCGAATTCCACTCTCTCCTGACTTCTAGACCGCCTGCCCATTTTTTCCAAAAGAGGCAGAAAGAAGAGATTCTGAGGGTTTTCTTCTGGAAGGTTATCACTTCTAATCATATATGTGAAGGCTGACATGAGGTACCCTAGTATCCAACCTCCACACACTGAACAGCTTCAGTGGCATCACTAGAAAAGACCAGAGAAGAAAACCCAGGTCGCTAGCAAGAAAATGTGAAGAAAGGTGTTTTAAAGTTTAGAATTATAAAAGGTCACTCAAAGAAGCCTTCACAAAAACTGAGCCATCAAGCTTCCCAGACAGGGAGTCAGATCTGATCATAACATGATGAAGAGAGGAAGGCTCTGAATGCTTCTTTCCCTTCCAGCTGGATGCCCAGCAGACTTGTCCCAAATCCAGCTAAATGCACCTCTTTAAGCGCCTCCAACAGTCCCCCTGCCATACCAAGACTTGATTGCCTCTGCCGCCTCCGTGAGGCTCTAAGGCATTTATCAGATTACCAGTTGAGGTCACATATCCTACTGTCGTGTTTTGTGGTTGCCTATTTATGCGCCTACTCTCCCCAGAGAAATTAGAAGCTTGGAGCCGAGAAGGAAAAGCTGTGTTCTGCATGCGGCAGGTGCCCAGTGCGAATTTGTAGAGCACATGCTGAGTGAAATTGCTTTACTTATAACCGTGGCCCCAGTTCTAGCCTACAGATCCTAGGAGTCCAAAGGGTGTAGAAAAAGAATTATGTGGAATTATGTGCATCCAGCTGACAGCTGGGCTGCTATTTGTCTGCTCTTTTCCGAAGTCTCCATTGGCCATTCCGTCCCACAGAAGCCAGAAATAACTGCATATCAGAGAATCAAATGTAAGGTTTTGTCCGGTAATATTTAAACCCCAAAGGCAGTGTGAGACATAATTTCTACTCTGACAAAGGATACATATTTTAAGGGATGGATCCATAAACTTTGCAAGAAAAAATACACAGAGTAAGATGCCTTTTAAAACGGAGGATTCAGAATTGATGTGATTGTAATTGATATGAAATGTTGATTGGAATATTTATTCCTAAGATTTCTGCTACATTTCAGAGGTGGCACAAATTCAAACGTGTGGACACACTCATTCGGGGCTCCATCCCAGGGGAGAGGACATGGGGGAGTGGCTCCAAGTCCTGAGTCATCATTCACGTTTCTTCCCCCTTCCTGCAAATGAGGTTTCATCCACCCTGGACTTTAATATACCCAAGTGTGTCTGTCTCAGCAGGTGGAGACTGTTTCTCCCCGTGAGGTATGCCTTGGTAGCCACACACTGACTTCTAGATGTTCAAAGAACGGATGAAGATTTCACCTGGAGCTGATGTTTTCTCTTAGGCTACTTCTTTCTCACACACACACTCATTGTTCCTCACATTGGAGAGACCAATATAAGATTGTTAGCCTCTTCAATTGCCACATAAGAACTTTTAAAAACCACTATTTCTATCAACATCATTCCTTAATCCAAAAAGGATAACGACAGCGTTTATATTGAATAAATTGACAACATTTTTCTTGTCCTTCTAATTCTACTGTATCCCTCTGATCTATACTTGGTTATCATGTCCCCAGCATGAGCATTCTAATGATGAAAACGTCTCTCCTGGAATGTTGCTAGATGGGTTCTAAATATTTAAAAACCTGGTTGTCTTTTCCTATGGATTTTAGGGTTTTATGTCCTAGGAGTCATAAAATTTAAGGATAGAATATGCAAAAAGGATCAGAAAATAGTAATAAAAATCATCAGAAGTCAAAGGTTTCCCTGGAGTTTTTCGTTGGTAGGGACAGTGCTAATTGCCAATGCAAATTTTGGTGACCAAATCAGAAATTTATCCTTTCTTCTCTGTTCCAGGTACATGGCCATCATCCATCCCCTCCAGCCCCGGCTGTCAGCCACGGCCACCAAGGTGGTCATCTGTGTCATCTGGGTCCTGGCTCTCCTACTGGCCTTCCCCCAGGGCTACTACTCAACCACAGAGACCATGCCCAACAGAGTGGTGTGTATGATTGAATGGCCAGAGCATCCCGACAAGATTTACGAGAAAGTGTGAGTAGGAATGACTCCCCAGTGGTGCCTTCTTTGTCTTTTCTTGTTTCTTCTTTCTTTCCATGCTCTTTTGTTGGTTGGGATTTAGTGTCTTTCTGTAAGCATTTCTTCATAACCACTCTGATATCAAGTTGATGTGTCCATCATTATCAAGGGACTCTTATCTCCCAAATACTACTCTGGACTTCAAATGAAGATTAGAAAAATGTGGGACCTGGATCCTGTTATAGCCTACCGTCCAGGTGTTCTTCCATCTCCTCCGTGGGTCGCCAGTGACTCTGCCCTGCCAGTGTCTACATTGCTTTGCCTGGGAGCTCTTTCCTCACCTACAGAACGCCGCTCTGCCCTCTTGCTCAGCATGCCAGAGGTGGGGGAATTATCCCCTGCTCCCAGCAGCTCTCAACAACAGATAGGAACCGGTGTATGAATACCCCAGCTCCCTCAGCCCACAGGTGGAATGTCTCTGAGGTGTGTGTTTTACACTGTGTCCAAGGTTTTGTGTTGGGGTGAAGCTCCAGTCACCCCAGCGGCAGCTGGCTCGATGACACACCCTTCCTTGTATCACTGCCCTACTCCCTACTGGTGTTTCTTTCTCCTTCTAACTAAGTCACTTGCACTTGAATCTTTATCTCAGGATGTGCCTCTGGGGAAAACCAAGCCACAGCACCTGTCTTCCAGGGTCTTCTAGGTGGAGAAATAAGATACACATTCAAATGCATGGGAAGGCAAAGCCAGTACAATGAGACCTTATGAATTACAAGTTTCCCTACAAAGCAGGCCTGCTTATCTTCGGGGGCCTGACTGATCTCATTTAAGGGTTTTCAAAGAAATCCTGGCAATTTTCTCCAAGACTTCTCCTAGAGGCAACACTGAAATGGCTTATTCTTTGTTTTGTTCTGCTCAGGTAAGTGGCAATGTGACATTTATATTACCATCAGTTTTCTGGGCTCAGAGCACATTGACAATGTGGGTCCTTTTGAAAGTTCTCTATAATCCTCCTATCTCGGGTTTATTATGTGCATCATAAAAGAACACTGGTGTTAATAATCAGGTGATCTATGTCTTAATAACAAGATTGCCATTACTAGTTATGTGACTCTGGGCAAGAATCACAGTCCCCCTTCATTGTTAAAATTGAAAGCGACAAAGCACCGCTTCCCGTAAACGACTGCTATGAAGCACAAATGAGATCATGGATCCTCCCCTTGTAAGCTATTAAATGCCATAGGAAAGGTAGGATAATGTTATCGAACCAAATTCATCAGATAGCGGTAGAATCATTACAGGCCTTTAAACTCGCTAGATGGTAACACAAGACACTCCCTGTTGACCCCCAGGATCCGACTGTCGGAAAGCCTGCTGCGGAGAGTTACGCTGCCGCACCTGTTCCATGGAGCACGGAAATGGGGCTCGCCAGCAAGCAATACATAAAGCAGACTTTGCCTTCCAGACACAGGCAGTGGGATTTAATCGATCAAGCAGTGGGGGGATTAATGCTCAGCCTAGAAGCAGACATTGAAAATTATTCTTCCAAATGAAACTACAAGCCTGAGTGGGGTCTCAGCGCGAGGAAGAACATAGCTTTACAAGCTGTACAGGGCCCCCAAACATGTTCGAGCCAGAAGGTTCCCTCAAAAAGGAAAAATGAAAGCCCTGTGAATTAAAGCCCATTCTAGAAACTGCTTAGAAACTGCCTTTGAGGGGCGCCTGGGTGGCTCAGTCGGTTAAGCGACTGCCTTCGGCTCAGGTCATGGTCCCGGAGTCCCGGGATCGAGTCCCGCATCGGGCTCCCTGCTCGGCGGGGAGCCTGCTTCTCCCTCTGACCCTCTCCCCTCTCATGCTGTTTCTCTCTCTCTCTCTCAAATAAATAAATAAATAAAATCTTTAAAAAAAAAGAAACTGCCTTTGATTGCATGGTCTGTAGCTCAGCTCTTGGCTCTCATGATCTTTTCCAAGTCTGGTTACCTTCCTACAGTTTTGTTTCAAAATACAGTTAGTTTATCCTCCAACAAATTCAAAGTTTAACATGGAAACAAAGGTATTTCCACAGATCTCTGGAGTCTTGCCCAAGAAATAGTAGTTTTTAAAGTTTGAATATTTTGCTGTCTTCTGCTTGAATATTTTGCTGTTTTATGCTTATTAGTGACTAAGAAAGCCCTTTGGGACTCTATACAGCATATGCTGGATTGTCTTATTTCCTTGCAATGAGAATTTAGGGTAGCTGTACTGGATGCATGGTTAGGTTTGCCATCATTGTTTATTTCATGATTTTTTAAACTTCCTCTTTCTTTTATTTGTTTATTTTTTTAAATTTTATTATTTTTATTAAGTTTTTAATTTTAATTCCAGTATAGTTAACATACAGTGTTATATTAGTTTCAGGTGTATAATGTAGTGATTCCACAATTCTATATATTACTCAGTGCTCACCATGCTAAGGGTTCACCTATTTCACCCATCTCCCCATCCCCTCCCCTCTGGCAACCATCAGTTTCTTCGCTATAGTTAAGAGTCTCTTTCTTGGTTTGTTTCTCCCTCTCTTTTTCCCTTTGCTCATTTGTTTTGTTTCTCAATTCCACGTATGAGTGAAGATGAATGGATAAAGAAGATATGAGACACAGACACACAGACACAGACACACACACACTGGAATATTGTTTGGCCATAAAAAAGAAGGAAATCTTGCCATTTGCAACAAAATGGGTAGAGCTGAAGAGTATAATACTAAGTGAAATAAGTCAGTCAGAGAAAGACAATACCATACGTTTATTTCTTGATTTTAACCTTAAAAAAATGAGTCTGGAGAAGAGCATCTGATTTTATCTACTCAGGATGTGTAAAATGCTTATGGATACAGTAGTAAGTTAAAAGAACCCATATTTGTCATCCACATATGTGCTGTGAAGCAAAGGTAACTCAAGTGCATAGCAAGCTTTATGTAAGTCTTTTTCCTTTTTGTCAATATCCTTCATAATGTATTATGATATGCTTTTAGAGAATTTAAGTTTTACTAGCTGTAACCTAAGTACTTCATTATATTGTCTTCCGCTAGAACCGATTGCCATTTCCACAGCACGCAATAATCCCAAATTTGAAACCAGGAGGAAACTTTGTTTAAGGCAGTGTAATAATTAGGTTAGGAACATGGGTTCTGGAGTTAAATGAGGGATCAACTCCCAGCCACATCACTCTCTAGTTGAGTCATCATGGTCAAGTTATTTAAGCCTCTAAGCTGAATGGAACATTCCACATAGAGGTATTAAGAGAAGCAAGTAAGGCACATGCTTAGCCCAGTGCCAGGCACATGGGAAGAGTCTGGTGAGTATTAACTACTGCCATCAGCATCAGTCATTGATCTGGGTGCATGGGTAGATGACTGGCAGCAGACAGTGTGGTGGGCAGATGCTTAGGCCCAATTTGCCTGATGAATAATTTGTGCCAGCTAATTACATAAAAAGGTTTTGTGAAAAATCTTAGATTGCTGCATTTGCCTTCTGGCTGCATGGTGAACTTCCAGCCCTGATCATTCATCATTCAGACTCTTTATTAATACATGGATTAAATTAAGCACTATTAAAGAAAGGCAATCCAATAAAAGAACAGGCAAAAGTTTTGAACATGCACTTCACAAAAGGAAGTGTCCAAATGACCAATTAATATGTGAAGAGGCACACAACTTCATTTGTCACCAGTGAAATACAAATTAAAACCATAATGACATCTTACTGCACACCCATTAGACTAGCAAATGTTAAGAAGTCTGACTCAACTAAGAATTTAGAACTCTTGGTGAAATTAGGAAACAATGAGAACCTTTGTAGACTGCTAGAAGAAGTATACATTGATAAAACCATATTGGAAAACATTTTGTAGTATCCAGAAGAGCAGAAGCTCTCCATACACTATAACCCCACAGTTTCGCTGGGGGCTGATTGCCCTAGAAGAATGCATGCATGTGTGCACCCAAATACAGCTAGCGTGTGGTTCAGATCAGCATTGTTCGTAATGCCCCAAACTGGAGATATTCCAAATGTCCATCATCAGTAGGATGGCTATAAAATTGTGACACAAGCATGTAACAGAATACTATGTAATTAATAAAATGAACAAAATGTAGCTCCATGCAACATGGATGGCTCTTACAAAGTTTTAAAACAAAATGAACAAAATGAAAGTACATCTTCAAGAGCACATCAGGAGGTGGTAAAACTATAAAAGCAAACAAAGCAGTAGTCACCATGAAAGTGAAGACATGATTCTCTCTCATGGGAGGGAAAGGGGTATGATCAAGAAGAGACACTTAGAGGTGCTTCTGAGGGGCTGACACTATTATATTTCTCGATCTCTGTGGTAGTAGCATGACTGTTGGCTTAAAAATCATTCATAATACCGGATAATTTTGTTCATCCACTTTTTCTGGAATGTATGCTTCAAATTTTTTAACTGTAAATTAAATGCTATTCAAAGGATTTTGCTTTTACAAGCTCTCAAGAAACTGCTCTCATTGGGATAACCCCAAAAGTTCCTTCCTAAGAAATTACCTTTTGAGATGTGGAGCTTTGCTTAGAATGATATTATTCATAAGTTTTTACCTTTGAATAAGCCAAAGTATGGATGGACCCCACTTCATTCGCATGCTTACTTGACCCTGTGCATTTTGCCTTGCTGACTTCTATACTTCAGCCCACCTGGAATTTTCCCAACTGGTCTAAGAGTGTATGGGACAAATGCTGTCCTTGGAAGGAGTGGCAAACATTAAGCAGAGCATAAAACCCAGACAGTCTCCCCCACAGCTCCCCCCCTCCACCCGCCTTGCTGCTATTCATAAGCATCCACCTCTGGGCTATAAAATGTTACCAACAGACTTGGTCAGTTTCCTGGAAAATCATTTAAAACTTTATTTTGCATTTTTAAAATGAATAGATTATGGAGTCTACAGAAAATTCCTCTAATTTCTTTAATCATCTGTATGCCCATCATTCATGAAAGGCTCTAACATTTTGATGAATATTCTTCCAGTCTCTTATTCCCTCTCTAGGTAAATACTGTTCTTAGTTTCTTTTGTGAGTGTCTTACATAGATACAGGTCAGCACAAATATAAGTTGTTTCCCTCTCTGTAACATAAAATGTAGCTTTTTATGCACCTCATTCTGTATCCTGTTTTTAAAATTTAATATATCTTAGAGATATTTCCATATTAATTCATGAAGAGCTCCTCTATTCTTTTTCTCAGCTACACAGTACTCCACGCTACAAATGTACAATGTTATTTAACCAATCACACTTTAGGTGGACTTTGGATTATCTTCAGCCTTTTGCTATTACAGAGTGCAGCCGTGGATAGCCTTCACATATGTCATGCAAGGCTATCTATAGCAAAAAAATTCCAAAAATGGAATTGCTGAGTCAAAGATATATAACATTTTAATTTTGGTATTTGCCTTCCATATGGGATGGTACTAATTTACATACTCACTAGCAGTGTATGAAAGTCCCTGTTTTTCTACAGCTTTCCCAACAGAGTTCTATATTATCAGGCTTTTAGATTTTTGCCCATTATAGTTAAAATTTGCATTTCTCTTTTTATGAGTAGGATTGAATATCTTTTCATAATAGGAGTAATTTGTATATACATCTTTTTATCTGCTTATTTCACTTACCATATCATAAATGATTTCCTATAACATTAAACTTGTTTCTACAACCTGCTATGAATTTATACATATGCACATATGTTTATATGTGTCCATAATTAATAATTTGGGGGGCACTTGGTTGGCTCGGTCGGTTGAGTGTCCAACTCTAGAGTTCTCTCAGGTCATGGTGTCGGGGTCGTGTAGATCCAGTCCTGTGTCAGGCTCCGCACTCAGTGGGAAGTCTGCTTAAGATTCTTTCCCTCTCCCTCTGCTCTTACACTCTCTCTCTCAAATAAATAAATAGACCTTTAGAAAAATTAATGATAATTTTGTTAACTAATCTGCTCTTTGAAAATTGATTACTCCAGTGGGTTCTTTCAGCTGACCTAAGATAAAACACTAAGCTTTAAAAGAAGCTGCTTCTAGCTATATCCTTAGATCCCTGCAGGGACTGCTTCAGTGCCTTCTGCCATCCCCTGCTTAAGTTTACAGTGCACGGTTATAGAAAATATCCTAATGTTGTAACATTCATGAAAGTGAAGATGTGGGCTCGTTATTAGTGCAGTAATATCATCATCCGTAATTGAGTGTTTGCCACAATTTGCAAGCTGGTGAACTGTGACACTGCCCAGGAAGTCCTATGAAGGGGGAGTACATTGACTGGTTTCATGGGTGACCCAAAGTGACTCCTATTGGTGGAGAAAAATACACATGAGAGGACGAGGAAAGTGTAAAAAAGAAACATTTGGCTTTGAAAAATACATCGACCTCCCTGTTCTACTAAAATGAGGAGGAATGTGCCATAGCTTTCAAAGTTACTCAGAGCCAAGCCCACTCTGGAGGATGCTGCACAGGCTGTCAAGTTGCAGTGGTCCCAGAAGGTTCCAGGGCAAGGCCCCTGAGGACAAGGAAGATGAAGGAGCCAACATCTCTTCATCAGAGGGCCCATCACCAAGGCCAAGAAAAAGTCTGTAATGAGGATGAAAAATGAGAAAGACATCCAAATGAATGAGCTTTAGACAGTGGGGGGATTTCAGTTTTCCTGAATCATTTATTAATATTCGTTATATATCATTTTCTATTAATTAAACTTCTACGTACCTAACTTGGGAGTAGAACTGTGTAGCAAGAAGTAAGACATGCCTATTCTGAATTCCAAATATTACCAATTGTTCTGGGAAAGGAGTCTATGCCAGAAAACAGCATCATTCATGACTTTAATTACCTGGAAATTTTGTGGATGTGAACATGAATGTGTCTATATGTATATCTAATATAATTCTCTATATGTACCAGTTGTAAGAAAGACTATAAAAATATGTGTTGTTATTTTTTGCAGCATTTTGTCTTTTATATTTTACAGCCCATCATCAGAAATCAGCTGAAATTTTATATTTATATGTATCTTTTCATTAATATTAATGAAAATTGAAAATCAGCTAATTGACAGAGTATGAGGGGAAAGGGAATGTCAGAAAATGTACCTGGAGCATTACTTCTCAAATTTTCCACCTTCTTGATTATTTCACAAATAATAAACGAAAGAAAAGAAATGTGGATCCTTTGCCAAGCTGCTCCAGGCCTTGGCCAAGGGGGTGTCAGCATATTTGTGTTTCCAGGACTGATTGTTTATGCTAGCTGTTATGATTAATCTCCTCCCCTGACACCTGCTACATTTATAGATACAGCCCAGGGCCCCTGGTATTGTCTTGGCTGTTGATGAAAAGCAGTTAAGCCAAGAATGAAAAGTACATTGACACTTCAGAGAAAGATGATTGCATAAAAATAATCCCTTAACCTTAACTCCCAGAAAGAAATTAAAGTGAGCAGAGTAAAGAAGGAGGAGGAGGAAACTTTAAAAAAAAAAAAAAAAGCCCACATTAATACAGAAACTAAGAAGGTTGCCATACAAATGCCAGAAATTTCACTACATTTCTGGTAGATACTGTGCAGATAGAGCCAAAGAAGAGGCAGCCACCACCAAGGACTGTCATAGACAAGACATAAAATAACAGCCCCTAATTCGGAGGGGAAAGTGTAAGCCTGAGAAAGATGGGATCCCCTAGTTTGAGGTTCTTTTGGGCTGCCATAATCAGCTTCCAGAGGTAGCTGCTCTTAGACTGGGCACAAGGTGCCCCCAGGCCAGAGAGCGTAATTGACAGTAAGATAAAAATGAGGATTTCCTACAAAATTGTGAATATCAAATTGACACAGCTTGAGGGGATAGGAATGAAAATACTGTTCAAGAACTCCATTTATGAAAGGCACTGGGACCAAAATTTGTGCAGAGAAATTCTTTCAAATACCCTATAAGCTCTTCAAGAGTTCAAAACCATATGGAGTTCTTGCTAAGTTGTTACACACCCTTGGCACAATGTAATTGTAAAAAACTAACAAAACCCAGAACTCCAAAAACAAACCTTCAGGCCAATTCCATTTACAAACATATATGCAAACATCCTAATTAAAAGTCACCAAAAAATCAAAATGATTTTAAAATAGCAATGGTTTGTTTTTGAGCATGACTTTTTCCAGCAAATAAGGTTAGTAAATTATCAGGAAATCTGTTACATTTCATTTAATTAATTGGTCAAAGGAAAACATCATATATTTGTTTCAATAAATGTCAAAATAAATTTGTTAAAATATAATATCTATTAAAGAAAAAAGTAGCTTATATCAGCAATAATCCTTGAGAAAATAAACGTATAACAGATCTCCTTGACAGCAAAAACAAAATTAAACACTTTGAATATTTAAGAAATAAGAGTATATGAAGAAAATTAAAGCATTATGCTATTTTAGACTTTACTGAATAGCATAAGAGAATATTTGAGAAATACATTTCACTTGATTCAAACGCTGGGAATTATCTAAGGTTCATATAGGAAACAGTCTCCTTCCTATCTCTTTTTTTCCTATTTGTACACCAGTATTCATAACAGCATTATTCACAGTAGTCAAAAGGTGGAAACGCCCTTCTATCTTTATATAATTCCATAAAGCTATCAGTTCTCCACAAACTTTCCACAAGTATGTTTAGGTAACTGATAAAGCAAGTCATTTAAAAAGAACAAATGGATAAAAATCGTTCAAGGAAATATTGAACAAGAAGAATTATTTTTGGTATCAGCAAAATAATGAAGAACAATGATAAGAAGTGACTCGCTCTTCCAGATATGAAAATATCATTTCTGGGGATAGAATTAATCAATAAAAAAACAGAACAGAAATCATACACCTGTACACACAGACAGAAACCCAAGACTATAAAATGTTGTATTTAGTATATGCTACAGATGGCATGTCTAATCTGTAAGGATTATTCCATAAATTTGGAGGGAAACCTGATCAACCAAAATTTTGTAGAATTCTCTAACTCAAATGATTTTATAGGCAACTGCATAAGCCACCACTGCCTGCAGCTTGGAGAGTCACAATATATATTAGCACACTGAAGCCTCTGAGAGGCTTTCCATTCAAAAATGTTTTCATTTTATTTTCATAGGAAATACATTCATGTGGTTTAAAAAAACAGTGTAAAATGGTAATCAGGAAAATATTTCTCCCTCTAGCCACTGTTCTTACTTTCTGGTGAGCTTTTTAATTATGCTTATCTTAAAAAGTTTGTGTATGTGATCTTACTGTTCTCTTTCTTACACAAAATAGATAATACACCCTATTCTTGTTTTTCCATTAACAACTTACCTCAGATTCCTTTCTCACCATATGGAGCAAGCATTCTCATTTTTTTTTTTTTACAGCTGCATAGTATTCCTCTTTATGGAAAAATATCATTTATTTATCTGGTATGATTTCAATGTATATTTGAACTGTTCCTACTGTTTGGCTACTTCAAATTATATTGCAAAGAATAGGCTCCCCGCCCCCCCCCAATTAAGTATTATAGTAAAGAAACCTGACAGTTTTGCTTAAACCTTATGTTTCCCAAGTTGATCATAAAATCCTTCTTTTGATTAATCCCATCAACATCCCACAGAACTTTTGTCCATAAAACATATTCTGGGGAAACTCTGGGCTAATCATAAAGCTGTATTCCTTTCTCACAACTTAAGACCAATATAAATTCCATGTAAATTGAGATGGAAAATAGACTTTCCCAACACCAAAGGCAAATCCACAATGGAAGAGATTTCTGGTTTGAATACAGATATAAAGATATAGATATATTTCTTAAATTCTGTATATCAAAGAAACCCCATGAAAATACAGTGTATGAGACAAACCACCAATATAATTAACATAGAGAAGCTCTAACTAATCAATAAAAATAAAGGGTATTTTTAAATCAAAACACTAACAGTGCATAAAAGAATATGAAAAACTGTATTCCAGTAAGAGATACAATTTTCTGTTTATTTGATTGGCACACATTAAACTTAATGAAAATGCTAAGTATTAACAAGGTTATAGGGAAGATGAGCACTGTCTTCAGGAAGACAGTTTGACAATATCAATCAAGATTCTTAAATATACACTTGATGGTTTCTTAAATTCCACATATGAGTGAAATCCTATGGTATTTGTCTGTCTCTGACCTATTTCACTTAGCATTATACCCTCTAATTCCATCCATGTTGTTGCAAATGGCAAGATTTCATTCTTTTTTACAGTTGAATAACATCCATTGTGTATATATCTATATATATTTATATATACGACATCTTCTTTCATCAATGGATGGACACTTGGGAGCAAAGGGAGAGAGAGAAAGAGAGAAATCAAGAAACAGATTCTTAACTATAGAGAACAAACTGATGGTTGCCAGAGGGGCAGGGGTGGGGGGATGGGTTTATTTAGTGATGGGGATCAGGGAGTGCACCTGTTGTGATGAGCACCAGATGATGTATGGAATTGTGGAATCACCATATTGTACACCTGCAACTAATGTAACACTGTATGTTAACTAACTGGAATTAAAATTAAAACTTTAAAAAATTAAATATACACTTGATTTGGAATAGCACTTATGCTCTTAGAAGGTCAAGAGGGCAAGAATGGATATGCAAGATATTGATATTAGCATGATTTATAAGTTTGTAAAATTAGAAACAAATGCCCAATCATACATGACTGAATAAATCATTAATAGATCATCCACACAAAGAAAAACTATGCAGTCATTAAAAAATAATTGTATAAGCATGTTAATTAACATGAAAATATATTCATGATCTTCTGATCAGTAAATAAAATGGATTTCAAAGTAATATGTATAGTATAGTACCATTTCTGTGATTTTTGTAAAATGTACACATGCATTTACAGGTTATGGGGAAGTCTGGAAAGATATACAGCAAAGTTTAATGCTCAATTTTTTTATTATCTTAGAGGCGGCGCTATGGATCATTTAAATTTTTTATTTTTGCTTATCTGAAATTTAAGTTTCTTCAAACTAAATACAAATTATTACCTGCACTGCATTTTAAAATTCAGGAATGGAATTTTTAAGGCATCCACTTCTAGAATAAAAATATTATCACTTGATAAAATCACTAGGGTAACTAAAAATGAAAAAAAAAAGAATATTTTAGCACCTGAAAAATGGTTTGGCTAATTATATAGTTATTAGAACAGAATCATTTTCTTCTAAATTCTTCAGACATTGTTCTGTGGTCTTCTGACAGATAGTTTTGCAAAGAAATCTGATGCCATCTGATTTTTTTCCATTTTAGATAATTTGTGTTTTCTGCCTGTATACATTTAAGATTTTTCTTTATTTATGTAAAAAAAACAGCAATTGCTGGGTCATAGAGTAGCTCTATTTTTAATTTTCTGAGGCACCTCCACATTGTTTTCAAAAGTGGCTGTACCAACTTGCAAGTATTATAGTAAAGAAACCTGACAGTTTTGCTTAAACCTTATGTTTCCCAAGTTGATCATAAAATCCTTCTTTTGAATAATCCCATCAACATCCCACAGAACTTTTGTCCATAAAACATATTCTGGGGAAACTCTGGGCTAATCATAAAGCTGTATTCCTTTCTCACAACTTAAGACCAATATAAATTCCATGTAAATTGAGATGGAAAATAGACTTTCCCAACACCAAAGGCAAATCCACAATGGATTTGGGAACCAACAGTGTAAGAGGGTTCCCCTTTCCCAAAACCTCTCCAACATTTGTTGTTTCTTGCCTTGTCAATTTTTGCCATTCTAACTGTGTAAGGTGGTATCTCAATGCGGTTTTGATTTGAATTTCCCTGATGGCTAATGATGATGAACATTTTTTCATGTGCCTATTAGCCATTTGTATGTCTTCTTCGGAGAAGTGTCTGTTCATGACTTCTGCCCCTTTTATGACTTGATTATTTTTTGAGGGGTGTTGAGTTTGAGAATTTCTTTATAGATCTTGGACACCAGTCCTTTATCTGTAGTGTCATTTGCAAATATTTTCTCCCACCGGGGGTTGCCTCTTTGTTTTATTGACTGTTTCCTTTGCTATGCAGAAGCTTTTTATCTTGATGAAGTCCGAAAAGTTCATTTTTGCTTCTGTTTCACTAGCTTTTGGAGATGTATCTTGAAAGAAGTTGCTGTGGCCGATGTCGAAGAGGTTATTGCCTATGTTCTCCTCTAGGATTTTGATGGATTCCTGTCTCACATTGAGGTCTTTCATTCATTTTTAGTTTATCTGTGTGTATGGTGTTAGAGAATGGTCAAGTTTCATTCTTCTGTATATAGCTGTCCAATTATCCCAGCACCATTTATTGAAGAGACTGTCTTTTTTCCATTGCATATTTTTTCCTGCTTTGTCGAAGATTATTTGACCATAGAGTTGAGGGTCCATATCTGGGCTCTCTATTCTGTTCCATTGGTCTATATGTCTGTTTTTGTGCCAGTACCATGCTGTCTTGGTGATCACTGCTTTGTAATATAGCTTGAAATCGGGCAACGTGATGCCCCCAGCTTTGTTTTTCTTTTTCAACATTTCCTTGGCGATTCGGGGTCTTTTCTGATTCCATACAAATTTTAGGATTGTTTGTTCCAGCACTTTGAAAAATGTCATTGGAATTTTGATCGGGATGGCATTGAAGGTATAGATGGCTCTGGGTAGCATAGACATTTTAACAATGTTTATTCTTCCGATCCATGAGCATGGATCCATCTCTTTGTGTCTTCTTCAATTTCTTTCATGAGTGTTCTGTAGTTCCTAGAGTGTAGATACTTTACTTCTTCGATTAGGTTTATTCCAAGGTATCTTATGGTTTTTGGTGCTATTGTTAAGTGGAATCGTTTCTCGAATTTCTCTTTCTACAGTTGCATTGTTAGTGTACAAGAAAGCAACTGATTTCTGTGCATTGATTTTGTATCCTGCCACCTTACTGAATTGCTCTATGAGTTCTAGTAATTAGGGGGTGGAGTCTTTTGGATTTTCCACATAAAGTGTCATGTCATCTGCAAAGAGAGAGAGAGTTTGACTTCTTCTTTGACAATTTGAATACCTTTTATTTCTTTTTGTTGTCTGATTGTTGTTGCTAGGACTTCTAGTACCATATTGAACAATAGTGGCAAGAGTGGGCATCCTTGTGGTGTTGCTGATCTTAAGGAAAAGGTTCTCAGCTTTTCCCCATTGAGGATGATATTCACTGTGGGTTTTTCATAGATGGATTTTATGAACTTGAGGAATGTTCCCCTATCCCCATACTCTGAAGAGTTTTAATCAGGAAAGGATGCTGTATTTTGTCAAATGCTTTTTCTGCATCAATTGAGAGGACTATATGGTTCTTTTCTCTCCTCATATTAATGTGTTCTATCACATTGATTGATTTGTGAATGTTGAACCACCCTTGCATCCTGGGGATAAATCCCACTTGGTCATGGTGGGTGATCCTTTTAATGTATTGTTAGATCCTATTAACTAGGATTTTGTTGAGGATTTTGGAATCCATATTCATCAGGGATATCAGTCTGAAATTCTCCTTTTTGATGGGGTCTTTTCCTGGTTTGGGGATTAAGGTAATGCTGGCCTCATAGAATGAGTTTGGAAGATTTCCTTCT
>NC_138378.1:79543675-79562261 GCF_054177405.1 Leptonychotes weddellii | reverse complement strand
TTTTTTTTTAAAGATTTTATTTATTTATTTGAGACAGAATGAGAGAGAGAGAGAGCACATGAGAGGGGGGAGGGTCAGAGGGAGAAGCAGACTCCCTGCCGAGCAGGGAGCCCGATGCGGGACTCGATCCAGGGACTCCAGGATCATGACCTGAGCCGAAGGCAGTCGCTTAACCAACTGAGCCACCCAGGCGCCCTGTTGATAATAACTTCTAATAATTGTTTCTATTTCCTTGGTGTTAGTCGTGATCTCTGCCCTTTCATTCACAATTGTATTAATTTCGGTCCTTTGTCCTTTCTTTTGGATAAGTCTGGCCTGTGGTTTATCGATCTTACTAATTCTTTCAAAAAACCAGCTTCTAGTTTCATTTCTGATCTACTGTGTTTCTGGTTTCTAATTCATTGATCTCTGCTTTAATCTTAATTATTTCTCTTCTAATGCATGGCTTAGGCATCATTTGTTGCTTTTTCTTTAGTTCTTTAAGGTGTAAAGTTAGTTGGTGAATTCAGGATTTTTCTATTTTTTTGAGTGAGGCTTGGATGGCTATGTATTTCCCCCTTAGGACCGCCTTTGCAGTATCCCATAGGTTTTGGACCAATGTGTTTTCGTTCTCATTGGTTTCCATGAATTGTTTAAGTTCTTCTTCGATTTTCTGGTTGACCCAAACACTCTTGAGCAGAGTGGTCTGTAGCTTCCAAGTGTTTTAATTTCTTCCAAATCTTTTCTTATATTTGAGTTCCAGTTTGAAAGCATTATGGTCTGAGAATATGCAGGGAATGACCTCAAATCTTTTGGTATCAGTTGAGACCTGATTTGTGACCCAGTATGTGGTCTATTCTGGAGAAAGTTCCATGTGCACTCGAGAAGAATGAGTATTCTGTTGTTTTAGGGTGGAATGTTCTGTATATATCTATGAGGTCCATCTGGTCCAGTGTGTCATTCAAAGCTCTTGTTTCTTTGTCGATCTTCTACTTAGATGATCTGTCTGTTGCTGAGAGTGGAGGATTGAGGTCTCCTACAATTAACATATTATTATCAATATGACTGTTTATTTTGGTTAACAGTTGGCTTATGTAGATGGCTGCTCCCATGTTGGGGGTGTAGATATTTACAATTGTTAGATTTTCTTGTTGAATAGACCCTTTAAGAATGATATAGTGTCATTCTGTATCTCTAACTACAGTCTTTAGCTCAAAATCTAATTTGTCTGATATAAGAATTGCTACCCCAGCTTTCTTGAGGTCCATTGGCATGGAAGATAGATCTCCATCCCTTCACTTTCAGTCTGGATGTATCTTTAGGTTCAAAATGAGTGTCTTGTAGACAGCATATGGATGGGTCCTGTCTTTTTATCCAATCTGCAACCCTGTGTTGTTTTATAGGAGCATTTAGGCTGTTCACATTGAGAGTGATTTTTGAAAGATATGAATTTATTGTCACCATGTTGCCTGTGAAGTCCTTGTTTCTATAGATTGTCTCTATAAATTTCTGTTCTATATTACTGTTGGGGTCTTTCTCCTTTTATAGAACCCCCCTTAATATTTCTTGCAGGGCTGGCTTAGTGGTCACATATTCTTTCAGTTTCTACCAGTCTCGGAAGCTCTGCATCTCTCCATCCATTCTAAATGACAGCCTCGCCAGATTAAGTATTCTTGGCTGCATGTTCTTTCCATTTAGTACCCTGAATACGTCCTGCCAGCCCTTTCTGGCTTGCCAAGTCTCTGTGGATAGGTCTGACGTTATTCTGATGTTCCTCCCTCTGTTCGTAAGGAATCTCTTCCCCCAACTGCCTTTAAGATGGCTTCCTTGGTTCTAAGATTTGCAAGCTTTACTATTACATGCCGGGGCATTGACCTGTTTTCCTTGATCTTGGGACGGGTCCTCTCTGCCTCTAGGACACGAATGTTTGTTTCATTCCCCAGATTGTGGAAGTTCTCATCTACAATTTGCTCAAATATATCTTCTAGTCATCTCTCTCTCTCCACCCCCTCAGGGATCCCAATAATTCTGACATTGGAACATTTCATGGTGTCTCTTATTTCTCTGATTCTATTTTCATGGATTTTGAGTTGTTTTTCCCTGGCCTCCTATTTTTCCTTCTTTTCTATCAATTGGTCTTCTAGATCACTAATTCACTCTTCTGCCTCACTTACCCTTGCTGTTAGATTGTCTAGATTAGATTGGATCTCATTGATAGCATTTTTAAGTTCTGCCAGTTCAGCTTTCATTTCTGCCTTTAGAGACTCTATGTTGCCGTTAATCAATTTGTCCATTCTAGCTATTGTCTTCACAATTGCTACTCTGAATTCCATCTCTGACATCTTGGTTATATCTGTATCCATTTGTAAATCTGTGGCAGAAGTCACAGTCTCTGAGTTTTTCCTATTTTGGGGGTTCCTCCTCCTACTCATAGTTGAGGGACTGTACAGAGTCCAAATTATTGACCACAACCCAACCAAGATGCACCTGTTTCATAGGAACCTTAAAGTTGTCAGCCTCTTGTTCTCCCAGCCTGTCTTCTGGGGGGAGGGGCCTGCACGCTGTTACTCAGTTAACCCTGCTTGGGCAGAGTTGCCCTGCCCCCTGTGGGGAGGGATGGGCTCAGTAAAAACCGGTTTGGGGGGGTTTTGTTCTCTGGTGGCTTACCCTGGCGGCTTTCTGCATCTCTTCCGGGAGTCAGAGCAGAAGAGATCGTTTCCAACCCTCTGCTTCAGAGCAGAGAGATTGCAGTCTGTTCTTCAGTGAGCTCTCCAGGCCACACTCTCTCCATTTCTGTCTGTGCTGCTATTAACTGCAGCATCCTGGGTTGTGCGCCCCTCAGCAGTGCTCCCAATCCTCGCCTCCAAGTCAGGGCTCGGGGGCACATCTCTGTCCTCTGCTGGCATACTTCTAAAACCGCCAGCCACCCCCAGTTCACACACGTGGTCCTGCTGCTCCAGGTTTCAGTCCGGGGGGGGCTGCCCTAAAGTCCTTTCCCCACTGCTACCGGTCTGCGAGTCTGAGCCCTGTTCCCAGAGGCTTTTGTGCTCCTGTGTTATTTCCTTTCCCGGCACCACCGCTTATGGCAGCTCCCTCCCCCTTCCATTTATCTTCCAATATCTGCCTGCAGAATCATGGCTCCCCACTTCATACCTCGAAACCAACCACCTGCGATATTCTGTTTGTAGAGATCCAGATATATCTTCTTACATCTCAGGCTCATTTCATGGTTTTCTGGTAGATATCCAGCTCAATTCAGGGGACTGGTTGGAATATGGTCCCTTGCTCCTCCACCATCTTTTTCCACTCCTTAATTTTTTATTTTAATTCCAGGATAGTCAACATATAGCATTACATTAACTTCAGATGTAAAATATAAGGATTCAACAATTCTATACATTACTCAGTGCTCATCATAATAAAAGTACTCTTAATCCCCTTCACCTATTTTGCTCATCCCCTCACCCACCTCCCCTCTGGTAACCATCAATTTGTTCACTAGAGTTAAAAGTCTGTGGTTTTTTTTTTTTTTTTTGGTTTGTCTCCTTTTTTTTCTTTGTTCATTTGTTTTGTTTCTTAAATTCCACATATGGGTGAAATCATATGGTATTTGTCTTTCTATGACCAATTTATTTCACTTAGTATTATACTCTCTAGCTCCATCCATGTTGTTGCAAATGACAAAATTTCATTTCATTATATATACATATATCACCTCTTTTTTATCCATTCATCTATAGATGGACACTTGGGCTGCTTCCATTTACATTCAAAGTAACTCTTGATAGGTGTGTACTTATTGCCATATTGTTACTTTTTTATGGCTGTTTTTGTAGTTCTTCTCTGTTCCTTCTCTGACTCTCTTCTCTTACTACTAGCTGGCTTTCTTTAGTGATATACTTGGTTTCCTTTCTCTTTATTTTTTGCATATCTTTTACTGATTTTTGATTTGTGGTTGCCATTAGGTTTGTATATAACATCTTATGCATATACTAATCTATATTATGTTGATGGTCACTTAAGTTTGAACCTATTCTTACTCCTCCCCCACATTTTAGCTATATGGTGTCATACTTTATATCCTTTTATTCTGTGAATCCCTTGACTGATTTTTATAGATATACTTAATTTTACTGCTTTTGTGCTTCCTGCTTTTCTTACTCCTACTTGTGGTCTTTCCTTTCCACTCAGAGAGTGCCCTTTAACATTTCTTGTAAGGCTGGTTTAGTGGTCATGAAATCCTTTAAGTTTTGTTTGGAAAACTCTTTATCTCTCCTTCTATTCTGAATGATAGCTTTGCTGGATAGAGTATTTTGGGCTGCAGGTTTTTTTCCTTTCAGCACTTTGAGTATATCATGCCACTCCCTTCTGGCCTGAAAGTTTCTGCTGAAAATCAGCAGACAGCCTTATGGGGTTTCCCTTGTATGTAACTCTTTTCTTTTATCTTGATACTTTTAAAATTCTCTCTTTATCATTACTTTTTGTCACTTTAATTACTATGTGTCTTGATGTGGACATCCTTGGGTTGATTTTGTTGGGGGATCTCTTTGCCTCCTGGATCTGAATTTCTGTTTCCTTCCTCAGATTTGGGAAGTTTTCAACTATTATTTCTTCAAATAAATTTTCTGCCCCCTTTTCTCTCTCTTCTCCTGTGGGATCCCTATAATGTTAATGTTATTATGCTTGATGGTATTGTTGAGTTCCTTAAGTCTATTTTCATTTTTTATTATTATTTTTTCTTCTCCTGTTCAACTTGATTGTTTTCCATGACTCTGTCTTCCAGGTTACTGATCTGTTCTTCTGCTTCCTCTAGTCTATTATTTATTCCAACTAGTGTATTTTTAATTTCAGTTATTGAGTTCATCATCTCTTATTGGTTCTTTTTTATGTTTTCTATCTCTTTGTTAAGGGCTTCACTGAGGTCCTCCACTCTTTTTTCAAGTCCAGTGAGTATCTTTATGAGCATGACTTTAAATTCTCTATCAGGCATATTACTTATCTCCATTTCATTTAAGTCTCTTGCTGTGATTTTGTCCTATTATTTCTTTCCTTTGGATATATTCCTCTGTCTCCTCATTTTGTATAACTCTCTGTGTCTGATTCTTTTTTTTAAGATTTTATTTATTTATTTGGTAGAGAGAGAGAACAAGCAGGGGGAGCAGCAGGCAGAGGGAGAGGGAGAAGCAGGCTCCCCACTGAGCAGAGAGCTCTCTGTGGGGCTCGATCCTAGGACCCTGGGATCATGACCTGAGCTGATGGCAGATGCTTAACTGACTGAGCCACCCAGGCACCCCTCTGTGTCTATTTCTATGTGTTAGGAAAGTCAGCTACATCTTCTGCTCTTGAAAGTAGTGACCTTATGAAGAAGAGTACCTGCAATGCTCTGCAGTGCAATGTCCCCTGTTCACCTGAACCTGGCACTTCAGGGATGATTCCTATGTGTGTTGCATATTCCCTACTGTTGTGGCTGAGCTGCTTTTGCCTTCAGTCCAGTCATCTTGAATGGCTCTCTTTGTCTGTTGTGGGTAGGGTTTGGTCTCTGTGTTGTTTGTGGGCCAGTCTGAGGCCACCTTAGGCTTTGAGTCAGACCAGGCATTTGCCAGAGATGAAGTAGCACTGAACTGCAGTGTGCTTTCCCTGTATTGTGCCCTGAGAAACTTTCATTTATGGGTGGGAGTTGTAATCAGACCAGACATCTGCCCCAGCCTGCTGCTAAGGCTGGAGTTGGACTGGTATGTATGGTTATCATCCCCTCTCCCTGGGGCAGGAATCACTTTGGAGTTTGCTATCCCCTGTCAGGACCACTTGCACACTACCAGGCTTGTGGCGCCATTTTGGATGGGCTCTGGCCAAGACCATATTGGAGGGGGCAGGGCACACTATTAGCAAGCTAGGTGGAGAGTGTTGGCACTGTGCTGGTTCCTACAGGCATCTGTGTATCTAGGCTGGGGATGGGGGTGGGCAGGGGGGGAAATTGTGCCCGCTAGCTCTTTTGTTCTTGGAGAAGTCTCCCAATGCCCACACTGAGATTAATAAACAAATCTCCCTCCCATATACCCCATGTGTTTTTCAAACTGCTGCTTCAATACTTGTATTTCCATGGGGCTATTTGTTGTGCTGTCTCTAAGGGTGGGGATTCCATTTCCTATCACCCTCCTGGCTCTCCCAGAGCCAAGCACAGTGATTCTTAAAGTTCCAGGTGTTAAGCCTTGCTGATTGTAAGAATTCACAAAATCATGCCCCTCTGGTTTCAACACCAAATGTTATGGTGATTTGTCTTCCCAGTGTGGATCCCCTGTGCCTGGGATGCCTGATGTGGGAGTCTGCTTCTCTCCCCTCTTCATGTCTATAGCCTCCTTCCCTCCTGCAGACAGTCCTGCAGGTCTCTTTGGCTCCCAACCACATCTCTGCCCTTTCTACCCTCTTTGATGTGGCCTCTTATCTATAGCTAGCTGTGAGAGTATGTTCTGCCAGTCTTCTGGTCATTTTCTGGGTTATTTACCCTAATGTGGGTGGTATTAGTTGTATCAATGGGGTGAGGTGAGCTTAGGATCCTCCTACCCGGCCATCTTCCCCAGATTTTGCATTTTTAATTCTGTAATCATGTTTTCCTTTGAAAGAAGTATTTCCTGTCCTTTTCATGGGTGCAACAGCCTCTGAAATCTTGTTTTAAAAATAAGGGACTGCAGGTTTCTCCTGTTATCCAAAAGTAGAGCATTTTTATGAAATCCTTTGTAAACTGAAATGGTATAAAGCAAAGAAGCAATTACCATTAATTTACATGGAAAGGTTTTTGATCATCACTGGACCCAAAAATAACCTCTCTTAGACTTTTTTTATACCTTAGGACACATCTTGCTAACCGATGCACAAAATAAATTGAGATAAAGCAAACGTGCTCACAGACAAATTTCTAAGCTCTGGAGATTTGATGCTGAGATGCTGAGTGTAGTTCCTAGGGAAGGAGCTTGGTGAGCCTGCTCTTGCTGCTCAGAGTGGGTACTGCTGTATATCAGCTCACTGCAAAACAAGCACTGGAAGCTATTTTTGCTTTTTGCCTTTTTTCATAAAAGTGAACGTCCTCTTCAAATTTCTTTCAGTTACTGAAAACAGGTACTAATGTAGGTCTTTTATAAAAGTGGGAGATAACTGTACCTCAAGTTTCCACCTGTTCTTGAAGCAAGATCTTTCACAGATATTTTCTTTTCTACTAGATTGGTTCCCATTGTCAGCTCTATCAAATATCAGATCATTTTCCCTTTTTGCTCATCCTTAGAAAGTGTAGCCCAATGTGGGGAGTTAGGATGGTTTTGGAATTGTATGGATCCCTCCTCAGTCTTTCAATGACAGATGAGAAGGGAGTATGTGTTTGCTATGATTTTTCTCTTCCCTGATCCCTCTCCACTGTAGGGGGCAGCCCAGAGATACTCAGAGCCCAGCCCCCCTTCTCTAGTCATCAGGGTTCATGGCCCCAGCCATTCAAATCATTGGGAAGCTGGGTACTGGCCCCTGAGCTGGCCGTTTCTTACCCTGAGGCCTACTGTGCATTCTAGAACTGAAAGCAGGTTCAAAGTCTAGCCTTACCCATTCCTGCAAGCCCTCCCTCAGCATCACCTTGCAGTCTTCTGCACTGGGGCAGCTTCTTGACACTTGTTTTCCCAAGTGGGTCATTCTTCCTTCATTTGGCTGCACCATCCCTCTGTCAAATCTTAGGTGCTCAACTTGAAAAACTTTGCCCTGTCCAGTGGGTGACACCCTGCACTCATTTCCATAGCTGAAATGGGTTTTTACATTTCTTTGACAATTTCAGGTACTTTTCCAGAAGAAGTAATTAACTATATTGAGCTTAAACTAAAGTATTACATCCAAAATTTGAAATGATTCCCTTTATATTTTTCAACTAGTAGCTTAGCAAAGTAATTTGTTTTTATGAGCTTATCTTTACTGATTCTAATAACATTTAAGCTGATTTTTTCCTAAGAGTGCAAACATTCATGGGTAAATAATAATTTTTTTCTCCATCTTTCTAGTGGCTACATCTCTTACTTCTGCTTCATGTTGTATTGTAATGACCAGAACTTTTGCAGCATTAAATAATAAGGACTTCGTTAACTTTCTTACTTTTCTGAGAATGCCTCCAGAATTCTACCATTAAGTTGGGTTTGTGTTATTGGTTTCACAATTAAGCTTAATATTGGGAATTTTGTTGAGAAGATTGTTTCTCAATATCTGTACATTTTATTATTTTAAGAAACATGTTTTTATTCTTAGTTTGGTGAAGAGTTTTATAAAAATGTATCAGCATGTGCTGAGAAAAGTATTTTTTAATGTACCCTATGGATACAAATCATTGTAATTCTATTCCTGTGTCTCTTAGATAAATCAGGTTTAGGTACCCAGGTTAGGGATGCTTTTGAAAAGTATACTTGTTTTCTGAGATAGCATTGGAATTAACAAAGGAACTCACCCATAAAACCAGCTAGCTCTGGAGTTCTTTATGGGAGGATTCTATGGTACATTCTTTTTTTTTTTTTTAAAGATTTTATTTATTTATTTGAGAGAGAGAGACTGAGAGAGAGAGAGCATGAGAGGGGGGAGGGTCAGAGGGAGAAGCAGACTCCCCGCCAAGCAGGGAGCCTGATGTGGGACTCGATCCAGGGACTCCAGGATCATGACCTGAGCCAAAGGCAGTCGCTTAACCAACTGAGCCACCCAGGCGCCCCTACATTCTTTAATTCCATCACTGCTACATTGAGTATTTTTGCGTTTAAATATGTTAATATATATTTTTATGAAAAAATATCTATTTCATAGTGACTTTCAATTTAATAATATACAATTATACACCATCTTAAAATTTCTTATTTCTACTTCCTCTGTTTTTATTCCAGAATACCTGCCAAAAGAGATTATTTATCCATTTTGCTTTCATTTATTAACTTTTGCTTTTATTTTAATTTTCTTCCTCCTGCTCCTTTTTAAGTTTATTTAAATGTACATTTTCTGAATTTCTGAGTTGAATACTTAGTCCACCTATTTTTATTTTTCAAATAATAAAGCCATCTACCACACAGATCCACTTTGTCTCCATTCCACTAGCACTGATATATAATGCTGTCATATTCTTTATTTTTTAAATAATCTACCATTGTATCTTTTTTCTTTCACCCAGTAGGTATTTACAAAAGTTTTATTTTATAAAGTCCAAGGTAATGGAGCTGTTCCCCCTCTCTCTTTCTCTGTCTCCCTCCCTTTCTTTCTTTCTCTCTCATAAAAAAAAAAAAAAAAAAAAAAAAAAAAACAGAGATAATGACATATAACAAAGTTTACCTTTTGGAAGTTATTAAATGCTTGTTATGGCCTGAAATATAGATACTTGAGAGGATGATACATTCTCTACATGCAAGATTCAAAGTTTGATAGTGAATCATCTTACTAATTGTTCTGTTGAAATTGTTCTTAATGTATTTTTGATAACTTACCCTATCATAGAGTAACCATGATACCTTACAATCTTCCATTGTAATTGTATTTCTGCTCAGTTTTCTTTATGTTTTTAAAATCTTTTGCCTTGCATGTGTGGAAGCTACTGGATTTGGTATTTTGAGTAATAGAAAATATCCTTTTTTCTCTGTTTAGGGCTTTTGGCCATCAACACTACTTTCTGTAGTATTCACAGTGCCATTTCTGTTTTGTTTGCTTAATGTAAGCTCTCCCAGCATGTTTAGTTTCAGTTTTTCTGTATAATTTAGTTTATCTCTATCATTTTGTTGTGAGAATGCCTCTTACATACAGCATGCTTTTTTTTGAGAGAGAGAGAGAGCATGAGTGGGGCAAGAGGCAGAGAGAGAGAGAATCTTAAGCAGACTCCCCCGCTGGGCACAGAGCCTGAAGCAGGGCTGATCTCACAACCCCAAGATCATGACCTGAGCTGAAATCAAGAGTTAGATGTTTAACCAACTGAGCCACCCAGGAGCCCCAGTACACAACATACTTTTGATATTGGCTTACAGCTTCACATAAAAGTCTTCTTGTTTTTTGGGGTTTTTTTTTAAGATTTTATTTATTTATTTGAGACAGAGAGAATGAGAGAGACAGAGAGCACATGAGAGGGAGGAGGGTCAGAGGGAGAAGCAGGCTCCCTGCCGAGCAGGGAGCCCGATGCGGGACTCGATCCCGGGACTCCAGGATCATGACCTGAGCCGAAGGCAGTCACTTAACCAACTGAGCCACCCAGGCGCCCAAAGTCTTCTTGTTTTTAACAGACAAGTTTAACATCTGTAAACTCATTGTCATTCATCCACACATATTATATTGATGTTTCATCATTTGGTTTCATACTTTCTGTTTTTTATTGTTTCCTCTTTATTGTGTTTTTGCTTTATAGATGGTTTTGTTGGCTGTTATCTTTGGTAGTTTATAAGATAAAGATCTTTCATTTCATTCTACAAATAACAATCTTAAAGTTTTTAAAAACCATTCCTTACTATTTTTAGCTATTGACATTTATCATGTCAATTGACATTATATTGACATTTATTGCCAAAATGTCAATAACAGAATTCATTTTTGTTTCCATTTATAGGAAGAACCTTGCCACATTCTACCTTCATCTTCCTTTGCCATCTTTTCTGTTAATAATCTGGGGTTTATAACGTGTACTTTTTATAATATAGGTCAGTCATGCTCCAAGTGTGACCAAGGGGCCCCTGGAGATCCCCAAGACACTTTCAAGGGGTCCATGAGGTCAAAATTATTTATATAGAAATATGAAGATGTTATTTGCCTTTTCACTCTCATCCTCTCATGAGTGTACAGGAAGTTTTCCAGAGGTTCCATAACATGTGATATCACAGCAGATTGAACGCAGAGGCAGCTATGAGACACTGTCTACTATTAACCCAGACATTAAAGGGATTTATAAAAATGCAAAACAATGCCACTCTCTTTACTATTTTTTTGAAATTAATACAGATATTTTTAATACATATATCATTTATGTTAACTTGTAATGAGTTTATTATTGCTATTTTTAATAAATATTTTAGTTTAGAACATTTTTCAGTTTACAGAAAAGTTACATAGGTAATACAAACAGTTCCCAAATACCCCACCTTGAACATGAACACAATGTTGATATATTATTATTAACTACAGTCCATAGTTTTCCTCAGTTTTCCCCTAATATTATTTTCCTAGTCCCAGAATCCCACCCAGGACATGGCATTACATTTAGTCATCATGTCTCCTTAGGGTCTTCTTGGTTGTGGCAATTTCTCAGATTTCCCTTGTTTTCGAAGACCTTGTCAGTTTAGAGGCGTACTGGCCAGATATTCCATAGAATGTCCCTCTACTTGGATTTGTCTTGGGTTTTTCTCATGATTAGACCAGGATTGTTTGTTTATGGGAGGAAGACCACAGAAATAAAGTGCCATTCTCATCACATCACATCAAGGGTACATGCTATTAACATGACTCATCATTGCTGGTATTAATCTTGATCACTTGGCTTGAGGTAGTGTTTGTCAAATTTCTTTACTCTGAACTACCCTTTTCTCCCTGTCCCTTACTGTACTCTTTGGAAGGAACTTACTGTGTGCATCCCACACTTAAGGGGTGGAGAGCTGTGCTCCCCATCCTAGAGGGCAGATCTACATAAATTGTTTGGAATTCTTCTGCTCTAGAGATTTGTCTCTTCTCCCCCTTTAATGTATTTATTTAATCATTTATTAATATCAGTATGGACTCGTGAATATTTATTTTGTACTTAGGGTTATAACCGTTTTGGGTTACTTTATTAATTTGCTGCTCAAACTATTCCAGCTTTGGCCACTGGGAGCTCTTTTAGTTGGTTCTTGCATCCCTTTGACATGTTTCATTGTGACACATCCCATACATTACTGTGACTTGGTGTTTTATTCATTTAGTTTTATTTTTAATTTTTGTTTTTGTTGTGTTGTGTTTTGAGCACTTTCATACTTTGTGGCACTACAAGATTCTCCAGGCTCATCCCTATACTTCCTGCCCCAATCCTACAATCAGCCATTGGAGGCTGGTATTAGAAACCAAGATCTGGGGTCTAGATGTGTTATTGTTATTTTTAAATGACTTAACAAACACTAAAATTTTCTCAGCTTTTGTTTCTCATGTTGTAACTATTAATAGGTAAAATCCACACAAACAAAAACCCTTTGGGGTCCCCAGTAATATTTATGAGTATAAAAAGGTCCTAAGACCAAAGAGGTTGAGAACAACTGATATAGACCTGCCTTCTTAAAAGTGTTTTCTATTCTATTTTATAATTCAGTTTATAAACAAGATTTATGGCCACCTCTATATACTTTTATTTTATTAGTCATCACCAGTTTATTAGCTCTAGGGCTTCCTGATTTTGAATTCTCATTGTTTTGATTCATTGTGCTGGGGCAAGTATTCTGGTAGTTTCTTTGCAAAAAAGAGTACTTGCATATTTGAAAATACTTTTCTCTTGCATATACATACAAATAGTAGCTTGATTGGGTATATATTGGTGAAATATCCTGAGTTTTTTTAAGTTTTGCAAAGGTTGCTCTTTTGTTGTTTGAAGTCAAAATGGTTTCTTCTTTGGGGGCTAGCCTGAAATGTATTCCAAGACACTTATCAGATTATATATTAATCTAGGAAATCAAAACAGATTGAAATATTATGTTTGCCCATAATAAGGTTGTCACGGTCAAGTTTCTGGCCAAGATATAAAAAATTTTTTAACTTTATTATAATTGGTACTCTTTTGGCTGCAAATAACAGAAACTGACTTTGCATACTGTATCAATTAGCACCTGCTGAGTAAGAAACCATTCCAAAACTTAGTGATTTAAAGTAACAACTATTCATGTAGGTCATAATTTTGTGAATTGGTTGCCTGATCTGGTTTGTGTCAACTCAGCTGAACTCTGTGGGACTCTCTCATATGTCTTCAGTCAGCTGTGGGTCATCTGGCTGCTGGATAACTTAGAAACCCTTACTCACATATCTGGCACTTAGAAGATTGCCAGCCAAGGTGACAGGGTGACTGAACCATGAGTTTCTCATCATCCAGCAAGAACACTCAGGCTTCTTCACATGGTGGCTGGATTCCAAATGCAGCAAGACAGGACAAACCCCATTGCACTAGTGCTTTTCAAGTCTCTGCTTGCCCTGGATTTGCTAACATGCTGTTACCCAAACCATATAGCAGAAAATATGTTCATGTCTTTACTTTCATTTGCTGAAGAGAGTCTGTCATTTATTTCTTAGGTAAAGTTCCAGAATTAATACGATGATTTACCCAACATGGGTCAAGAGGTCACTCCCAAAGTAATCCACATTAGGACCACCATTCACCAGCTATGTGACTATGGGAAAGTTGCTTACCCATGCTTCTGAACCTCACTTTTGTCATCTGAAAATTGGGGATAATAATAATATCTACATCATGAGTTATTGGAGGATTAGATGACATAGTGCATGTAAAGCCTTTAGCGCCATATCTGGTACATAGTATTCATCCAATAAATGCAGATGGCTCCTAATTCTTAAATTGATTTATTTAATTATTATTACAAATAAGATAGATATTACAGCACCATTGGTGGGAAGACTTGTTAAAAAAAAAAGATCCAGAATCTTTGTTTATTCCTTCATCTCTATCATTCTGATCACTTTCATTCCAAAAATCTTTTCTTTTTAGTAGCTAGAATCTCTTCTAATCTCACTTCTATTCCTATTATATACACACCTTTATTTTCACCTTGTTTTCCTTTTTCTAAGTTATTCTCAGAGAATAATCAAGTTGTCCTCTGCCTAATTCAATTTTCTGCCTTGTCCACTATGTTATTTACTGTTCTTTTTTTTTTTTAATTCAGCAACCATGATTTTCATCATGATTGGCTGGATTTAGAAGTTGGAATTCATTTAATGGAAGTTTCCTTTTGTTTCTTTAAGACAGAATCTTATTATTTCTGAGTACATAAATTAGCTATTTCACCAGTGTTCTTTTTTTTTCTTATAGTTGTCTATTTCAAGGAACACTTATTCATATCACTAAGGATGTTTAGTGAATGGGGGTTGCATCTCTGAGTCACAAAATACTTCATATTTCCCATAAATGTTCTTTTTTTAATTTACTCTTCTTGAAAGAGGAGGCTACGGCTATTCAGTGTGCTTTATCATTTCATTCATTCACTTAGCAAATATTTATGAACGCTTACTTTATGGCAGGTACTATGCTGGAAATACAACAATGGCCAAGATTCACTCCCCACCCTCCATGCTCTTAGAGTCTACTGTGCAATCAGAGAGGTAAAGGATATACCTCATGGAAAGGCAGTGGTGAGTGGTAGGTATTACAGGATAAAAAGGCTATGGTGCCAGGAGACCCAAAGTAGGATGTCTTTAACCTGGGATCATGAAATGTTCAACAGACCAAGTAGGTAATTTGCTGAGTCCTGGAGGTTGGGTCTGAGTTAGATAGACAACATGTAGTGGGGATGGGTGGGGGCTGGGTATGCAGAGTTCAGTGGAAGAAAGAATTCCAGGTTGAGGCAATAGCATATTATAAAAACAGATCATATGCCTAAGAAATTGAATTTTTAAAATGATAACTGCTAACATTCACTAAGCACCTACAGTGTTCTGGGCACTCTGCCAAGAACTTTACATGCCTCATCTCATTTTATCCTCACAGCAGCTCAATAAGGTAGGTAAAATATCCAAGATTTTCCAGGTAGTGAGTGGCATCACCAGAATTTGAACCAAGGAAGTCTCGCTGTGGGGCTCACTCATTAACTATTATATGTCATCCTGCCTCTCTGGAGAAATTCAGTGTCTTTGAGTGAAGTAAGTGTGTGGGGGGGGGGGTGGGCAGGATGGGGAATAAGTGAAGAAACAGTAGGCTAGAAATCACATAAACCCATTGAGGAGTTTAGACTTTACCCTGACAACAGTGGAGAGTAAATGCTGGAACCGGAAAGCCTGAAGCAAGAGGTGGTTATGAGGCACCTTGTGACATGCATCCCAGTGGACATATAAGTCCAGCTCATGAGTGAGGTCTGAGGTAGAGACATAAAAATATGAGCCATGAGCTCATAGATGGATCTACAACCTTTGAGACAGATGAGTCACCTGGGGAGAGCTAATCACAAAAGAAGGTCTGGACAAAGGTCCAAGAAAGTCAGTAGAATAGGAGGACTCAGCCAAGGGGGACTGCGAATCGGTGGCCAGCAGGAAGGGAAAGAAGTAGGGGTGTAGAGTCATGGAATCATGAAGTGAAAGGGCCCTGGGAATTGAAAATCAAGTCAGTCTGGCTCTGCTAACCTCTCCCAGTGTTAGCATCTGGAGTAGCAGCAGACAAGAATGTGAGTGTTTGGATTCATCTAGGGATGAGATGCTATCTCATATAACACAGGGTGGAAAGGGTAAGGGAATTGGCAGCAGCTACAAAGGAGTGATTATATTGATGGACAAGGAGGGAAGTGAAACCTGAAGAGGCTGAGGGATAGGAAGAAAGTGGCAGGCTTGGTTGATTTGAGTTCCCATTGAGACAGAACTGTGACAGTGGAGGTACTTTGGCAGGTGACCCAGGAGGATGGACATGGTATGCATGGAGGGGATGTTTGAAATTCACATCTCAAAAGTGGTGCACAGTCCAGGTATGACCAGGAAGCAGATAACTGAGACTGAAGAGACAGATGAGGAGTCCGAGAGCTGAGATGCCAGAGTGCTGGGCAGTCTTCCTCAGGAGAAAGAAGTCACCATGATAAGAGAGAGGCCAGAGGGAGAAGAAAGCTTCCAGCCAGAGCCAACGTCCTCAGTGATGAGGGAAGGGTGACCTGGAGGCTGGAGGGTGACAGCAATGAGGGAGAGAGGTTTGTGGCTGGAGGACAGAGAGGGAAGTGATCTGGAAATGGTGACGAGGAGCAGAAGGACCCTCACCCCATCGCCTGGTTCTGAGGAGAATAAATGTGAGAATGAGAAGAAAAATAGAGAGCAGAAGTACAGAGAACACATGTTCTCAGGGGCCAGCCAGGGTTCTAGTAGGGCTGGAAGTGAAGGAACATTCCTAAATCTTCAAGGATAGATGGGAGTTTACTTGCCATAAAGGAGAAGTTCAAACGCACAGTGGGAGAGTTCAAGAGGAAAGTGAGAGAGACTAGATTAGCTAATGGGATGAACCCAGAAGTAGGGAGATGAGAGAGTCAACTCATAGAGTTACCTTGATGGTTGGCAGCAAGGTTGACGGTGGGTTTCAGGGACAATGCCTGGAAATCTCTGAGCAGACAAGACTCACTCAGTTCAGACCCTGGGATCCCCAAGTTAGGCCAATATGAAGGCAGCTGTTTCTAGAGGTTTCCCTTCATCTTACTCATAGGACGGCTGCTCCCTTGGCTTCCTAAAAAGTAACTCTGGAAGATTTAAGGGTGTTTATTACGGTAAACAAGATCATTTTTTATCACAAATCAGAAACAACGTTAATGTCCCATGATATGTACTGGCTTGCTCATGCATTGGAATATTAAGCAGCCACTATAAATTTAGGACAAATTTGTAATAACATGGGGAAATGCTATCTTGTGGTAGATATAAAAGAGAAACCAAACTGTAGGATGATGATGACAACCATGCAAAACTAAACATTGGAAGCAATCTATGCATAGTTTTCTTTATTTTTTGAAAATGGAATATGTCAAATTATATATATATATTTGGAAAATAAATTTCCTAGCACTTTTTTCTCTCTGCAGTCTTCCCTGCATTTCAATCATTTTCAAATTTTCTATGGTATGTTTACTACTTAGTTAATAGAATATGTGACATATTCAGTGGCGTGCTGGAGCCAGCTTCCAGCTGTGCACATTGCTTCCTGATTCCTTGTTCAGTGACATCATGGCGTGGCTTGAAATTGACCATAGCAATGTATTTACACCACAGAATGCTACCAGTTAGGGATTTTTCTTTACAGAGAGCTAAGTGTTACCAACATACCACTAGCTATCACCACCACCAGGGACCCCTGAGCAGGCAAAGATTTGAGAGACTGAATGCTCCATGTCTCTACCTGATGCAGATCCCTAGAGAGGAGAGCAACAACTTGTTCCTGTCTTAGCTGAGCAATAGGAAAAAACAAAATCTGTCTCTCAGATTTAGTGGATAAATAACGGCTGCCTCCATTTCAGGTGGTCCCCCAGGGCATAGACAGTGGTTGCTGGATCATACCAAACTGGGAGTGAGAAGGGTATCTGAAACTGGCTTGGCCCCCCCACAGTCTTGACTCTTGCCCCTGTGTAATGATCTATCACTGTCATTGCTTTTCCCATGTTGAGTTCCATGGTTTTGTCATTTATTTTAAAATATCCAGGCTAACTCTTACCCTGAATGTGCTATTTATTAGGTGAGGGGATGTTTGTTTCAAGTCTCCGAATACATACTCATACACTTAATAGAACAGACACTTCATCACCTACAATAAAAAAAAAAAATCAATGATGCAGTGGTGTTCCTGAAAACCCAAAATGCAAAAGGATCAAAGACAAGTTACTGATTTATTTTGTCTAGTTCTCTGGTTATGAAACTTTTTTTGTTGTTGATACTGTGTACCTACTCAGAACAAAAGATTCTGAAGAACCATCTCCCTTTCTTTACTTGCCCACATCTATCACACCCATGAAAAGTTAGCTGGCTCTTTAATTATGGTCAGAAAGTATCTACTTCCATTCTTCCCACTCCAAGTGAGCATGGAAATGGAAGTGAAGAACTTGGGCAATTCTTTCAGAAGTATATGTGGTAAAGAAAAGGAGAGAAGATAAGACTTAGCCTTCTGAGGCAATATGGTAAGGGAATTTTTTTAGGATACAAGACTTGAACACATTATCTGACTGAGAGGACAGAAATATAGTAAGAGAGGAGATAGATGTTGATGAATGGAGCAGTTTTGAAGGATATGTGCTAGAATGGGACTGTGAGCCCCAGTGGAAGGCTTGGCCCTGGAGCAGAGAGGAACACCATCCTCCCCTGAAACAGGAGAGAAGAATGAGAGGATGTAGAAAAGTATAGAGAGAAGCTGAGATACCACGTTGGAAGTTCTTGATATTCTCCATGAAGTGGGAGGCAAAGTCATCTACAGAGAGAAGTGAAAATGTTCTGGAATATACAACATAAGCAATGTGATAGGGAGCAACGAGGCTCCACCTGAAACAGCTTTGCGGCCATGCATGCACAATAGTGAACAAACCATACATATTCATGGAGTCCTATGTAGTTCACAAAGTGTCATTCACACATTTTCTCTCATTTGCACAGTTGCCTGTAAGTAGGAGGTGCAATTATTTGTATCCAGCTTCACATGGAGAATGCAGCCCAGAAAGATTAAGAAATTTACCCATATTCACGTGGTTAGTAATTGGTGGATCCAGGAGTCAAATCCAGATCTTCTAAATCCAATTCCTGTGCACTTTCTTTTTTTTTTTTTTTTTTATTCTTATGTTAATCCCCATACATTACATCATTAGTTTTAGATGTAGTGTTCCATGATTCATTGTTTGTGCATAACACCCAGTGCTCCATGCAGAACGTGCCCGCCTCAATACCCATC
>NC_138378.1:79455994-79543175 GCF_054177405.1 Leptonychotes weddellii | reverse complement strand
GTGCTGTGAATTGTGCAAGACTGTTGAATCTCAGATCTGTACCTCTGAAACAAATAATGCAATATATGTTAAGAAAAAAAAGAAGAAGAAGATAACAGGAGGAAGAATGAAGGGGGGGGAATCGGAGGGGGAGAGGAACCATGAGAGATGATGGACTCTGAAAAACAAACTGAGGGTTCTAGAGGGGAAGGGGTTGGGAGGATGGGTTAGCCTGGTGATGGGTATTGAGGAGGGCACGTTCTGCATGGAGCACTGGGTGTTATGCACAAACAATGAATCATGGAACACTACATCAAAAACTAATGATGTAATAAATGGTGATTAACATAACAATAAAAAATTTTTAAAAATGGAGTGGATGGAATGGGAGCTCAGGGGAAGGAAAAGGAAGGTCCCATTCTGCAGTAGGATGGCCATATCATTGAGAAGTGAACTTTGAGCAGAACTGGAGATGGAGAGTACATTTGTTTTAGCAAATGCATGGATGAGTCCTCACACTGTCCTTATGGACTAAATGATGCAATATAGACAATTAGCTGAATGGTAACGATGAAGATTTGATGGAGGTGAGGGTGGTGATGAGCTGCCATATTTGGTGTATTCATCTGAAGCCAGGCAGTATGCTGTGCTTTCCAGAAATTTATTTCTTTTTTTTTTAAGATTTTATTTATTTATTTGAGAGAGAGAGAATGAGAGACAGAGAGCACAAGAGGGAAGAGGATCAGAGGGAGAAGCAGACCCCCCGCTGAGCAGGGAGCCCGATGTGGGACTCGATCCCGGGACTCCAGGATCACGACCTGAGCCGAAGGCAGTCGCTTAACCAACTGAGCCACCCAGGCGCCCCAGAAATTTATTTCTTATGCACTATGGTTGTTGGGGGAGGAGAGTGGGACATGGAGTGGTGTTGACAAAGTCTATACCCAGTCTCCCCTCACTGCTTCCAACTCTTACATTAAGAATTTCACCTCTTGGGGTGCCCGGGTGGCTCAGTCGGTTAAGCATCTGCCTTCAGCTCAAGTCATGATCCCAGGGACCTGGGATTGAGTCCAGCATCAGTCTCTCTGCTCAACGGGGAGTCTCCCTCTCCCTCTGTGATCTCTCTCGCTCTCTCTAAAATAAATAAAAATCTTAAAAATAAAAATTTCATCTCTTTTTGCCTCACTTTCTTAATCTGTCAGCTAAGACAATAGCCTCTGCTCCCAGCAATGTGTTCATGTGGTCATATAATTCATTTCTCCAAAAACTGCCAAAGTAAGATCTTCTACATATGATTTCATTTGATGAAAGGGCTCTGTTTATTTTTTTAAAGTTGGAAACCATTGCCCTAGTGTCTATCATCTCTTATAAATCCCCAGATGCCCTCAAGCAGGAGCACTGATTTTCTTAAGGGGGCTCTGAACCAGCCAATGTTTCACCATAATCTCAATGGTATGCCTGTCTGTTTCCAGAGAGATAAGACAAGGGGAGATGAATAAAATGTTAGGGCAAAAACACAAGATCCACACATTGATAAGATCACATTTGAGCAGAGTCCTGGAGGAGATGAGGGCACACTGAAGAGTTGGCATTCCAGACAGAGGACACAGCAAATGCATAGTGCAGAAGCAGGACCATGTTTGGCACATTCCAGGAGCCAGAAGAAAGTCAGTGTTGTTGGAGTAGAATGAGCAATAGGAGAGTAGTAAGAGGCAAGGCTGGGGGGAGCAATTGTGTGGACTTCACCTTGACTCTGAGTGAGTGATCCATTGAAGGATCTGTTTTTCTTCCAATTTTATTGAGATATAATTTACATGTAACATTACATTAGTTTAAGATGTGCAACATAAAATGGTTTGCTATATGTTGATATTGCCAAATGATCACCACTACAATAAGTTTATTTAACACCTCACATAGTTACAAATTTTTCTTCTTGTGAGGAGAACATTTAAGGTCTACTCTCTTAGCAACTTTCAAATACACAAAACAGAATTGTTAGCTATAGTCACCATGCCCTACATGACATCCCCAGGACTAATTTATTTTATAACAGAAAGTTTGTACCTTTGGACCACCTTCATTCATTTCCCCCACTCCCAGCGCCCCCACCTGTGGCAACCACTGATCTATATTCTGTTTCTATGAGTTCAGTTTGTTTAGATTTCACATATAAGTGAGATCATACAGTGTTTGTCTTTCTCTGTCTGATTTATTTCACTTGGCATGATGCCCTCATGGTCCATTCACACAGTTTCAAATGGCAGTATTTCCTTCTGTTAGAGGATCATAATGGAGAAGTGGCGTGGTTGAATTACATTTCAACAAGATCATGCAGAATGCAGTGCTGAACTAGGGACTCAAAGGCAGAAGCAAGGAAATGTGGCAGTCATTCTGGACAAAGATGGCAGTAGCTTAGGCCAAGGTGCTGCCATTAGAGGTGGTGAGATGAGAAGTGATCTGATTCCTGATATATCTTTGATAGGAGAACTAGCATATGAAAAAATCTTGCATCTATGCAAAAGGTGAGCCATGATGTACCTGCTAGGTAAGGTAGTGGCAGATGTGATCTCTGGGACATGAAGAGCTCTAACCAGTGGTCTCATCTGAAACTCTGCACCAGGCCCTCAGCCCTGTGTGCTAGGTCAAAGAGAGGACCATGTGACGAGCCTCCAAGATAGCTCCCTGAGCCTGTGCTGTCTTTCGTGGGTGTGCTGAAACTAGAAATCACTATAATCAGATGGAAAATTGCCTCCGTGTGCCCAGAGAGCTTGATGCTGTCCATGGGAAACTGCCAGACTAGCAGGAAGATGGGGGCAGTGCATGGAAAGGGAAGGAAAAAGCTGAAAGCAGCTAGAGCAAAACAGCTACAAGGAAAAGGGAGAAGATTTGAAATGCAAAGAGAAGGAAATCCCAGGGACTGAAGAGAAGTAGCTCAGACCAAGGGATTGAAAGAAGGTGGCAAGGATTGGAGGTATAGAGGTGGAGGTTACACCATAGGTCATACCTTTTCCATGGGTCTGCTTGGAACTGACCCAGCTACCCTACCATTTCCCCAC
Source organism: Leptonychotes weddellii (assembly GCF_054177405.1). Classification (NCBI taxonomy): domain Eukaryota; kingdom Metazoa; phylum Chordata; class Mammalia; order Carnivora; family Phocidae; genus Leptonychotes; species Leptonychotes weddellii. Next base: position 79,540,140 of record NC_138378.1, on the reverse strand, counting down.
ACACGGCAACTAAGGTCTAAAGCACAGGCCCTTCCACCTGACGGAAAAAGGAGGGGACAGGTGTCCCTCCAACCCCCCCATACCCACCTCATGGTCAGTATGCCCACCAGGGCTGTTCCAGGCAGTCTGTGGGAGGAGCAGAACAAACATGTTTATAAATTCATTCAACAAATACGTATTAAGTCTCTACCCTAGAGATACAACAGTGAACAAAACAAAGATTATCCCCTTCCTCCAGGTTCTTAAAATCACGTGGCAAAGAAATCAAATAATCACACAACCACATAAACCATAGATCATTAACTGTGCTGAGCACTTTGAAAGACAAGCCCAGGCCTACACTGAGAGCAAATAAAAAGGTCCGAGGTTTCCAGAAAGATGCCCAGAGGGGCTGTTTTGGGAAGGAGTTGGTGTCTGAAGAGGGAGGGCAGAAGGCCTCATTGTAGGCTGGGAGCATTGTAAGGAAAGGCCCTAATGCTGGGAGCAGTAGGACGGGGACAAGAACCAAAGCCAGCCAGGGTGAATGGAGTGGGGTGCGGGGGACAGTGGCCTGGGATGTGGCTGCAGGAAAGAGCACGCCAGACAAAGCATTGCTGGCCACATTGAGGGTTTGGGTTTCACCCATCCACCTGTCACCAAAGGGGTAGCTTGGAGCCACACACTGCAGGACCAACCTACCTGGCAGAGGTTGGCTAGAGAAGCAAGGACCCAGGTGAGGCAGGACTGCAGATGAGAGAAGCTCATTCCACCACAGAAGAGAGTTTCCCTTGGAAGGAATCCAAAAACAATCCTTGAATGCCTGCCACTGGGGGTCAAGTTCCTTATAGGTCTCCATGTAACTCCATGTAGTGCTTTGCTACATGAAAATACCACAAATAACAAGGCGATTCAAATCTTGAACCTGCTAGAACTGTGACAGTGTTTAAGTAACATCCTCCAGGGGGATAAGACTAGTTAGTTTAAAGAACCAGGTCTCAGCAGGGGAGAAGGGATAAGGAATGGCAAGGAGATGAGCAGAAGTCCAATTATTTACTGTTTAAAATGGCAAGGGGTGGAGGAATCCATGACAACCTGGAGATGCAGCTGGGGAAGTGTTGACTAACACAAAAGGGAGTTTAATCACACATCTCTGTTTGAAGTTGTTTGGGACTGATAGGGCTTCTTTAGGCAAGGGTTTTAATTAGTTTCGATCCAAATTTACACTTCTACAGCTCTTCTCAACAGTAAACCCTATCAAATGTGTGTGGTGAAGGATGATCATTCTCTGCAACCATCTATTAACAATCTCTCCCAAATATACCAGAGAGATAAACATTGTTTTGCAGAGGGAGGTTTGCAAAGTCTTGTCCTTGGTAGTCCTTAGGGAAGAGATACTAAGATCTCTTTTCCTGGATCTGTGACCAAGTTGTCTTACTTCATCCGTCTAGACCAGCACTGCTCAATAGAAATATAATGTGAATTTTAAATGCAAGACACATAGGTCCTTTTAAATTTTCTATTAGCCATATTTTTTTAAGTAAAAGAAACAGGTGAAATTAATTTTAATAGTATATGTTATTGAACCCAATATATCCATAGGATTACCATTTCAACATGAAATTAATATAAAAACTACTATTTTATATCCTTTGACTGTGGGTATGTGTATGTGCATGTATACTCTCCTCAAAATCCAGTGTGAATTTTGTACAGACAGCCCAGCTCAATTCCAATTCCATGTGGCCAGAGGCCACCATATTGGACCAGATGGATCTAGACAGTGATGGTTTCATCTATCAGATTGAAAATTTTCGTGTTTTACATGCTACACTGACAATACCCCTGTCTGTAGCGTGTTGTATGTTGAATTGACAGTTCCTTCTGCCTGCAAAAGATGATCCAAGAGTATCTGAAGCTGCCGTGGTCATCACAAACTCAAATGACGAAGTTGAATGAAACATTCCTTCCCTTTTGAAACTTTCCCATTTCTGATTATCTTCCTTTTGTTTAGCTTCCAAATTTGCACTAAGTGCATTATTAGTCCTGCTTATTCTTCCTTTAAAGCATCTCTCATCTCTGTCCTTCCCCTATACTTCCAACACTCTGACGGGGCCCTTTCCCTCACATGTAGACGATTGAAATAGTAACGTAGTCCCCAGCTGCTCCAACCTGGCATGCCTCCTCCTGGGAATATAGTGACACGGACTGGGGACGTGAGACTCCCCAGTGTGGTTTGTTCATCTGTTCATTCAGCAAATATTTATTGAATGTCCACCATGTGCCAAGTGCCGTGCTTGGCCTGAGAACAATTCACACTTTATAATACTGGCATGATGAATCTTCCAAGAGTCAATTTTACTCCATGATAAATAATTTAAAACTCTATTTTAACAGATACAAAAACGTATTATGGAGTAGAATATAAAAACTACATGAAGTTTTGAGATAAAACGAGAGGCTTCATGAGAATGTCTAGGCTTGTCATGCATAGCTTTGAGCTAAGCTCTCAGATTCCCTGGAGGGTACACGTTCCCAGTTCCTGTGCCTCAAGAAGCAACTCTGATCAAAAAGACTAAGGCCAGTAATTGTTCTTCCTTCTCCATTTGCCCTCTCCTCAACCCAAACAACACACAACTGTCAGAATGAGCTTGTCACAGACCAGTTCTGTAATCACTCTGTTTCACTGAAGGGCTCTCGATCTCCAGAAGTTTGAGTTTTAGGGAGACAAAACTAACCCTTCTGAAACTATTAGTTCGCAATTAAATTCTCAACTGGGTAGTGCCAACTAGTCATGCCCATGTACATGGTATGATCTCTCAAAAAAAATGTTGTACATGTGGATGGTGTAGATAGGGTATTCCAAGGGGATTAGGAAAGAGGTGATTTTATGGAATGAAAAAGTCCTAGGAGGCTTCATGGAGGAGGTGGGGCTTCAGTAAGCTATAAAGAAAAGGTCAGGAATTTAGCCACATGGGGGAGTAACGAGAGTGGTAGAGGCTGGAAGGAATCAACAGCGACTGACTCCAGCCAGGTCACCTCATTACCTCCAAGACTTGCCTCAATCATGCATGTGCCTTGAAATTCTTTCCCAACCTTGATGGATACTTCAAGGCAAAACTCAAATCCCACCTCCTAGAGGAAGGTCCTCCCAGATGCTTGCAGTTAATGCCAGTGAGAAATAGCTTGCTCCCAATCTTAGTATCCTGAAGTGTAAGTAATAGGCATGTTACAACTTTTTTGCAAGATTGGAGAATAATGACTTCCTCCGGTGCTGTGATCCGCGGGCTTCGGCTTAATTACTTCAACACCAGCATTCAACAATCTTCTCTGCCCCTTGTGATACAGCAGCCTGCCCGAGGTGACGCAGCTGCTTAGGAAATGCTGGTCTCTGCCTTCTCAAAACTGCTGTAGCACTCAGATCTGCCACTAATATTTGCAGGCCAAAAGCAAGTGTGCAGGCTGTGTATCATGTCTAAATCCTAAAAAGTTATAAATCAAGCTAATAAAACATTAATTAAAATCTCTGTCCTCTTAGCTCGAAAAATTATACCTTAACACTCACCGGGAGGCCGGGTTTGAACCATTTACTCTTTGGAGTTCTTTGTGGGAACATGGCCTCGCAGGACCACCCAGCCTCTAGCTCTCAGCCTGGCCCACTCCCCTTCGTATCCCTGCCTCTGCCCCCTACCCATGGGACAGCCCGATCTCTGCATCCAAGTTCTGTACACATCCAGGCCGCATGAGCAGCTGTTCCCTGGCCACCCCACAAGCAACACAAGCAGCATTGTCCACCCTTGGGGAAACTGTCCCAAAGAAAGAGGCCCACACAGGCCCCAGAAGTAGGCTCTAGGGAATTCCAGGGTCTTAAGTACAAAACCATGACAAGGGTAGAGGGGTCACCTGGGGTCCTGTCTTCTTGACTCCAGGAAAGGCATAGACTCCTCAATCTGTGGGGGTGGGCCTGATCACACAAGGGCTTAAGTGGGGCTATTAAAGCACAGGTCACAGGATAGTGACCCCTCTTGCCCAGCTCTAAGCGAGGGGCTGGGAGCACTAATGTGCTTTCCCTTTACACAATGTCACATCATTTATTATACAATCTTATTCTGTTCCCTGAGTGTACACCCTATTTCTCCAATCAATTGTAATTTCTCCCAAGGCAAGTTGGGTGGGTGCTTCTTTGGTTTTCCTCCCAGCTCCTGGGATGTGATGGACTGAGGGACTGATCATTGATTGACATGCCATTGTTCTCTCAAGCAGTCTGCTGGTGACCCAGAATCAGGGCACTTTCCCAATTGGCTTGGTGAAGATGATTCCTCCCTGACTCCTCCTGACTGATCCATTCATGCCCCTGGCACATCTGTTTTCTCATCCAGCCCCTTCCCTGCAGCTTCCCTCCTCCAACTTTCCCCCTCCAGGTATTACACTAATTGAGGAAGTATTTCTTCTGTGTGTGCTAATCCATCAGCCATTCAGGTTAAGTAATAATTACATCAACAACAATAACACCTGGGTGCCTCATTCTTTTTAACTTTCCTAAGTACTTCACATCGCTTATTTCTACGTATCTTCCCCAAAGCCCTCAAAGTAGAGATGTTCTTATTAACCCTGTCTGGAGATATGAAAGGATAAAACACTTACTCAAGCTCACAGGATTGATGAGTGAAAGAGCCAGAGTTGAAGTTCTGGTCTTCCGTCCTCCAGAGTAAAGTATTTTTCTCCCTAAACCTGATGGCTCTAGATACCACATCAGCTTCCTGAGCTACCTAATAATGTTCTTGTATGGTGAGTAATGCAACATATTTCCAAAGTTCTGAGGTATAAAGACCATAAAATGTCTCTATAACTGGCCCAATGTTAAATTGTGACTATTCAAAGTCCAAATGAATAGCTATTTCTGAGCATACCCATGGTAACAGGTGCTCAAGGGAAGAGATGAAGGTTGTGTGTGTGACAGGGTGTTTTCATGCATGTGTTCTCTGTGTGTTCAGCCTTCAGGAGACCCACCCTTTTTCCCAGGATGGAGTGACTGAGCACTACCTTTTTCTCCCTCAGAACATTCAAAGAGACATTCAGTGTTCCAGCCGTTTGAAATGTGCATTATACTCTTATAAATATTTATAACTTAATTAGGAAGTTCTAATTGCATTTTGATTTCTAATTTCAGTAAGAATTATCTCTGTTCCAATCTTAATATCCTGAAGTGTAAGTAATAGACCTGTAGCAATCTTTTTGCAAGATTGGAGAGTAACTACTTCCTTCTGTGCTGTGAACTGTCAGCATCCAGCTTAATTACTTCAACCCCAGCTTCTGGTTGCCTTCTCTGCACCTTGTGATGGTAGCAGCCTGCCCAAGATGACACAGCTGCTTAGGAAATGTAGCTATTTCTCCACTTTCAGTCTCCTTCCCTCCAGATAACCCCAAAGACCACCGTGGGATCGATCTTCCAGAAGGTTGCTACAACTGAACATCTCCCTGAAGAATAATGTCTTCAGGGGATGGATGGAAATGATTTACTCTATACTGAGACAAAAATGTATTAGGTCTAGAAGCACAGTCTGGACTTCTCCTGAAATACAAATAAATCCCATTTGAATATAGAGGGTGAGGCGGGGGGAATATTCCAGAGAAAGAATGAGTATGGACCAAGTGAAAACAAGGAGGCAGAAAATCACAAGGCATTCTTGGCAACGACTTCTCCACGGTGACTAGAGATACCACTGGTACCATGGTGGAAAGTTCAGTGAGCGACGAGACAGGAAAGGCAGGTTGGACAGCTGGGGACCAGCAGCAGAGGGCAGGAAGGACAGGGAAGGTGGTAGCACTGGCTCAGGGGCCAAGTTTACCATTTGAACTGTAACCAAGAGAAAGTAATCCAGTTTCGGGAAGAGAAATGTGGCAAGAATGGGGAAGAAAGGTCGGAGGGGAGAGACTTGACACAGAGAGACGCGTTCAGCACAGACAGGATTTCAATGCTTTGATAGGTTTGCCAGGGAGCTCGTGGATACATGGTTCAACATCTGTGTTCACGTGAACTTTAGAATTATTTTGTCATATTTTGTTCCCTTATAATTCTAAGAACATTCAGGATTTATGATGAAATAGATAAAAAGATGTTGGGAAAGGGAAGGAGAATAAGGGATAAAGAGCCCTCATTTACCCAGAATCTACAAGAGGCAAGTCATGGTGCTAAGAATTTTGCACACAGCGTGATTATCAGAAACGGAGTGAATGAGTTACAATTTGCTTTTCTGATGCCCAAAGAAGATCTTTAGTTCCCCTGAATGCATCCCTACCAGGGCCTTGGTTACATCTCTGTGCTGCTCCATGATGCTGCAAGTGGTATGGATGGTGTGATTGACGCAGGTTGGGGTGGAACCTGGGAAAGCAAACTAAGATGCCATTGGATATTTTGCCTACAAGAAGAGGATCTTAATAAAAAGGAGAGGGGCACCTGGATGGTTCAGTCGGCTAAGCGTCTGCCTTCAATTCAGGTCATGGTCCCAAGGTCTTGAGATTGAGCCCCACATCGAGCCCCACATTGAGCCCTGCATCGGGCTCCCTGCTCAGCAGGGAGTCTGCTTCTCCCTCTCCCTCTCCCTCTGCTCCTCCCCCACTGCTCATTCTCTCTCATAGGTGCTCTCACTCTTTCTCAAATAAATAAATGAAAATGTTTAAAAATAAATAGAAAGGAGAAATAATAAAACAGGGGTGAGGGGGAACTAACAGAAATTAAATTCTTACTATTTTGAATAATACCAGGTTTTTCTCAAGCCCTCATGTGAGCCAGGTACTATGCTAGGCTCTTTATAAATGAGCAATCTCATTTGCCTCTCAGAAACTCCGGTGAGGAGAACTGTAATATAATCTCTACTTTATAGATACATAAACTGAGATTCAGCAAGTTTAGAGAATCATTCAAGGTCATACCACTTGCAAATTCATGCAAAATCCATTACTCCCAACTCAAATGAGACAATAAGAATCCAAATGGAATCTGGACAGGGACACTGAATTTAGCCTGGGTTCCTAATTTAATTATTGAGTTTGGTATTCATGATCATCACAACTTGACAGCTCTGAGCCACTGTTCTTCCTTCTGTGGCTCCTCTGAATTCTCAGTAGACTCGGGCTGCTGGGAATTTAACAGGAGAATGAAGAGACCAGGGACTAGGTCTGTGTTGCTCATCGCTGTACCCCCAGCATCCCGGACCTGTTCCATAGTAAATGTGCAGAAAGTGGTTAATGGGTGAAGGAATGAATGTTCGTGCTCCCCTGTTGACTACAGTACAGGGTTCTGCCTGGGCATGACCTCCTAAGACCCCTTGCCAGGATATTTGTGTATTTATGTTGGCGCCATGTCAATCATCAGATATTTGTGGATTTTTGTAGTGCCGTGTCAGCATTTTACCAACAATCTCTTCTTCCTTCTAATGCCTTCTGCAAGTGTTCCATCTGATAGGAAGAAAAATTCATAGCAGAACCATCTGAACTCTTAGGGGAGATGTCCCAGCCACTGTAGGTTGGTTGGCAGAAAAAGCACAGTCTCTGGTATCAAAAGACCTGAGTTTGAATCCTATCAGTACTACTGCCCAAAGTCTTCCCTCCCAAAGTCTCAGTCCATCAGTAAAATGAAAGTAATAACAGATGTGTGAAATTACTTGTACAAAGCATCTGGAATCCAGTAAGCACCTGGTATGCCCTAGTTCCCCACCTCCCCCCTTCCTTCGGAGGAAAATACTCAATTAACAAAAGAGTTACCTCTCCAAGACTTAGAGTTGCCAGTGTCTATGAGAGCTGGGGAGGCCACAGAGGTGAGAACCCAGCCCCCATCCCACTGTAGAGATGAGGAAGACATAGAGAGACCAGCCGCAGGGAGCCCGGTGTTACACGGGTGACCATCAAGGCCAGGAAAGCCAGCCCCGATGACCACACTAACCATGCCCCGTTAGTCCCTTCACGCTGCCCTTGGAATTGCTACTTAGGGAGGCTGGACTGCCAGCTTTCACAGATGGCCTCTTCCACATGTGGAGGGGCATTTGCTCCATATTAATCCCAGCCTTCCAGCGGAGTTGGCTTGGACGGCCTTCCTCACTCTATCACCTCCTAATTGACTTCAAGAGGCAAACCAGACAGGGAACTCCCAGAAGCTGGATCGACCGGGCTGTGCTTCTACTCCATTAGCCCTTGAGCTGACAAAGAGCTTTATAAACTTCTGTATGTGTAAAGCTGCGTGGGATGGGGGTGGGGGGAATTGGGGAGGTGAAACTGTCAGGGAAAAAAACAGCAGGTGATAGATTCTCCTGAGACATACTGAGTAAAGAGCACCAGCTGCCACTGGGCTCAGAAGTATCCATCATGGGGACGCCTGAGTGGCTCAGTTGGTTAAGCATCTGCCTTCGGCTCAGGTCATGATCCCAGGGGCCTGGGATCGAGCCCCACGTCAGGCTCCCTGCTCAGCAAGGGAGCCTGTTTCTCCCTCTCCCTCTCTCTCTGCCCCTGCTCGAGTGTGCGCTCTCCCTTGCTTGCTCTGTCTCTCAAATAAATAATCTTTAAAAAAAAAAAGAAGTATCCATCATGTAGGGCGCCTGGGTGGCTCAGTCATTAAGCGTCTGCCTTCGGCTCAGGTCATGATCCCACCGTCCTGGGATCGAGCCCCACATCGGGCTCCCTGCTCCGCGGGAAGCCTGCTTCTGCCTCTCCCACTCCCCCTGCTTGTGTTCCCTCTCTCGCTATGTCTCTCTCTGTCAAATAAACAAAATCTTAAAAAAAAAAAAAAAGTATCCATCATGTGACAAGGTCTTTTCCCAGATACTTCCTGGCAGGGGAGTATGGGTATTTCAACAAATCCTACCCATACGGTCCAGTCCCTTCTTTTCAGATATGAGAAACTGAGGTCTAGCAAGAGGAAGAGACTTGTTCAAGGTCACATAGGAAATTAGGAGGGACAGAATAGCAGAGGCAGAACCAAGCACCAATCTGCATCTGCCATTCACTTGTTATGTTAAAAATCTCCTGCCCAGCGTGGTTGTGCATTTATCCATTTATCCTAGTAATTATGTCGGGTTTTGCTATATACCCATAGTATAACATAGTGAAGCTATGTTGTACAGATTCAAATAAGTTATAACTTTCTGGTGGTTTTTTAGAGACTCTCTTGATTGCTAATGTTGGACATTAGGATATTAGATGTTCCTAATTTTTGCCTTACTGTCTATTTGTCTGAGGTTAACATAGTGCCTTTTGCTTGGAATGTTTTCTTCTGTCCTTTTACTTTCAATCTTTCTGTGTCCTTATGTTTTATGTGTATCTTTTATAAAGGGCATTTAGCTAGATTCATTGTTGTTGTTGTTGTTAAAATATAATCTTACCATCCCAGCTTTTTAATCAGTGAATTTAGTCTCTACATTTATCATGATCATTGACATATTTTGTTTTATTTCTACCTTTTTATTTTCCTAGGACATTTATTATATATTTTTTTGTTTTTACAAATGAATGTATATAACATATACACAAGTAATGGGACATATTAATAATCAAACATGAGAATCTAGCACTCGTCTTGTGCACTAGAGCATTATTAAGCCATAGAAACCCTCTCTGCTTCCCTCTCATAGGTGGTCTGTATGCATTCCTAAACAACAGATTGCTTAGTTTTGCTTGATTTTCACCTTTATAGAAATGGTGTCCTACTTCATGTAGTTTTCATGATTAGTTTAAATTTTTTGCTTAACACTTTGTCTCTGAGATTCATCTGTTATTGTTTGTATCTGTGGTTCAGTAGTTTTAACTGCTGCATGTTATTCCATGTGTAAGTACTCCACAATTTATTTATCCTCTCTCTTCCTTGTCGTCACTTTGGAGGTTACTCATGTTTTGCGGCTGTAAACATTTTTATGTATGATTCCTGAGTTCTAAGTAGAAGGGTTTCTCTACGGCACATATCTTAAAGTGAAATTAGCTTGGGTTTGGACATGTTCAATTTTGTAAGATAATGTCTATAAGATAATTGTTTTCCAAAGTGAGTGCACCAACTTATACACGCACCAGCAGTGAACAAGAGTTCCTATTGTTCCATGTCCTTGCTAACACTTGGTGTTGTCAGACTTCTTTATTTTTGCCTTTCTAGTAAATGTGAAATGCTATCTTGTTGTGGTCTTAATTTGCATTTCCCTGAGGAAGGAGATAGTTGTTTCGAGAGGAGGGAGTGATCAGCTGTGGAGAATGCTGTTTCCAGCTGTAATGGTTTAATGGGTCACCCCTCTCCAAGGTGTCTACAGCTTAATATGCGACAATGTCTGCACTCAAAGGAATGGATCTTGAGTAGTGTCTAATCAAACCTATCATAGGCCAGTGAGAGAGGGGACAGCTAGGAAGAGGAGCAGGTTCACGGGACCCCCACATGTAGGGTGACCAACCATTCTGATTTGCCTGGAACTGACGGGTTTCCTCGGATGCAAGACCTTCTGTTTTAAAACCAGGGTTTAAAAATCGGGGTGCCTGGGTGGCTCAGTCGGTTAAGCATCTGCCTTTGGCTCAGGTCATGGTCCCAGGATCCTGGGATCAAGGTTCGCTTTGGGGCTCCCTGCTCAGCGGGGAGTCTGCTTCTCCCTCTCCCTCTGCCGCCCCCTCTGCTTGTTTGTGCGCGTTCTCTCTCTCTCTCTCTCTCAAATAAATAAATAAATAAAACCAAAAAATCCCAGGCAAAGCGAGACGAGCTTGTCACCTACCCACACTACACATATTGAGGTCCTCCAACCCTCATAGTCCTAAAACATTTTATTTCATGCAAGGAGCCTAATTCTCATGCATACACACACCCTCAAAACAGGCCTGGCCTCTATATGGCAGATGGCTGCAGATAGACTATAATCCAAAGCCACCCTCTCACCTAAAAACACTCCCCCAAGGGACCATCCCTGTTCTTAGTGAATAAGATGAGTGAAAGATTTTTATTTCTCTCTTTAAAAGAAAAATCTGGATCACATTGAATTTTATGCTATTTTTCCAAAAATCCCTATTTCCCCAGGCTGGGGAAATGTGATGTCTCAAAAAGACATGTCAAAACTGATACAGGCCCCGGAGCCGCATGGGGCGCGAGAGCCACGTTATGTGGATACGTAGTCCAAGCTGTGCGTCCCCCACAAGGCCTGGTACACCCAGGAGCTCCTGGTGGATGCCGGCATCTCAAAGCAGACGTAATAGGGCTCTTGCTAGAAGCGGAGTTTCAGGGAACGAAGACCACAGGGACCGTCCGTTGTCAGCTTCTCTCCCTCGCAGCAAGTTCCGACAACACTAGTCCACACATGTCTCCGTGGTTTCTCGCCTTGCAGATACGCTTGGTGCCTCTTGTGAGCTGGGCTGCCATTTAGCAGGAGCACCTGGGAACAGTACTTTGATACTTCCCTCCACTTGGTAAACAGTGTAACATGATAAATGGTTAAAAAATAATAACTAATTAGTAATATAAATTCTAATATGTGTGGCCTATCTCAGACACTGTATGTGCCATATAATTCCAAGAGACTTTTTGTTTGGGCAGAGCACAGAATGGGGCGAGGCCGCAGCAGGTGTCCTTCATTTACTTCAGGCATTGTGAAGCTGCCTTCAGGTTCAAAGCCCTTGGGTAGAAAAGGGCTTCCCAGCTGGGCTGAGGAAAGCCTGTTCCGTCATTGCCTCACCCTGCCTGGCAGAAATGGTCCTTCAGGTGGGTTTGGGAGCCTTGCTTTATTTGGCCTATGTCTCTTGGTCCTATATGAGGCTGTGGAAAAGGAATCGCCCAGAATCCCATTAAATGACCAGATGAGTGAGTGTCTCAGAAGTGTTTCCCTTCTCTGTCCTCCTATTTCCCCGAGAGTGGTCTCCAGACATGGGAGACTGTGTCAACCCACCCTCCCCACAGACTGATGGCTCCCTCCTCCCAGGCCTGTTCCGTGGGCGTCCAGCTGACTCTGGACAAGGAGGGCCCCAGGAGCACCCTCACCTGTGAGCAACCACCACGCCCTCATCCTTCAGTCCCTCTTGTTTCTTTCTCTCCCTTTGGTCTTCGTCCCAGTGAGTAACTGGGCTCACACCAGTTGCTGCCTTCCTGGCCAGCAGCAACATGCCGTGCGGCCCCTGGTCACACACACCCCCTCGGCGGTGGTCAGACAGAAGATGCAGCCACCAAGCCTGGTGACCAACTTCAGCCAGTCACCACCCTTCTCACCCCTCCCCCTCCTCCTCTCAGAGATAAAGTCACCCTCGGAGACTCCCCCTGGGAGCTTGCACACACACAGGATGCAGGAGCTGTCCGTGCAAGCTGGGGGACACCTCAGCAGCCAGTCAGGGGCATCCGGGAGCAGGATGGCACTGCGGTTGGGAGCCAGGAGGTGGAAATGAAATGGACGGGCGGCAGCTCATCTGGATGGTGACTGTAGACAGTGACACACAGTGATGGCCCTTGAACAATGGCCAGATTCTCAGTGGTTTCCAGACACCCTGTTCGAATGCCAGCAGCTAGTGAAGCTTTCTCTGTTAATGTAGTGAGGTTTTTTTTTTTAATTTAAAGGGCTATCTTCTATGCTGAAATGATGCTTATGTCTTCCTGTTGTTAAAATATAATTTACTGAATATAGTAATGATGACGGTAGTCACTAGCTTAGCTTAGTCTCCTTTGCTTTAGCTTAGGTTAGCTTCCCTTAGGTTGGTATTTGTAATGTCCTTACTTGTACAATAAGAGACTAAAAAAAAACCAACCAAACAAACCCACATCAGTCCCCGTTTTGTTTAAACTTTTCCCATGAAATGGAGAAGTCTGTGAGCCATAGACCTTGAGGACTTGGGCAAAAGTGTCCTGAAGTTGACCTCACCTTGCAGGCCATCTTCCGGGCACCGGCACTTCGAAGCTGTGGGTGTCCCCCGGGGGCGGGCGCGTCCACGCCCCCGACACATCCTCACTGTGGAGGGGTGTGCACCCGCCTTCCGGCCTCTCGGAGTCTGATGCCAGGAGGCCCTGTTCAGCAAGCCGCCCTCCTGATGACGTGACCTGCAGCCTGCTGATCTGGCAGTGTTGGCATCCAGTCTGCCAGAAATAATTCCCCCAGAAAATGGCTTCCAAATCAGATTCCTGAGAGCATGGTTAGCCTGCCCATGCCTCTGAGGCTGTGCATGCTGACAGATGAGGGACCTGGGGCCAGGCCCTGCACTGGAGAGAGCTCCCCAAGGTGAATGCCTTTTGGGGGTCCCTGGCAGCCAGCCCGCCTGCTGTCCCCGGAGACAACTTTGTGTGCCACACACACCCATTTTCTCTCAAATTGCGGCAAAGGTCACTGGCAAATCTGTCTCTGGGGAGGAATTTGGACGACTGCCCTCCACTAGACTTAAATTAGGATTGACGTGGTTTTAAGCGGGTGACTTTGGGCTCCCTCTTAGAGCGCTGTTTTCTTCACGTGCAGGTGGGGCCACCTGCTGCAGGTGCTTGAGGCAGTTGTTCAAATTCATGTCCAGGTCCTCCCTCTGAATCTCCGAGGTAGGGCCTAGGAATCGTTTTTTTAAAAACATGCCCATGGTGATTTATTTTACACAATCTGTCGGAGAACAGTGGCCATAGAGATGGAAGACAGCAAATGGGTTTTCACATGGTCAGAAAAACCTCTCATCTTTCTCCTTCTAGACCCAGGAAGCCACCTCCTTTCTTATCTTTAAAAACATTTTTGTTGTTATTGTCCGATTGGCACCAAAACAGGTTTTCACCCAAGCATTGTACTCGGAGAGAGTCTGGAATAAACCTGGGTTGTCCTTTGGGCTTCTGCAACAGAATACCTCGCACTGGGGGGCTGCAACAAGGAACATTTATTTCTCACAGTTCTAAAGGCTGGGAAGTCCAAGGTCAAGGTGCCAGCCAATTCAGCTCCTGGTGAGAACCCTCATCCTGATTTACAGAGGGCCCCCTTCTTGCTGTATCCGCAGATGGTGGAGACAGAGATCATCTCTCTTGCATCTCTTCTTATAAGGTCACTAATCTCGTCATGAGGGCTCCACCCTCATCATCTAATTACCTCCCAAAGGCCCCACCTCCTAGAACCATCCCCCTGGGGGTGGGGGTTTTAACATGTGAACTGGGGGGACACGAACATTCAGTGCATAGGAGGGGTCTTGCTGGAGAGTCATAGTGAAAAGGAAAGGGGTTTTGAGGTTGGACCCTTGATGGTCCCCTTCCCACTCCTGATTTTCTGGGACTGGAGAGAGAGGAAAGCAAGGAGTGGCCTCCTGCACGCACCTGCCCACGGTACCCTCAGGGTTCTGCTTTGCACCGACACATTCAGCAGAACACAAGCACCACCCGTGTGCCTGGGCCAGCCAGGAGGGATTAGGTGAATGGCACCACAGTGAGGAAAGACATGGGATGGGCTAGAAATGAGGGTGCTAAAGAGTCTCGTAACCCTTCAAGGCTTCACTTACTCCCCTAATCTGTGGTACCCTGGGGCCTCTTGGACCCCATTTCCACAGTGTGAAGGCAGAAGAGTAGAGTGGAAAAAGATCGATTAAAATCCCAGCCCACACCACATGTTAGTACTGTGACATCAGTCAACATCAAATTTAATTGCAAAACTGACAAGATAGAAGCCCACCTGAAGAGAATTGGTGTGGGCATTGAAGAGGGTAATGCAAGATGACTTGCTGGCTTGCAGCCGGAGCTAAATCAAGGGTGGCTCAAAACATGTATTCATTTCTTTGCTCTCAACATTTTCCAGTCTCCATGGCCTATCCCCGGCCTCAGCATTCCCACCTCATATTCTTACATTTTCTCCCCTCGAACACCTGGCATCTCCCAGGAATGCTAGTGAAAGTCCCGAAACCAGGCACTGTGGCTGTTTTCATTCGTGTGTGGCCGTATTCATTAGTGCTACCAGCAACCTTCCAGAACCTCCCTTATTGAAGTCATGAGCTATCTTCCTGCGACTGCTCCCCTCAGGTCTCTAATCCTTCCCTACATCTTTGGCTCACTCATCAAGAAGACAGAAACTGGACCCTTCCTCCCCCCCTCTTCTCCCCGCCTCCATCTCCACCTTGAGCTACGGAGTTCATGCCTAATCTGGTAGGCAGCCGGAAGCCTGCACGAGGAGGTCATTTGTCTCAATGTTCAGAGCCGGGTTTTGGCATACTTAATCTGTGGTTGATAATTTAGGGAGTGCAGAAGAAAAAGATACTGTCCCTGCTTTCAGGGAGCTTACAGATAACTCGGAAGATAAAGCTCACGTGCGTGAAAAAACTGTACAAGGCATCGAGTAATCAAAAGACGAAGTCGTTGCTAAGTGGTGTGGGAGATCGGAGGAAAGGGAGGGGTGACAAAGACCAGAGAAGCTCCCTGCAGCAGGAGAGGGGCCTTGAAGAAGGGCAGGACTATCTTCCTGCGACTGCTCCCCTCAGGTCTCTAATCCTTCCCTACATCTTTGGCTCAGCAGCTAACTCATCAAGAAGACAGAAACTGGACCCTTCCTTCCCCGCCCTGGGCTACCAGGGAGAGCATCCCAGTAGCATAAATAAGACCAGTGAAGGCACAGTGCTGGCCTGCACTGCTTTCCCCGGTGATGGTGGTAACTCAGCCCCTTCTCTTCGCAGTACAATGGAGAAGGGGTTGGCAGATTTTAAGAGGCCAGGTAGTAACTATTTCGGGCTTTGCAGGACCTAGGGCCGCTCTTCCCCTTGGCCGCTGTGGCACAAAAGCAGTCGCTGACATACTTAAATGAACGGGCATGGCTGCGTTCCAAGAAAATGTTATTCATGGTCCCTGAAATTTGAATTTCATATAGTTTTCACATGACATGAAATAATCTTCTTTTGATTTTTTTTTAACCATTTATAAATGTAAAAATTATTCTTAGCTCACGAACCCTAAGCAAACAGGTGGTGACGTGACTCGACCTGGGGGCAGTGGCTTGTGGCCCCTGCCGTGGAGGGCTAAAGTGTGGGGCCCGTGGTGTCAGGGGCCCCGGGGCCACGTCTGACCACTCCTCCCTACGACCACTACTCACCAGATGCCCAGCTATGCAGGAGCTACCTCTCTGTGTCTCAGCAACCTTGCCTGCAGAGTAGCAAAAACGAGGAGCATCTCCTCTGGCCGCTATGAGGATTAAATGAGCAGGAAGTCTGGAAGAGCACCAAGTGCAGAGCACAAGTGTGGTTGGAAAAAGCTTGAGACTCAGAGTCGTGAGATTTAGGGTCTAGTTTGAGATCTGCTGCATGATCTCTGGAGGGCAGTTCCCTAGTTTTATGTAGGGTCAGAATGATTCTACTCACTCTGCAGGGGGATGGGGGGAGGGATTGTCTGGGGGGCGAGAGGATAAGAGGTGGGGAGAAAATGACAAAATAAATATGGCTGCACTTGGAAAGGGTAATGAGGCTTTGTATCACCCAGGACCCAGATCTCGGTTTCTAACTTTGTTCTCCAACAAAGGGAACCAACATACACACATACAAACTCACACAAATGATGTTGGAAGTCAAGAGACGTGGGGGCAATCAGAAGAGCTCCCAGTGGCTGAAGCTGGGGCAGTTAGAACAAAAAAATAAAGTAGTATTGGATTATAACTCCAAGGATATAATACATATCCATGGGTCCATATTGACATAAAGTATTGAATAAATAAGCAAATGAGGAAGAATGGACGAATGTTCTATTTGTCCCATATTATCCCATGCAGAAAAATTCCAAATAATTTATGTAGCTACTCTATAGGGGAGCATAACTCCCTACTCCTTAAGTGTGGGCTGTGCCTGGTGACTTTCTTCCAAAGAGCACAGTGTGGAATGGGGCGGGGAGTAGCTGTAGGGTGGATAAACCTGACAAATGCTGCCTCAGGTGACCCAAGTCAACATCAACAGCGATAAGCCATGTTGACAGCATGTACCTTTGATAGTATGTGATGAGAATGGCACCATCCTTTCACCCAAGGCAATGCTGATCTCTACAACATAGAACTCCTGGGCCGCTTGCTTAGACTCTGTCAGGGTGAACCGCCTTGCACAACTCCAGGGGGTGCTGTTCACACAACTGTCTCTGCGAATGGCGTCCCGGGGCTGTT
This sequence comes from Leptonychotes weddellii, assembly GCF_054177405.1. Classification (NCBI taxonomy): domain Eukaryota; kingdom Metazoa; phylum Chordata; class Mammalia; order Carnivora; family Phocidae; genus Leptonychotes; species Leptonychotes weddellii. The sequence continues at coordinate 79,523,092 of NC_138378.1, read as the reverse complement.
CCGAGTGCCACGGCACATACGTGCTCTGCAATCTTTGTGTCTGAGTGTTATCGTCTGTAAAACCAAGATTACTGTAGGGAGTCGTGAGTGGGGCGCCATATATATATATAAAGCATTGAGAACAGTGCCCGGCATGCAGCAAACACTGTCTCCGTGTGCAGGGTTAGGGTTGGGGTTGCTGTTGTTGTTGTCATTATTATTGTTATTATCTGGAGGCCCGTCGGGGCTAGGTATCTCTCTGGCCCCTGTCAGTACTGAAAGGCGCTATTTAGTTACACATATGCTCCTTACGCCGCCATGTTCTACCCAGGCCCCCTTTGAACCAGGATTATCACATGTTGGAAAACCATTTCAGCCAAGACGCCACCTCTCCTAAGCCTCTTTCCTTCCCAAACACAGTGAATGTGTGGGGCTACGGGACTGGGCCGGAGGCTGGGCCTGGGGACGTCCCTCGTCCCCGGTGCCCCGCTCCCCTCTGCGCCCCCCCTGCCCCCGCCTCAACCCCTTGTGCCTGCTCTTGTCTCTGCACGGGCCCTCAACCCCGCACCCTTATGTGGCTGCCTCACTCTTCGGGTCACCTCATCAGAGAGTCCTCTGAGTGTGAGTGCCTCGTATTCTCCATCGCCATCCCCACTGGTTCCTTTATGCATGTAACACATTCATGGGTTTATATTTATTTGTTCCTATATTCATTTATCATAGGTCTTCCCCACTATAAGCTTCTCAAGGGCAGGGACCATGTGTTTTTCATTCACCAGGTATCCCTAGATTCTAGCACAAAGTAGGGAGTTCATGAACAATCGGATGGCTGAATGAATGGAGCCCAGCGGCAAGTACACTGCTCCTTCTTTCACACGTTCCTCCCCCGTAACTAAGGTGCTACCTCAACACAGGGCTGGCCTCCATCCTGAACAGGTGACTTTGTCAACAATATACACACAACCCTCATAAAGCCAAAGCGGGCATGATCCAGCACGTACACAGAGTCAAGTTCAGGAAGCCTCGTTTAATAGGTAAAAGTAATAAAAATAGGAACTCTATTAAAAAGTAGCCAAAACAGCTGTCCACGGCAATAACTGCCAACAATTCTTGGTCTTTTCTGACGTCCTGCTCTCGTACCCCATCACTGCCCGCCTCGGGCCCTCCCGGTCGGAGCCTCCTTCCCACATCCAGCCCATACAGACCTTCTGTCTCTATTGCACAGATCAGCTTAGCTTTTATTCCAGCAATAAAGACCCCCCCTTTTTTTTTGTAAGAGGAAAGATGGTGCAGAAATTACTAGATTCTCTTTGGCCAGCTTGGAGAGACATGAGAATCTGTCGATACTCCCACGTTAAAAATGTTTGTCCTCTCACATATGACTCACAGCAGACGTCAAATTGATTAATGTAGTCTCCTTGAATATTTCTTGTGAGACACATAAATTGCGTTGCTCAGTTTGTTAGTGGAAACTCTAAGCTGGCAGCCTGCGTGGCTTGTGGTGTAGTGGTCTATTGTCTGTGCTGAGCAACTTTTGGCTGAGACACAGAAAGTAGGGTGTTTGTCTTTCCCACATATTTCAGCCAACTGGGAGCATCTTTGGGCTCAGGGTTCAAGGCAGGAAAAGGCAGTGGAAATGCATTGTAAACTAGAAGCTAAGACTTGACCACATTCCAAGTCACCCATGTGGACAAAACTGAATGCTGGGGCTGATGTTTTAAGCTATGCTATTCTTTAGTAAATTACCTGCCATTATGAAATGCTGTGGATAATTTTTGTGCATGATGTACGTGTTGTTCATTCTTAGAAAACTATGGTTTCCCTGCTCCGAGTGACATTTATCAATTCTTCTTCTGAGCTCATCTGAGCAGAAAGGGGGAAAAAAAGCAAAGGATTGAAATGGGAGAAGGACAGATCTGTTTTCTATTCCCATTTCAACCCTGAGTGACTTGAACAAGGCAATTACCTTCCCTGTGCCTTAATTTTTCTATTTAAAATGGGGTTAGCAATCTCTGTCTCTTACCCCAAGTCCCAGAGGTAATGACACGAAGGGAAATCCACTTTGCAGAAACACCTTTACAATGAAACTAGAAAACGTGAGACTTCTGCCTCTTTTACAAGCCAGTAGCTGCTTACATGGTACCACGCTTGATGCAAGGTTTCATCAGAAGATTTCACCCAAAGACAAGGAAAATGGCCACTAACTGGCCATCCGCTAGGAGGTGTTGTTACTAAGATTTGCCTTGTGAAGAGGAACGTTACAGGCAGAGCAAGAGAAGTGGGCACTCGGCATGAAGGCCAAGAGTCTGGGAACTTAGTCCAGACAGGGTGGACAGGCTCTCATGACTAGGATTGTTTTGATTATTTTAAGTGTTCTTCAGATCCCACAGACTAGAGGGAGGGTAACCACCAACCAACACCCATATTTCTGGTGCAACTTACTTCTATCAGGAAATGTTTACTGATACCAGTTGGCACCAACAGAAGCGGTTTTTAAACAATGCCCCACCAGAAAAAAATCTCTGTATTTTCAGTGCTTGACAGAATGGTAAAGTACCAGCGTCCGTGCGCTGCGTGAGTCTGAGTCCTCCTCACTCAGCATTAGTTACAGGCTGGGCAGCCAGGGCAGAAGCTCATCCCAGATCTGTCCCTGGTGACTCATCCAGCAAGGAGGATTCCACTGCAGTGACAGTCAGCCAACCTCAAGCAGAGCAGAGCGCAAGAGAGTCAACTATCTGGAGGGGCTGAGGGTGGGTGAGTGATATCAGCAAAACATTTATCAGTGCTCACTAATCCTCGGAAAAAAACATGTCACAGACAAAATGCAGTCTTGTTCTCAGCGGGGTTGTAATGAACCAAGAAAGCTTACAAAGCTCATGCTACATTGCTAAACACTGGACCAAAGTGCATACCGGAAAATGGCATCATGAGGGATTGGGGGTGAGGTGTGGAGGGTACAATGAATGCAAGCCCATAAAATGCACGCTGCTTTAACATAGTGGTGTTAGGGGAAATGCCAGTAACCCAAATGAAACGCTGATTGGTCCAGGTGATGGTTGCAGTTTGGCGCCACCTGGTGGTGGTTGTCTTCTCGGACGTCAATAGCTGGGCTGTGTTGTTCTGGGATTTCCAGAACTACCATGGGGATTCCAGGAATATCTACATGATTTGATGTGATCTGCCAGGCTGAGAAGATCGACCAGGGAACAGAGTATAGACTCAGGGACTCCATGTCTGTCTCCCTGCCTCCTGAGACAGAGTCTCCCTCCCCACCACATTCCCTACCCCACCAAAGCAAGAACCTTCACCCACCATGGGAACTCTGTGGCCACCAGGATCTCTGACCAGCCCCCTTGGCCCCACTCTGGAAATCAGTCCTCCTCCTTCATTTCCTCAAAGCCCCGCTGACATGGAGCTGTTGGGTGGGGCATATTTTACAGAACATTAGAGGAGTAATTATAGAAATCAGAGAATTACAGCAGAGGATAGGATTGTTCTTTCTTGAATTTACTCACAGCTACCCTCGTCTTTGCAATCTGGTGAGCAGTTCTCACCACGGGGAAGTTGTTGCTGGTGCCCTTTCACAAGTCCCTGCTTCCGATCCTGGGCCTCAGGGACGCTCGCACTCGCTCGCTCTCTCTTTCTCTTGCTTGTTCCTTGTACTGTTGATATTCTCCCCGCTGCCCCCCGCCAGAGACAGGTTTAGCATTTTTCTCCCTACCTCAAATTAAGCTTTTGGCCTATCTTTTCTTGTCCCCAAACACAATAAAGTCCTCAGCCAAATCAAGGACCATCTGATTTACTCTCTTCTCTCAGCATTGGGAAGTGTGCAGAAGCTTTGGAATTCAGGGTTTATTTTTTCTTTAACATAGAAACCAGTGAAAATTTCAGGTAGGAGTATTCTCTTCCCGTCTCTACCCCATTCCCATTCTGCCCCTGAGCAAACTGGAAGGAGGAGGGGTGTGGGTAAGGGAGTCTAGTTTCTTTCTGCCGAGTCCATTGTTTACATATCTCTTGTTAGAGCATTTCCAAACTCTGGAGCCATTCCTGGCAACACATCCTCTTTTGTTCTCTTCGTCTGAGAGAGCTAGCCGAGCAAGAAAAAATCTGAAACCAGGACATCATGAGAGCCAGTGCGGGGATGAGGCCGGCGAATTTGCCATGTGATATCTTCTGGAAAGCTGAAAGTCTGGCTGCAAATAACTGAAACTATCCCCTGACCCTCTTCTTAAGAAATGTGAAGGTCTGGAGATATTTTATTTTGGAGAACTGAGTAAAATAGTAGAAGAGATTTACTGTCATGGAGAAAAGATACACTACAAAGCCACAAAAAATGAGAGAGTGTGGAGATGGCACCAGAAAGAAAGAAAGATCGATTAAGGAAACAGAGTGAAAGCCCCAAACAGAGCCAAGGAATCATTGAAGAAAACAATTTGGAGCCTTTTGTCAATATACTCACCAAAATAAATCCCTGATGGACTGAATAGTTACAATGCAAATAATCAAATAAATGAACAGGAAGAAAATATGAGTGAATATTTTCATGATTTTGGTATTGGGAAGGCAATTCTAAGTATAATACGATAGACAGAAGCCATAAAGAGTTCTCACAAATTAGTAAGGACCGTAGGAATACCCCAATGTAAAATCAAACAAATTAAACAAGCAGTCAATTTGGAAAAGAAGACATGACAATGATAAAAAAGCATAATTATAAAATTTCAGTGCATAATGAATCAAGAATATTAAACGTAAACTGTCATGCTGTCGAAGACTAGAAGACTTACTAACACCCAGTGCCGCTGTGCAGGGAAAGGGAAAGCCCCAAGGCCATGGGTGGTGTAAACTGGCAGGTATTCTCTGACAAGTGACAAGATATACCAAACCTTTAAGGACACTTTAACTTAATTCTGGTGAATTAATCCTTGGGAAATAAGAATGAGAGCAAAGGCATGTATTCAAGATGTTAATTACAGTATCAGTTAAATATCAAAACATAGTAAACAACCCAAATGTCCCAATTAGAAGACAGGCTGAATACACATGTACCTCCATAAAATGGGGCATCATCACACCCATGAGAAATGTTGTTATAGAAAAATATTTATTGACATAAAAAGAGGATTGTGACAGTGTGATTTTTGAAGTAATATAAAACACACTTACGTATGTATAAATGTGAGTGTGCGTGTGCATATAGGTATGGAACGACATTAGTCAATTTTAATAAAATTTATTTCAAGGTCATGGGATTATAGGAACTTCTAAAGTTTTTCTTTTTTTAAAGATTTTTTTAATTTTAGGTGGAGAGAGAGCCCATGCGCTGCGCACATGAATGGGGGAGGGGGAGAGGGAGAGAGTCCTCAAGCAGACTCCCCACTGAGCACATGGCCCCACGCCAGGCTCCATCTCACAACCCAGGAGATCATGACCTGAGCTGAAACCAAGAGTTTTCAGACACTTAGCCAACGGAGCCACCCAGGCGCCCCCTAAAGCTTTTCTTTTAACCCTTGCCCATATTTTCAAATCCACAATGAATATATAGTGCTTGCAACAAGAAAACTATTGATTAAAAAATGAAAACGTAGGAAATGCTTGGGCCTCCAGGCTCTGTGCCTGTCGGACATGCATTCAAGTGGATGCTAGACACACTACTGTGGAGGATGCCCTCAGGGGGACTTGTTGCTGGTGTGGGGATGGAGCAGGTGAGAATTCTAATGTCCTTCCAAGCCTGAGATGCTCTCTTTCTATGAAACATTTCATTGGTACCACTTCTGCAAGGGTGATTAAAGAAGAATACCGTTGGGCTCTGCCTCCAAGGACCATAGCATCTAATGAAGCAGATAAAATATAAAAAGTTGCCTGGAGAAGAACACATCAAAATTCTGACTTGTATGGTTTGGACAGTGACTGACGAAGAAATGTGCTTTATTTCCTGTCTCGTTCACAGGCAGGAGCTGAGCGACTACCTCCAGGAGGCAGGACCATTTGGGGGTAGGAATTTTGTGAACCCAATCTTTCTGTGAATTCAATGAATTCACTTGAGCATCTGCCTCGATTGGTCAAAGCACATCCTAAAACAGGCTGACTTAGGGGCATTTGTGCCCCAAATTGATGGCTGGAGGCAGTCTTTTTTTTTTTTTTTTAAAGGTTTTATTTATTTATTTGACAGAGAGAGACACAGTGAGAGAGGGAACACAAGCAGGGGGAGTGGGAGAGGGAGAAGCAGGCTTCCCACGGAGCAGGGAGCCCGATGCGGGGCTCGATCCCAGGACCCTGGGATCATGACCTGAGCCAAAGGCAGATGCTTAACGACTGAGCCACCCAGGCGCCCCGGCTGGATGCAATCTTGATAGAGGTTTGATCCTGGCCCCTCTTCTGAAGAACAGGGAGAAGGACATGTACTCACATGACTGTAACCCAGGGTAGACTGGGCACAAGCAGGGGAGGGTACTTGGGGGCTTCAGTATCCTCTGCCTTGTCAAACAACACACAGATGGCTTCCTTTGGCCCCTGCCCTCCCCTCCCTTTCATGACCCAACATTTTAAGAATGGAGTCTCCACCTACTACCCCCACTTCCTCACTCCCCATCAGCCAGCCCACCTGCGCTAGCCTTCGCTAACCACCCCGAAAATATTGACTCTGCTCCTCACCTCCTCTTTCCAAAACCACAGAGCAAGTTCCAGTCCTCATCCCACCCCCTGCCCTCCCAACGCCCCTCCCCCAGACAGGCTCCACCAGCCCCTGGACTCGCCCTCCCTTCCCTCCGCTCCCTCCCCGTCCTTCTTCCCTCCTGCCTGAGCTCACTCCCACTCTCCTCTCTCCCCAGTATCCCCTCATCTTCTCAGGGTTTGGGGACACCCAAGGGCTCCAAATCTAATCTCCATCCAGGTGTTTTGTCCTAGCTCCAGCCAGATCCAGACATCCAACTGCCCGCCTGAAGGTCAGCATGTCCAAATGTCAACTTGCTGACCTCCCCCAGCAAGCCTGCTCCTCTTCCACGGTCCCCCTACCAGCAACAGTTGGCCTCACTCTCCCCCCGTTCACCCAGGCCAGAAATCCGGCTAAATTGCCCCATTGGCTGTCAAGCCCACCAGCCACAGCACCCCTCGGAGACTTCCCCGCCTCCCCATTCTGCCATGGCTCTAGCTCAGGCCATTGTCACCTCCAGCCTGGATCCCTGCCCGGCATCCTAAAGGCTGGTGCCTCTAGCCTGGCCGGCCTCCATCCAAGCCCTGCCTCCATCAGAGCACAAGCATCTGACCATGTCACTCCCTGTTTAAAACCATTTCATGGTTTCCATCAACTTCAGACTACATTATAAACTCTCCGGCCTGTCATAAAATGCCCTTCATGATTTGGCCTCGGTCTACCTTTCTGGCCAAGTCTCCTGATACGTCCTCACAGGGCCACATTCCATTCAGTCCGAAACATAGCACAGCACCCCACCATGCCAAGATCCTCCGTCAGTGCCTTTGCCCTTGCTGTTCTCCCTCCCTGAAGTGCCCGCCTCCTGCTGATATATCAGGGCCTGGCCAAGCACACCTCTTCCAGGAAGCTTCCGTGACTGGTTTGGTCGAGAGTCTCACTTCTGCATTCCCATTCCTCTCCATGCACTTAGTAACAAAATGCCTACGGTAGTCAGAGTAATTTTTAAATTATTGATATATGTATCTATTTTTTATATTTCATATGTATTTATAAAGGCCTCTGACACCTTTCTCAGTGTCTCCATTCGGCTTGAAGAGGGAACCACTGTCTGTCACTTCCCATGTCACATTCCTTGGCATTTCTCTGTGTCCCCCGCAGACTGAGCTCCTGGTGATGAGACCTGACTCTTGGGCCCTTCACACAGGGCCAGGCATCTGGTAGGTGCAGAATAAACACTTGCAGAACTTATAAATTAGTAGACTGTCATTTCCATCTGCCTCCAAAAGGGCTGCCAGGGGCTTTGGGGTTTGGTCTGATATCTAGAAGTGAAAGTGAACCAAGAAATGTATGGATTTTTCTTCCTTTTACTACAAAGAAACCACATTTAGCTGCAAAGAAGACAAGTTCTTGGAAGGAAGAAGTCAAGCAGGCATCCAGCACTGCGCTCTAAGAAGCAAGAGCCCGAGGGCTGTTGGCGGAAGGGCAGGAAGGGGTGCTACTCAGCTCGTGTCCAACGAGGGGTGGCCCCACAAGTCTGGGATGCAAAGAAGGCTCTGGGGACAGGCGTGCTCCCGGTCACCTCAAGCTTGCAGGACCATCCCAGGAGGCGGACTCAGCTTGTTGCCCGTGACCTAGGATGGAGTAGTGAAAGCTGCAGGCCCCAGGTTCTCAGTCTGAGGCACTGCATCGGTCCGCAGGTGCTGGCAGGAGGAGGCTCAGCGACAACGACTCTTAGCCCCAGCTGCGAGGAGAACCACGTGGGAGCTTCTGAAACTCCAAGGCCCAGACAGCCCTGCAGGCCAGGCTTCAATCAGAAGCTGAGGGTGGGATCCACACCCTGAAATTTTTCAGCACTCCCCAGGTGATTCCAATGTGCAGCCAAGATGGAGAGCCATGTGCTTCAAACTTGAACTTGCGAATGAACCACCAGGGAGTCTTGTTAAAATACACATTCTGATTTGACCCATCCGGGGTGAGGCCTGGGAGCCTGTATCTCTCACAAGCCCCAGGTATCGCTGATGGAGCTGGCTTTATGGCCAGTGAGCGGCACGTCACAGGGGGTATTCAAGAAGTAAGTGGCTGATTACATGGTATGGAAAGTGTGGAGAGGGTTAATGCATTGGATAAGGGTTAGGATTACATCAGTGCTCATCAGCCTTTTTGTTACAGCTGAAGTCTCCCCCACCACCACCAAACAGCATCATCCACAGAAAGTCACACGTAAACCCAGCAAAGCAGAGTTGCTTGTTAGAGTGAAAGCAGGAACCCCAGAGCCCTGCCCTCTCAACCCCCTTCCTCCCCCACCTCAGGGCACCTAGAGCCTCAAAGAAGTGCATTAGAAGATGTGCTGGATACTATTTAATACACCCATGTATCTGATTTCAGATGCTGGGGATTATTTCAGAGACTGGAACTGTTGGTGCTTGAACAACGAGGTGACTCCAGATAGTGAGACATTAAGTAAACCTGGATTAGTGAGCATTAAGGCATTCAGGACAGGCGAATCTGCAGGATTTGGGATGACACAGTCTGTACTCAGCAAGTTTATCCTGTAAAATGTGCTGTTTCCACCAACAGAATTTAATGATCAGAGTCCATGCACGTATCTCATCAAGTGGGAAGGCAGCCAAGCCATCGGCCTGTCACAGCCTCTTGCTGTCCCTCCTGGTCCCCTCTCTGACTCACTCTGATGCATCCCTGACCCCTCTTCTCTTCTGCCAAGGCAGATATTAATTCTGAGAGCTGATAAAACCCTGCCTGGCAGGAACCTAGGGAATATCAGAGTTGAGAGCCAAACAATAGCATGGAGCCACACATAATAAGATTACACAGGTTCCATTGGCCAGCTCTCTAAAATAATGATGTTGGCAAAAAAAAAAAAACTACAAAACAGGATTATCTCCAATTAACTACAAGGATATGATAAAATTTCTCCAAGAAAGTGTCAAGATGGGAGAAATGTATTTATTTTCATATCTTCTACTGAGGGAGTTTCATTCATTTGACTGAGAGCCATTTAGAAGTTTTGATAACTCAGACATTGCTTAAATTGAGTATTTGCAATTTCTATGTAAAAGGGGTTTTCTAAGCAAGATTTAGGGGGATGCATTTAAACTTTGATCCCATCCAAGAACCAAACCTACAGGTTGGTTTGGGTTTTTTAATGATTTTGGAGAGGGAGGTTGTTGAGAGTTTCCCGGAGGGAGAAGACTGTGCATCTGAAGACCTAAAGACCCCAGCTCCACTAGAATGTTCTTAATGGATTTTTAAATTAAGTTTATTGCAATAAAATATATATAACATAAAATTTACCATTATACATTCCTGGTATTGTTGCAACCATCACCACAAACCGTTTCCAGAACTTTTCCATTATCCCAGATTCTGTACCTATTATCTCACCCTCTCCTCTTAGCCCCTGGCAACCTCTATTCTACTTTCTGTCTTTATGAATTTGCCTATTCTAGATATTTCATATAAGTGGAATCGTACAATATTTGTCCTCCTGTGTCTGACTTATTCACTTAACATAATGTTTGCAAGGTTCATCCATTTTGTACCAGGTATCAGAACTTCATTCCTTTTTATGGCTGAATAATATTCCATCATTAAGTATATACCACATTTGGTTTACCCACTCAACTTTTGAGGGCCATTTGGGTTATCTCCACCTTTGGGCTATGGTGAATAGTGCTGCTAGGAACATTGGTGTGGAAGTATCTATTTGAGTTCCTGCCTCCAAATCTTCTGAGTATACATCTAGAAGTGGAATCGCGGAGTCATATTTCTGTTATTCTTCATCATCCCTGTTCTAGAATGGACAAGTTAATGCTCTACCTGATTATAATACTTTTTTTTAAATTTTATTATTTTATTTATCTGACAGAGAGAGAGAGTGACAGCAGGAACACAAGCAGGGGGAGTGGGAGAGGGAGAAGCAGGCTTCCCGCCTAGCAGGGAGCCTGACGCGGGGCTCGATCCCAGGACCCTGGGATCATGACCTGAGCCGAAGGCAGACGCTTAATGACTGAGCCACGCAGGCGCCCCTATAATACTTTTTAACTGAAATTAAGTCCATACTTTTTGTTGTTTACAAATAAATAAAAAAATAACTTTTCCTTCTTAAAAAAAAGGCTGGGGCCTCCTGGGTGGCTCAGTCAGTTAAGCGTCCGACTCTTGATCTCAGCTCAGGTCTTGATCTCAGGGTTGTGAGTTCAAACCCCACATTGGGCTCCATGCTGGGCCTGGAGCCTACTTGGGGGAAAAAATAAAAAAGTGAGGTTGATAAGTTATGTTTGGTGATTCAGCTTCGCATTTTCCTAATAGTCTAATCTGATCTGTGATTTTCCAAAGGGCACTTTGTTTTAAAGTGTAAGTTTTATTTTCTATTCAGGTATGGTGAGGCCAATAGATGAGGACATGATTGCCATTGAAAAGATAATTTATTACTCATAGTTCCCAGGACGAAGGGGCAGACGTGCCACGCAGGGCCACAGGCAGAGAGAGAGCATGGGGGAACTTCAGGAAAGACTTTATTATGTGTTCCAGGGAAGGAATGGGTGAGGCAGGGTAAACAGGCTTAGAATTGGCTAGTTTGAACGATTTCCGTGGGTTCCGCGCCCCTGACTGCCCGAGGTGGCCCTGGGGTGACTATGGCCGCCAGATAGCATCCCACAGTGTAAGAGCCCCTGAGAAAACAGGTCGGGGGTATGGGCCCTGGGTTGGTTAGTTTGTATATGAAAGTCACCCCAGCACGAGTTATCTCTAAGAATCAACTGGCACAAGGAGGGACAGTCCTTTCCAGGTCAGCAAGGCCCAGACCTCAAAGCACCAGATACAGAAACTAAAAAAATATGGTTAACACACACTTTAGTGAAGTCATAAATCTCAAACAATGGGGTTTCCAACAGGCTTGCAGACCTTGGACCTGAAACAGTGTTTCTCAGGGCTAACCAAGTATCAGAATAACTTGGAAAATTTTCTCAACTGTGGTTTCCTGCTTCTACACTCAAGGCCAATTAAATGTCCATCTCTGAGCACTGATCATTTTAAAAGCTCCCCTGGTGATTCTCATGATTCCGGGCTTGAGAGCCATCAATTTAGGACAGTGTTTCTCAAAGTCTGAACCTGGACCAGCAGCAGCAGTATGGCCTAGGAATTTGTTATAAGTGCAGATTCTCAGGGGGCGCTTGGGTGGCTCAGTTGGTTAAGTGTCTGACTTTGGCTCAGGTCATGTTCTCAAGGTCCTGGGATCGAGCCCCGTGGCAGGGTCCCTGCTCGGCAGGAAGTCCGCTTGTCCCTCTGCCCCTCCCCCCTGCTCATGCGCACGCTCTCTCGCTCTCTCTCCCTCTCTCAAACAAAATAAATAAAATCTTTTAAAAATAATAAATAAAAAATAAAATAAATGCAGATTCTCAGGTGTACCCCAGACCTGCTAAGTGGGAACGTCTAGGTGTGGTCCAGCCCTTTGTGTTCAAACAAGCCCCCCAGGTGATTCTGAAGCTGGCTCAAGTTTGGGAACCACTGGTCTAGGATAAGGAGCACAGGTGAGGACTGCATGGTCCTCCCATCATGTCCCTGACCCCTAGCCTGATGAGACCGGAGCAGCCTGTCTGCACAAAATGGACGCGCTCAGCACCCTGCTTTGCTGATCTGCGGTGCGCTACTTAAGAGCTCTTCAAGTGTCCTCAAGCTGCAAATTTTAATATTCAGAGGAAGCTGAATAAGTAGTAAAACTGTGGGGCAAAAAAGTGATTGAAAACATAGTACCGATAAAGGAGAGAAATGAAATAAAGAAGTGGGTTTTCCTTATTGGGGAAAAAAAATCATTTCAGAGAATAAGCATAAACAGAGTGGAAGAAAATATCATTGGGTGACTTTTCTCCAGTGACAAGAAGCTGGTTCTGGGGTCACAGTCCTGCCTTCTTATCCCAGCTCCTCTTTTTAGCAGCTGTGAATTTGGGAAAGTTAATTAATTTCTAACCTTCAGTTTCCTCATCTATAAAATGGGATTATGATGGTAGCTACCTAATCATTTGTTTTCAGGATCAAATAAGAATAATATAGTTGAGTAGTTGAGTGCTTGGCTTTGTGCTCTTCACTAATTAAAATCTAACTACCCTTTCTGCTGTGAATACCATACATTATTATTAGCACAGTGATCTAGAGTGAACTCCCCAAAATATTAGCTGTTCCCACTACGATTATTACTATTAGGAGACTGAGCCTCTCCCTTAAGCTCACATCAGGTGAAAGGGGCTACAACTAGCCAGACAAGTCAAGGACCCCCTGAGAAAAATATCCTTTCTCAAAATTCAAAAAAATTATTTGAGTGTCTTACTTAGAAAGATCCTTGCCTTAAACAGAATAGGATAAGGTATGCTGTTGTAACAAACCTCAAAATCTCAGTGGTTTAACATGGCAAAGCTTTCTTTCCTGCCCATGTTCCAGTCAAACTCAAGTCAGATGGTATCTGGCCTGCGAGTTGTAACTCAGAGACCCGGGAAGCTTCCATCTGGAGATACATTTTTAAGGGCCAGGCTTAGAAGGGGCTTATACTTTGTGCTTTCACCCCCTGCTCCTAGTTCTAAGATAAATGTAATCTCTCTCCTCCAAGCTAATTATTCTTATACCTGTGAATCCACTTGTCATGCAGAATGGATGAGAGCTCACCAACCCTTTAGTAGCTCTCATCTGAATGTACAAATTGGCCCACCCTCCTGCACCAAAACTGAGCCTAAATGTAATCCGACTGGTATAAACCGAGTGGTACAAGCATCTCCTGCAATTCTAGAGACTACACTTCTATTAATGCAGCCTCAGGTTGCGTTTTTTTGGAGGGAGAGTGTAAGGAATATTGAACTTACTATCAACTGAAATTGTCATAGGTATACAACGGATTCAGTTCCCTTTCACCAGTGTTTATTCTTCTCTTCAATCTCAGCAGGAATCTCTATTATGGAAAGAGTCCACAAGAAGAACATACGTTGAAGAGATTTGTTTTCTCTAGTTTATCCATTTATGTATCACCCAACCATTCAATGCAGGCGGCAAGCCTCCCTGGGTGTGCCTTGTCATCCAAATGCTGAGAAAGGTAGTTGTCAAGCTTTGACCACCCCTGTTATTTCTCAGACGGACCCCTCCCATGCTCCTTGTTGCAGGTACCACATCTGCGTGACTGTGCTGATCTACTTCCTCCCCTTGCTGGTGATCGGCTATGCGTACACCGTGGTGGGAATCACTCTGTGGGCCAGCGAGATCCCTGGGGACTCCTCGGACCGCTACCACGAGCAGGTCTCTGCCAAGCGCAAGGTAATCGAAGAGCAAGCAGCACCTGACCCACCCTGGCGCAGGCGATAGGCTGGCAGGCACCTGAGCCCCAGAGCCTCCCGAGGCCCAGAGGCCGCAAGCACAGAACATCCCTGGGTCTGTGGAACAGTGGAGGGGAGGGCGGGGATGTGGGGCGGGGGAGGGAAGAGACCTTTCTTCGTCCTATTTGTAACCTGGGCCCACCTGTACAGGCAGGAGCCGCTTCCTTCTTGCCTTAAGAGTAATTGGCAACCTGTCGAGCTATTAACATGCACACACATACACCACACACGCACGCACACACACACATTTAACTACAAAGGCAGTGAAGAGCTATTGAGTCCTCTTTTGTTATTAGAGTTTGGCAAAATAATGCATTCACTTGATTCAAACATCAAAAAGTATCAAAAGGAACAAAATTAGTGATGGAGAACAGACCAGGGGTTGCCACGGGTTATACTGGGGGGAGAGTCTGCCTATAAAAGGGTAGCATGAGTGAGTTTCTTTGTGCTGATGATGGATCAGGTCTGTATCCTGATTGTGGTGGGGTTTTCACCATCTATCCATGTGACACAATTTCATAGAACTATACACCAAAAAAGAATGAGTGCGTGCAAAAACTGGCAAAATGCAAATACAGTCTGAAGTTGAGTTAATAGTGCTGTGCTAATGTTTATTTCCTCATTAATCATGTGATAGAGTTGTGTAAGATGAGATCGCTGGAGGTACCTGGGAACTCTCGGTACTACTGTTGCAAGTTCTTGGGAGTCTTAAATTATTTCACAATTAAAAGTCCAAAGATATATGGAGTCTTACCATGAAAGGGCTCCCTCCTTTCTAGGTCTTCTGTCTACCCAGTTCCCAAATGTGCAGGTGTGCGCACGTGCACATGCACACCACGGTAACCACTGTTATTTGTTATTAATCTGTCCAGATATTACAATGTATTTATAAGCCAAATATATATTGTTTTCTTTTTTACACAATAAATACATACTTCTTCCCCTCCCTTTTTCCGCTTAATAGTATCCACAAGATATATCGAAAACCGATACATCAAGAGCTTTCTAATTTTTTCTCTTTGGGTACCTCTTTACATAGTATCTCATTAGTGGATGCTAGTTAGCTTTTCTCTGAAGATTTTGTGGGGATAAAAAGGAACATGTTACATCACTCACTGTTCATAAGAACCCTTGAAATCCCCTTTAGCCATCTGGTGCTCCCCAGACCCCTCCCTTCCCCTTCCTTGCCCAGGTACTGCCCTGGCCCTTGGTTGCCCCCCCACACACCCCCACTGTTTCCTCCCCCTTCCTGGATCTCTACCCCCTGAACACCCATTCCCCTGGGTCTGCCCACCCTCGGCTTCTCCACTCACTGCCCAGAAGGATAGAACACAGAGGTTCTCAAACATGAGTGTGTCTCAGAATCATCCGAAGGCCTTGTCAGACACAGAATTCTGGGTTTCACCCCCAAGGTTTCTGATTCTGTGAGTGTGGGATGGGGTCCCAGAATCCACATTTCTGACAAGTTCCCAAATGATGTCACGACCGGAGCCACACTCTGAGAACTACCGACATAATCAAAGTCCCTTGGTACCGCACATAAATTGTCCTTCCTCCTCCTCGAAAGGGGTTATTATCAATACTTCCCAGCCTGTACTGCACTGTGTGCGGCGAGGGGGTGGGAGAAGAGAGAACCATGAGAAAAGGTGGTCTCACCTGTCTCACCCTCTTGCCAGGTGGTCAAGATGATGATCGTCGTGGTGTGTACCTTTGCCATCTGCTGGCTGCCCTTCCACATCTTCTTCCTCCTGCCCTACATCAACCCTGATCTCTACCTGGAGAAGTTCATTCAGCAGGTCTACCTGGCCATCATGTGGCTGGCCATGAGCTCCACCATGTACAACCCCATCATCTACTGCTGCCTCAACGACAGGTGAGGACCCCATCCCCCACACTCACTCCGGGGGCAACAAGATCATTTGTCTCCATAGCGGCCAAGGATCCAGCCTAAGTGAGCAGAACCTCTGTGAGACAAGAGGGAGTGGTAGGGACTGCAGCAAAAAATGACCACGCCACTCAATCCCTACTAATTATTGCCATGCAGGATTAAGAACCCAAAGTGGGCTTTTTTTTTCCTTTCCAAGAAGAACCAGAAATCTGCATTTTTGTGTGAGGTCTTCTAATTTTTGAACGCTGGCAACTAAGGTAGTGGGGGTGGGGGTGCACATTAAAAAAACCTCTGTCATAGATGCATATAAAGAGGTCTACAAGCTGGATCCAGTTCACGGCCTGGGAGTTTGGTCACTCTGCCCTACGGATCCACACACAGGGGGCTGTGCGTGCAGAGAGGGAGAGAGAGAGAGAGGGAGTCAGAGAGAGTCACGCACACACAGAGACACCGATGGCACCAGAATACCATTCTCCACGGGGCATCTTTCCCCTCACTGGTCTCTCACTTTCCTCTTCCCATCCATCCCATCATACAATCTGGGCAGCTTTCCCCAGTTTCTTCCAGCAGCTCCAGCAGGACAGGGTAAGCAAAAGGCCCTGATTCGGCCCTGACTTGGCCACACCGGTCAGGAGAACTGTCCTAGTAGAAGAAGCCAACCTTGGACAAGTAAGAGAAGGCGGAGCCCATCAGGGACAGCGGTCCGCCATAGGGAATTCGGGTCCGTGCGCAGAGTCCCCAAGAGGCAGCTCAGTCCCTCAGCTGGGAAAGGAGGCAGGGCCAGGGGGAGGAATAAAATGCTTGTCACAGTCTTTCTAGCTTTCAGTCATCAGCCTATAAAGTGCCTTCTGTGAATGAGACACTCAGGTGCTGTGAATTTGGTGGCAGCCATTCTCTTGAACGTATCCAGATGCTCTCTGTTAGGTTAACTCGCGGATTCATCTTGGGTTAAATATCCCAGTATGTCTTTAAGTAAAGGCTGACTCTCCCAGTTTATCAAACCGGGGACCTGAGGCACATGGAAGGGACGTGACTGAAGTGAACCTCAGTCAGCGGGCTCCTTGAGAGACAGGAGTCCTGACATGTGGGTTTCCTGCCCAGGGACGAGCACAGTACCGAGCACACAGCAAACACTTGGCGGACGCTTTTGTTAGTGTTGAATCGATCCAGCGTGGGCTGAGGTGTGGGCGGAGGCAGCAGAGTTCAGGGGTCGCCCTCAGTCAGCACAGGCATTTCACGCGAGCCTGGGGTCTAGTCCTGGACTGTGCCTTCATGACTGACCTTCAAATCGTTTTCACCTTAATGTCTCCAGCTGTCGGTATAAAAACCAGTAAGAGAGAGTCACGCTCGGGTATGTCCACGTGTGCAAGAGCTGAGATAGTGGTGGGAATGCCCTCTGGGAGCAAGCTGTCCCCGAGGGTCACCTCTGCATCTGCTCTCTCGCCAGGTTCCGTCTGGGCTTCAAGCATGCCTTCCGGTGCTGCCCCTTTATCAGCGCCGGCGACTACGAGGGGCTCGAAATGAAATCCACCCGTTACCTCCAAACCCAGGGCAGCGTGTATAAGGTCAGCCGCCTGGAGACCACCGTCTCCACAGTGGTGGGGGCCCACGAGGAGGAGCTAGAGGATGGTCCCAAGACCATACCCTCGGCCCTGGACCTGACCTCCAATGGCTCCTCTCGCAGCGACTCCAAGACCGTGACAGAGAGCTTCAGCTTCTACTCCAACATGCTCTCCTAGACCACAGGTCCTCAGCGGGAGCGGCCACCACCATCTGTGTCTTGCTTCACTCCATGCATGGATAATGCCTTGATCTAGAAACCATCAGAAACACCCTCACATTGGGGCTTGTGAGAAAAAAAAAAAAAAAAAACCCTGGATTCTTCTGTGACTTTGTCATCCCCCATGCTGTGTGACCCAAGGCAAATCATTGAATTTCTCTGAGCTTGTAAAATGGCAAGGTTGGACTTGATTTTCCCTGCAATCCATGCCATAATTCTAAAATTAACTTTGGTTTATGTGGGGGCTCATTCCAGGTGGAATCCTGTAGCACCTGGATTTGCCTGGAGCCCCTGTCTTACTTCAGTGAAGCTGTCCTCAGTCATGTGCAGATTACCCTCCTTTAGCCAGTCTTTACATCAACCTCACATCAACCTTCACTCGACAGGGTGAACAAAAGAAGGAACTACGTAAAATCTGAAGGAAAGATTTAACTCCGTCTTCTAAGCATCTGTGAAAAGGAGGCATGGATGCCTTCCTTTAGGCACCTCAATATTTCAGTGCACTGAAACATCCTGAGATTGAGAACCTCATGTTCATCTGCATTCTGTCCCTAGGGACGGTCCTGAGCGACCAGTGTGGCAGAACATGTCCGCTGATGCAAGCTAATGTCAGCTACACACCAAGAATCGGGAGGCCTGCGCCATACTTAATCTATCTGAGCTTCTTTCCTTATCTGTAAAACCATGGATGAGATAACCTAAGTATCCCTTTTAACATTCAATGGTTCAAGAATTGTATGAGTTTTTGGTTTGTTTCACCAAAAACTGGTGGTCTCAAAAGGACTAGGAATAGCAAGGCCAGTGACTTGATATCCAGTTCCTGGAGAGTAGCAACTCCTAAAACGTGTCAATATCCATATCAAACATTCTCTGGTTTATCCTAAAACCATGCGTACTCTCCTTCTTCTAGAACATTTTGGTCTTTGACAGAGCAGAGGACTTCATGTCAAAGCCTGCCTCTCTCCAATCAGATGTTAACAGGCCAAGTCCCACAGCTGGAGATGCCATCAGGGAGGATAAACACATGGACTCCCTGCCCTGGCCTTGTGAGGTATCTTAGGGCAGGGACACTAATGCAGTCTTAGCTTTCTACCAGCATAAGGCATGTGCTCAGATACCCAACGAACGAGGAGGCTTCCCCCTGCAGCCCCACTTGTGGGAAGAGGCCACCTTGTATCTTCCCTTCTGATTCTCTGAATCTTCCCTTGCTGCCCCCATGGCTTTACTGGCCAGCTGTCTATAAGGGCTGGGATGTCCCACCCACCCCACAGGAGTCAGTCTACCAAGAGCCATGAATTTAATCCTGCCTGTCCCACTAGAGCTTTGAGGTGTCCAGCAGGTGAGCATGCAGTATCTTTCTGTCTCCCAGATTTGTGCTTTGTCCAGATGTGGCTGAAAGCAGAAGTCTCAAGTACCATCCATGCATGTCCTCTTTGTGGTTTGAAGAATGGATGCACCTGTTCTGCATTTGCGGCGTTGAGGGAGACCAATGCTGCTCACGGGCTTTACAGCCTTTCCCAGCCATGCAGGCTAGAACCCTACCAGGGTATTGGCAGGCCTGGGGAAGTCGCAAAACAACAGTGTAAGCCAGAACAACCCAAGAGCCATATTCTGCAAAGCAGCA
The DNA here is from genome assembly GCF_054177405.1 of Leptonychotes weddellii. Classification (NCBI taxonomy): domain Eukaryota; kingdom Metazoa; phylum Chordata; class Mammalia; order Carnivora; family Phocidae; genus Leptonychotes; species Leptonychotes weddellii. Next base: position 79,503,799 of record NC_138378.1, on the reverse strand, counting down.
TGGGAAGGATTAAATAAACTAAATAAAACCAGCTCAGTGCAGATACATGAATGAAAGACATAATTTAAGGGAAAAAAAAAAAAATCAATGCCCAAAGCATTAGTCATACTTCCAATAAAGAATTGTGCCGTGTGTGGATCATTTAGTCCAGAGGGGTATGTAAGGAACCAGCATGATTATGAGACATACCTACGAAGAAAGTGTCAAAGAATTGGAAACATCCTCTCTATTGAAGAGGCGAGGGTTGAATTCAACAAGGATTTGTGGAGTACCTGCTCTGCGCTTAGCCCTGAGCTGGGGACACAAGACTCGTCCTACTCTTGAGGAAACTACCAGACTGGCTGTGGCTAAATCACCTGTCCTAGTGGGTCCAGACTGCCCATCAGGCATGGAGGCAGCTGAGCAGCACATTCTCCCCAGGATTCTAAAGACCCGCACTCAATGTGGGTAATCAGGCCAAAGTCGAGAGCCTTTTGCGATGAGTTCACTGAGGTTGTTGCCAAGGGAACCACCAGTCAGTCCAGGGTAACTGAAGGGATGTGCTTGGACAGCATCACCACTGCACATAATAAGGGAGACTACTGGATGGTCATGGCTGGTTCAGATATGGCAGAACATCCCTGCTGAGGGCCCAGCAAACCTTCCTCTGACCCACTGTCCAGCGCCCTGCACTTGAACTTATAAAAATGTCGTCAGCTCCCGTGTGTGAGAAACACCATGATTTGCACCGTGCACGGGTCTCATTCTTATGCCAATGTGTCACCCTGTGTTTATCTCCTGAGCATTTTTCCTTGGTATACTGTCCGGTAGTAATAGAATATAAGACATCATGGGGCCATCTTTGTTATGTTACTTCCAAAATGTGGGATCCAGCTGCTGTCAATGTATTATTTGTATTGTGCTAATCTCTCCTCTTCATTCTGTCACAGAGAAGAGCTGATACATATCATGGACTCACAAGCAGACCATAGTAATTGAGGGGTGGGTGGGAGACCTTTCTGGGAGGGACTGAAGAGCATGAATCCTTGTCCTCCTCACCCCCACCAGAATTCAAAGACACACTGGAATGTCCTTTCTCTTGGAAGGACTAAGAGGACTCCTGGGAAAAGGGGACTCAGGAACTGACCTCATTGACCTGGTTTTCGAGAAGAGTCCTGTAAGTGGAAGGGTTCATTCCTGAGGTTTCTGTTCTCCAACCCAGGATCCTGGAAAGAACTTCCATTCATAAATAAAGTATGTGTTTGACTCTCTCGTGATTCTGTCTCATCTCCAGGGAGCCTCAGGACCCTACAGGATGCTGAATGGGGTGGTATCATGAACCCTACTAACTTGCACAGCCAGAAGGATGGAACCCAACACCAAACAAACTTAACTCTGTGACAAAATGGATTGGCAAGTGGTGGGAGCTATTTGCAGGTGGGGATCCGGGAAGGGAAGGTGGAATTGTGTGAAGTGACCAACAATGTCACCTGTGAGCAGAGCTATATCCATGCAGGTCCTCCCAGGACAGACACCAAGACAGAGTTAGAAGTGCAAGAGATTTATTGGGGGGACACCTGGGAAAGATGGGGGGAGAGGATGCAGGAGCAGGCACAGATCTGACCCCTATGATGAAATGGGGTGGGGAGGATGGGCAGGAAGAGCCTCAGACTTTGGTGCAGCTCTGAAAACTCTCAGCTGGCCCAACATCAAAGTTTGCTCATAGGGAAGCCCCACGGTGGCAGAAATGGCCAGGCCTGGCACCCTTGCCCCGGGTGGTCACTGGCTGAGAACTCTCTGGGGAGAGAGTGGGCTGCAGCTGAGCCCTGCCGTGAATCCCGAGGCACTGCAGCTGGGGGCTATCAGCTGACCCTCCTCAGTTCTCTTTTGAAGGGACATGAGAGCTGGGACCCCCATGACTGCCACCACAGCTTGGGGCCAGCCCCCTGCATTTAAAAACATATGTCAGGAAACCACTGGCCGAATTTGAAACCTTAATGGTAATGTCTGTGAACCTTGGCAACCTGCCTGCTACTTCCGGGGCCACCCTGTACCACCTCACCTGTCAGGCACCTCCCCCAAAAGAGCAGTGGGCAGCCGTCAGCAGACATGAAATGACAAAGGTCGTAAAGGCATTTGAAAGAGGGAGTTTTGAGGAGAATATGGACAGCTACCCAACATCCTGAGTATCAGACACAAATAATAAAAATGTTTCCATGCAAACTAAAGCATCTTAAACTGATATTCTTGTATAAGCTTCAAGGGATCCACAGACCACTGCAAGATTTCCACAAGTCACATGTAAGACATTGCATATGCGTGTGCGTGTGTCCGTGTGTGTGTAATAAAAGGTGCAAAACCAGAATCTCCCCAAAGAAATCATCCACCCTCTGTTCTCCTGAGAAGGAGAGAAATGAAATTGTTTGTAGGACAGGGCCGAGCCGCCTTGAGACCTTCAGGCGCAGTGGCCGGTATAGGCGGCCTTGGAGAACCCAGAGTGGCTGCCGGGGAATTGGAAACCGCTTTGGAACAAGAGCATGATTCACCCCAGACACGCGGATGAGTTAAAGCTGTAGAACATGGTTAAAGATGTTTGTGGCAGTAAAAACACCAAATTCGTGGTTACGGGGTGTGCTCACTCTTCTCCATGAAACGATGAGTATTTGTTAGCTGAGGAAGGACTAACCTGAGTTGTGGGCAAACAAGTCATGCCGGCTCCGGAGTACGGATTTTCCTGTGGAAAGGCAAAGACGTTTCATTTAGTCCCGTGTGGGCCTGTGCGGCCTACAGACCCACTGCGGACGCTTCGCCTCTGGAGCCGCAGCCGCCCTTGGTAACCCGCCCTCCATCCCTCCCGCAGGGTGTGCACGTCCATGAGTGCATGTGAGAGTCCATGAGTGGACAGATCTCCGCAGCTCTGGAACCTGAGGGGGGCTTTCAGTCAGGACCCCAAGCGGAGGGGGGCGAGGTGGGAGCCACACCAAGCATGTTCCTCCCATCCATCTTCAAAGGTGAGGGGAGCATCTGGCTGTAGAAACTGCTTTCCTGACCCCCCCAGGCAGTGTTCTGAGACACCCCCATTTCTCTGTGCTCAGTTGAGGAAAACGGGGAGGAAGGGGCCCGAGGCTGTGGCAGGGCCTGTCTCACAAGCACCGAATCCTACACAAAACGGTAGCGACCTTTGCTCCCGGCCTCCCTCTTGAGCAGCTGCTCAGCCAGCAAGGAGAAGAGGCTGCTGAGTAAGAAGCAAGTGACTCCCGGGTATGGGCACTGACATGACTGCGTGCGCGGCTGCCCCCGCCCTGTCTCTCTCCCATGACACGTTGGCCACATACGTCCTCCCCCACCCCCATCCCCACCCCCCAGCTACAGAGATTTTCATGCAGATTCAAACCCGGGTCCCCTGCATTGCGTGCACACGTGCCCTTTCTCTGTTTCTGCCGCTTTTTATTTCCAGTTTCCTTTTGTTCTCCCCTCTTTAGTCCATCCCTGGAAGCCCTCTCCTCCTGACACGCTCCCTGCTGAAGCCTCCAGGTTGTAATGCCACAATCCCGGTGCCCTCATCGATAAAGAGAGGATTTGGAGCGATAGCGAGAACGCCCATCCCTAACGGTCCCCTTTCCCATCCCATCTCCCCAAATCCCCCCCTTGCCTGCCCCACGTACCCACCCACCCACACTTGCCCTTCACCCGCTAACCCCACCTCCCACTCACCCACTTTCCCGGATTGAGCTGCTTTCGGGACAAGACTCCCGAGTTAGTCCCTACACTTAAAAGCAGGAACTTCCCTTGCAGACCGGGCCTCCGGGCTGGGAGAGGAGAGCAGCAGACTCGATGGCGGCGCCGTCGGCTCCGAGCCATGCCAGCGTACGGGCTTGGAGAACGACATTCATGCTCGAAGAGACCACCGGCCAGAGCGGAGGGAGAAGGCGAAGGCAGTGCATGTTCTCCAGGGCTTCGGTTGCTGCTCGTCGACCCCTGCCCGTTGCGCTCTTGTTCCCTAACCACCACCGGGAACAGTACTTGTTCTGGCAGAAGAGTCCCACGGGCCATAACTATTGCTCCAAGACGGCAGCCACCTGCATTGGTCCAGATGGTCACAAAGAGATGCTGTGACAGCTGATGATGAACATGGCTCTGTTTTGACCTCAGAAATCTGGGGACAACCCAAACACTTTCTCACAAAGGGAGGCGGGTCTTTTCAGCTTACTTTATACCTCTGAAGATTTGGCAGCCGATAATTCAACTTTGTCCGCTAAACATTTGCCTGACAACCAGGATGTTGCAGGTGCCCCGCTGGGGATTTGGAAACAGAAATTTCCATAGCACTTGGTCCCTGCTCTCCAGTCCAGAGGGGTAGACAGATGTTCACCATAGCCCAGTGGGAGGAATGTCAAAGCAAGGATGCACACTCGATGCCACACCTCCCCAGATGTCACTAAAAGATCACGAAGCCTTCAGGCCAGTGTTCTTGTCAGTGGCAATAGGCAGACAATCACTCACAGCAAACGTTTGCCCGTTGCAATGGCTCACTTCCCAAACCTGCCAAGTTTTCTTGTATGTAATGGGCACCCTTACTTTTCAGGGCCGTGAGTTTCCCTTATCCGATGCATCCCCCCTTTCTACTGTTAATTTCAAATCCTCCCAAGTCAACAGCCAGTCGTCCCTCATCCCTCCGCAGTCCCAGTGGCATGTGACGGCCACCACCGCTAGCGCCCGGCTCTCGCCGAGTCCCTCATTGGAGCCCCCGGACTGCTCTCTGCTGCCCTCTGGAGGACTCTATAAATATGCTCTATTAAAAAAAGTGCTCCACCAGATGGTAGGGCTTACTTTGAAGTGGCCAAGGAGTCAATGCCATGAGCATGATTTTCCTGTGCCTGGGCATTATTTGGGTTATAGATTTGAAGAAAGGAAGACACATATTAGAAAACACGGGGCCTGGAAATAGGGACTTGTCATTATGGACAGATAGTCACTTGTGCTTCTGTTCCCACCAGGAAAACTCCCGATCTGATCCTGGGAGCCAATTGTAAGGCTCCACAATGGACTCCTTACGCCCTTCCCCTTCTCCCATCTCTGATCTGAAGATCCCCCGTTCCTAATCATGGTATGCATTCTGCCAACTCCCAGGAGCCCCACGATGGTCCTAATGCTCCAGTGGGATTGTCATAATGTTAGGATGCAGAGCAGTGGATGGCTAGGCCCAGCACCCAGGGACACACAGAGTGCAGGGCCCAGGCTCCCAGCAGCCCACCTAGAGATGCCATGCAAGGTCCTCTCTTTAAGAAACAATAAGGTTCTCTGCTTCTTATGCTGCTCATGCCAAGTTGTGGCTGAGCAGGCTCAGTTGCCCATCTAGGGCAATACCTATGGGACAGGAAGCATTTATTTTGCATCAGATACTTTAGGCTTATTGGGGCCACTCTTGGCTTCAATCTACACTGGACTTGGATTGGGAACTGGACACCTTGGCTCAGAAGCATCAAGCCCCAGCAGCTTCTTACCCCTACGAGATGATTGTCATGGATCTTTTTATAGATTTCCAGGGCAGAATTCAGTCCCCATAACTCCTAAGGGACGGTGCATAAATCCCCATGACTGGAGAGGCAGAATAGGATAACCCACGCTCCAGGTGTGTGTTCTGGGAGACCTCTCTTTCTGCACGGGCTGCAGGGTCCCATGGCCTGAACAAGACATGACTGTCAGCTAATTTCTCAAAAAGAAGATGACATTGAGGTTCTACACCAGCATGAACCTACTCCCCAGCTATCATCAAGGCAGGGTGAGTGGACAGCCCTTGACCTTTTCTACACATTCCCCTAATGCTGGAGACCCTTTGGCCCTGGGTGCTCATGCTCCCTGGGTCGCATCTGTTTACAAAACTTTGTGGGAGAAGGAGCACAGAGTAAAATATTGTTTGATAGAGGTCCTTGTTTGATAGAGGAAAAGAGCATGTGAGTGAAAACAGAAATGTGTGCTCTAGGTAAGTTTGAAGGTTTGAAAAGTAGAACAGAAGAATTGTTTCCTTCCCTCTCCCATCTCAAATTTAATAATCAAGACAATGATAACAGTGATAACAAGTATTATGCTCTGGATCTCCTGTGCCAAATATTTCATGCGCCTTATCAGGTTTCATCTTCACAGGCCATGAAATCAATATTATTATTGTCCCTTAATTTAATAGGAGAACAATGGGGCATACAGAGTAACTTGTTGGAGATCTAACCAGAACTGACTCTCAGAGCAGCTCAATCACAAAGCCCTCACATCCTTCATTCCTCATATCCCCAGACCTCTCTCCTCTTAAAGGTGCTGCAACCCAGGCTGGAAGGACTGCCCCAAACACTCTGCCAAAATGCTAATTCAAGACATGGTGTTTCCAGGAGCAGCAAACTTCCACAGACCCATGAAATCATCAGAAAAACATTTCAAAGGGTAAATTGTCCTCATATTCTCTGTAGTCATTCCTACAATTAGGCAGGATATGTGGCCAGGTTCTAACTCTGATCTGAAGACTGCTTATCAAGGATTTCCTGCTGTAATTAATCTTGGCACATTTAGCCTTGGGTGCACAGAATTCCCTAGATATGCATTTCCCTGGAGGATACACCCTTCTTTTAGAAAGATATATGTCACTGGGAAGGATAATATCTTATGTTTACAAATAACAACTTAAAAATTCCGTGTCCCATCTATAAGACCAGACTCACCTAGGTATTGGAGGTAAGGCTGGGGACTGCTGGACTGGCCATGGAAATGGTGCACAAAGGGAGGGTGTCCTGGGCCAGCCTGAACCAGATCATTGCCCACAGATCACTGAGTCAGGAAACAAGGTGAGTTCAGGGCGCCTGGGTGGCTCAGATGGTTAAGCGTTTGCCTTCAGCTCAGGTCCCGATCCCAGGGTCCTGGGATCGAGTCCCACATCGGGCTCCCGGCTCAGCGGGGAGCCTGCTTCTCCCTCTGACCCTCGCCCCTCTCATGCTGTTTCTCTCTCGCTCTCTAAAAAATAAATAAAATCTTAAAAAAAAAAAAAAAAGGTGAGTTCAATCCCCAAGAAAAGGAAGTAGGAAGTTGAAAACTAGAGGGACCAAGTCAATTGTTTTAAACCCTAATGGGCATAAAAAAAAATCACCTAGGGGGTTTATCAAGAGCTAGATTCTTAGCCTCATTCCCAGAGATCCTGACTTAGTAGATCTGCATTTTAACAAGCATGTCAGTGATTATGATGCAGGTGGCCTGTGGAACCACTGGGCAGGTCACAACCTAAACAGAAAACAGATTGGAAAGTCAATTAGAAGGAGTTTTCACAGAAAAGAATGAATTAAGAGTAGGTGAAGGGAGGGGGTTCCTAACACACAGTCTTGCCTCACTTAGTCAAGGTAGACTCTCAAAGAACTGGACTTAAGCAGGTAGTTGGGAGCAAGTCCCCCCCAGGTCAGTACCACAAAGGGGAGGGGGGAAATGGGAGGAGATGTAAGAGGGGGTTACAGCTCAATCCACTTTCTGCCTTTGCCCTGCTGAGCCCCCACTCCCAGTGTTTCCTTCCAGCATTCGAAAACTGTCCCTCCAACATGAAGTAACTTACTATCCTCCACCCACCTCCTGCCCCTGTTTTGGTCTTCTTTCATGCAAGTTTACAAAATCAGAATTAAAGTGCAAAAGTTTTACTTCCCAGATTTCTAGAGATGTGCCATCGCTTCCAACTTCTGGAAAGCCCCAGTATTGAACTGTGTCCAGCTCAGGATGGAACTGTTTTCCCTGAATTCTAAACCAATTCCCAGAGCATTTTATCAGAAAGCACTTTATTTTTATACACCCAATACACATTCCAATATTATGACTTTTTCAATTATTTACAACTTCCCCTTATGTTCAACTCAGATTCACATCCAAGCAAAGAAGAAGTCTATATGTCAGAGCAATGTTTATGTGCACAGTGGGGGGGTGGGGAGTTGATCTCTATAAAAGACAAAAGCAGCAGAAGTTGGATGTATTTTCTTTTTACAAGAAAAGAGACTATAAAGCATAGCTATCTCCAATTTGATCCCTTTTCAGGTAACAGACCATGTGATATGCCACTGGACATCATGAAGGCTGAGGCAGCACCCGGTATGGGCTTGAGAGCTGGGGTAGAGGACCTCTGGATGCCCTTTCTTGCCTTCATAATCAGAGCAGGGCTAACAGTGAGCTTCCCCAAAACTCACCCTTTCAACAAACATTTATTGAATTCCTAGAAATGTTCCTTCATAGATGATGAGTAATTTCCAAAGAAGCAATGTTGGTGCTTTGGTACTCGAGAAATAATCTCTGATGGTCCTTGTGACAAGCAATATGAAGCTTCCTTCGGGTCTGGGCATGCCTAGTTCTTCATCCATGCCTTCTTGGAATGCCCACAACCCACCTGGCCCTGTGCTGGGCATCAGGGAGGCAATGAGAGGGAAAACAGGCATGGCTCCCACTGGCAAGCAGCTTTCAGGCTAATGGAAAGATATGACATGTTGATCAAATAATCCCACAAAGGAGGGCATAATTAAAAACTGAGAAAAAGACTATTGGAGAAAGAAAGGTTCAGTTACAAAGGAACTGGACCCAGCATCTGAGGGCAGGGAAGTGTTCTCCAAGAAAGTGAGGCCCTGAGGAGTGAGAGTAACCTAGACAAAGAGGAGGGAAAGAGCATTCCAAGTATGTGAATGGCACAGAGAAAGGTCAGGGATGCGAGAGAATATGGTGTATTTGAGGGACTGGAAGCACAAGACCAATGTGCCTGGCTGGAAGAGGGAGGAGACATGGTGGAAGGTAAGGCTGGAAGAGAAGGAGGCAGAGGACCTTGGAGATCCTTATGGGCCTCGAGAAGCATTAGGGTCTTCAGTCTTAGAGGAAAGCAAGTCAGCAAAAGATTTAGGATCAATCTGCTTTTGGAAAAGACCACTCCAGCTGCAGGAAGACCAGTTAGGAGGCGATTGCTATGATCCAAGTAAGAGGAGATGAGCACGAGGGGATGGACTTGAGAAGACTATAGCCTATTTGAGAAATATCTATTTGTTGATGGACTTCACTGGTTGTGGAGAAAGGGGAGGTTTCAAGGGGGAATTTGGTGTTTCTTACTCATGTGATTAGTTGAATGATAGTGCCATTTACTGAAACAGGGAACACTGGGATATCAGCTTGGGGAGAGAGGAGAGGCAGAAATATTCTGAGTTGAATGTGAGCTAACTTAGAGACAGCAAAAGAGATAACCAGTAAGCAGCTGAACATGCAGATTTGGAGCTCTGGGAGCAGACTGGGCTGAGGACATCAATTTCCAAGTCAATTATAGATGACAGTTGATGCCATGAGCATGAAGAAGCTTGCCAAGTGTGATAGCATTGGGTAATCAAATGCAACATCTCACAGCTGGGTAGAAGAGGAGTCGGATTGCGCTGAGAGGAGAGGAGAGAGAACAACCAACAACGGGGGAATACGGTGTCTCAGAAGCCAAGAATGAAAGAGAATTCTTTGAGGGAAGGGTTCTGTGATGTTGAATGCTGCAAACAAATTGAGGAAGATGGGACATGTAAATGCCCAGGGGGTTTAGTGATGAAAAGATCAGTGGTAGCCTTAGCAAGAGCTGTTTGAGTGGGGTCCTGGAAGCAGATCACAGTGAGCTGAGGAAGAAATGGCTGATAAAGAAAGAGAGACCCAAACCTACAGATCTCCCCCCAAAAGGCTAGTTTAGAAGGAGAGGAAGAGAAGGTGGTAGCTAGAGGGAATGTGGGACCAAGGAAAGTATTTTTAATTTGTATTTGTTGTTTAATAGAAGAGACTTGGACATAATTCAGTGCCTACAAGAATGATCTTTTTGAGAAGGAGCACTAAAATATATAGGAGAGAGAAGAGAAAATTGGTAGCAAACAATTTCTGGGAAAGCAGGAGGGTGGTCTGCAGAAGAAAGTCCAGCTGGAAGATGAGAAACAAAGGGTGAGGGTAGGTTTGGAGATTTGAAAGCCGGATATCAGAAAAATTCCTCTAACCAATTGTTTCCATTTTCTCTAAGAAGCAGAAAGCAGGGTCATCACTGGTAATGGGCAGGAAGTTGGGGAACAGGGCAACAAGTTAGTGGTTGGGGGAGCATATAAAAGATTTCAAAGAGTCATTGCAGACTGTCCAGAAACTCTGATTTGGCCATTCTGGAGTGGCTACATTTGTCACAAACAACACAGCTGATTCTGAAACACATGGTTCGGGGACCAGGCTTTGAGAAACCCAGTCAATATTTGGGGACATGTACCCTTTTTCATCCCCATGTGAAACTCACCATCGAGAATGGAAGAAATAAGTGTTTCCAAGAAGACTGTGCTGGTGTACATGACAATCTGTATAATTCTATGTCCCCGGATGGCTCCACTCTCCCAGGAGGGCTATTTGACCAAGGCAGCTCTGAAGCTATTCTTGACCTTATGTGAAATAGAATAAATCTTAATTCACTTCTGAGGCAACCCAACATTAACTCAAACTTACTCTTTTATTCTGACCTTAGGCCCTAGTTCTAATAACCAGGGTTTTATTTTATCCCTAAACCATGCCCCACTTAACTTAACCCTTCTGTTCCCAGAATTACTGTAAGTTACAGTATGAGTCATTATCTGGTTTACGAGGATTCCAAGGTATGACCCTCATCAAAAGGTAACAATACACGAGTATGCACACAATTAATCTAAAATCTGAATATAATACCTAACTATAAATTTCAAGCAAGATGGATCAGAGCAAGCTTTGCCCAGTTAATTTTGGAAAATCATGATAACTATGCAAAGATCATCTTGCCACATAAATCATTTCTGTCCATGAATTTGAAGACTGAGGAGGGATAAGTGAATTCTACAAAGGATTTTTTCTGGTTTTCAGTCATTTTCTTAATGAACTTTTCTTCACTCTTTGGTTGGCCCACACCCATTTAACTTCAAATCTCTGAACAAAATCTACTTCTTTGGAAATGTTTCTCCACATCCCCAACATTAATAGGCCCCCAAACAGACCTCCATCCTTATTTTCTCTCATCCCACCCTATTCTTTTAAAGTTTGGAGCCCTGTTAGACTGTAAGTCCTATGAGGAGCCCAAGTTAGTTTTATGATCCAATGGACACCCATTTCCTAGTACAGTATCAGCACCAAGGGCTGATTTTAGATTATTTAGATTAGCTCAATAAATACTTATTGAATAAATAACTGAATATACATTAGGGAGTCAACCTTACCTTGTCCTTGCTGGTTTCCAGAGCAACATGCAGTGAGTGAGAGTCCAGCTGACACTGTGACATCCAGGCAAGAGAATCTAAGGCAGTGGCTCTCAAACCTTTGTGACTGTCACTTAGTCAGAGAAAGACACTCCAACAGACAAAGAACCATGAGGATGACACAAGCACATTTGGAGGGAATCATACAGACATTAACTTTAGCAATACTTTGATGTAAATGTAAATCATAACACATTGTAGGATTAACCAAACAACCCTCAGAAAAATAAATTAATACATTAAAAATCAAGAACAGTTGCCATTCAATTACCATCCCAATAAACTTGGGATGCTGCTGATGATAAACAGATAACAAGCCATCTCTCTCTCTGGTCTTTGCAGCATAATCGGGTATTGTGGAGTCACCACACTTATTGGTAGACTGCTGAATTAGAATCCTCAGGAAATTCTAGTATAGTATTAACGTGAGTTTTTTGAGTACCAAATTTTAGTAACCCTCAGTAAAACACCTAGTAGTTATTAGTAAGCAACTTTAAAAGTCTATGGAATTGCCTGCCGTTTGCTTATAGAACTTGGGGGTTTTTGATTCGTTCCCTGCTCATCTAAAGGACCCTCAGGGCTTACCAGATGACTCAGAATCATATCTGAATATTACTGGTCTAGGAAATATGCAAGCCAGTCATTTCTCTAGCTCCCCTCTGTTCTATCCTTTGATCCAGTGAGGACACCAGACAGTCTCACACTTGGGCCACATTAGCTGTGGCTCCTGCCGGCCACCTTCACTGAGTTGTGTTAATGTCATGTTCTTGGCTAGAACTGTTTCAAGAAACAACTAAATGAAATCCACTTCTGCATTTGCTATAAAAGTCACTGTGAATATTATCAATGTTTTTTATTATGTAATTTGTTATAACTTTTATATAATCATGATGAGGATGACAGTTAATGTTTGAGTTCACTATGTGCCACTCACAAGTCTAAGGACTTAGCATGTTTTGCTTCATTGAGTCTTTGCATATCCCCAAGGAGGAAGGTACTAGCATTAATCCATTTATCCACAATGTCACACCATACACCTTAATCTCTGCTTGAGAATTTCTTTTGGAATTTACTGTCAGAAAAATTTTGACTCTATTGGGAAACTTGTATACTCACTCCTTCCTGATCATGAATAGTGTAATATTTATTGCTTGCCTCTTATCCCTGGACTTCAGGAAACGTGCAAGAGAGTTTGGGTCTTGTACACTGGCTGGTACCATCTTACCATTAGTACATTATTTCCACTTACTTTTCTGTGTACTGACTTTCTATTTCCATTTTATTTGCCTTGTTCTCCTTTCTACTAATTGCCTTGAACTTTTTGGAAATAAGAAAAGCAGAAATCAACCTAATTAAACCAAAAATATACATATACTTTGAGATTAACCTAAGAGCACTGTGTCTGAGGAATCGGTGAATGGAGATTGAGAACACAACCCCACAAATTGGGATGAGTTTGAAACCATTCCGAAAGCCAAATATCTTTTCCTGAACCTTCTAGGATATAGTGACTGTCATAATACTTTAAGAAAAATGGAGTTATTGGGGCGCCTGGGTGGCTCAGTCGTTAAGCATCTGCCTTCGGCTCAGGTCATGATCCCAGGGTCCTGGGATCGAGCCCCGCATCGGGCTCCCTGCTCAGCAGGAAGCCTGCTTCTCCCTCTCCCACCCCCCCTGTTTGTGTTCCCTCTCTCACTGTGTCTCTCTCTGTCAAATGAATAAATAAAATCTTAAAAAAAAAAAGAAAAGAAAATTGGAGTTATTAAATACCATCCAGGGAAAGCCCTGAATAAAAAAAAACCTTTTGTCCAGGACATCAGAGGCCTTTAAAGAGAATGGGAACATCCTGCTATTACAGAAACCATGCTGGAAGCAGGTATTTTTGTCACTAAGCATCTGTTATGTGTCTCTTCCTATAATATGAATACATTATTAAAAGAACATATTTTATTTATAGAATAACTTGACTTTAAACATGCATGTGTTGCAAGGAGTCAGGGTAACGACCACACTCTGTTTTCTCTGGCAAATGAGCACAGCTGTCCATAAGAGTCGCCATATGAGAAAAAATTTTTTAAAAAATAATGCATTCAGAATAAACATGGCATACCACAACCCTTTCTTTTTATCTAGAAAGGGTTTGGTATTGCAGTTTGCCTCAAGCAAAGGGTCTAAAAATGCCAGCCGCTATTTTGACAGCTAAATGCCAGATACATTTCAGCAGCTATGACAACCATAGAAATACGTCCTTCTCCCCCTTAAGACTCTTAAAATTCCTTGGGAGAAGATGATTTCAAGTTTAATAATAAATGTAGACATTGTCCAGATTTCATCCAAAAAAAAAAATTGAACACAAAATAATCGAGAGAGAAAGACATCAAAACCTGCTGCATTTCTTTTTCTGTCTCCAGTTAGATTTTCTCAGCTGGTTCCTGCTGCAGTTCGGGGCAAACCTTCTAGAATTCTGGACATCAACTCCGTGATCATTTCAATCGCCCTAACTGTTCTCAGAAACAGTGCTCGCCGTCTGAATTTTGAATGCTCAGAATCTCTAGCCTGATTGGTGTTCCGAAGGAGTTCTGATTCTTCCCTTTGAAAGCTTATGCCTCAAATGATCAGTCTGATTTATCATGAATTTGTAATCATTTTTTAAAACCTAATGTGTTCAGTTTACTTCCTCTTAAACCTCTGTGCTCAGAATGCTTGATTAAGGTCTGGAAGTGTGCATCCGATTTAAAGAATTTCTTATGTAATGAGATACTCTATCTTCCCCCTGTCCCCCCAAAGCAAAAACCACACTTACAGACTTTGAATGAAGAGATGTAATCAATGCCTGCATCCAGGAAGAATGACCAAGGCTCTGTTCATTGCCCCCTTCCCTTTAGACCAGCACTTCTCAACTGTAATGTGCATATGAATATGTACATTGTGCATATGAATGTGTAATGTACCCGAAGCAGAGCTGAAATCTGCGATCCTAACAAGCTCCCAGAGGATGCTGGTGGTGGAGTAGCCAGGAGCTGCAGGGTCTGAAGCGGCGGGCCACAGATGTCATTGTAAGTGTTCTAGTAGCCACATTAAAAAATTAAAAAGGAACAAGTGGAAATAATTTAACAATATATCTTACTTAACCCAACATATCCAAAAATTATCAGTTCAACAGGTAATCAATACAATATTTACTGAGATATCTTGCATTCTTTTTTCATACTAAGTCTTAAAGATCAGGTATGCATTTTACACGTACAGCACATCTCCAATGACACTTGCCCCGTTTCCAGTGTTCAGTGGCCACGCTGGACTGGTGGCTGCTACATGGAACGGCACAGGTCCAGAAAGCCTCACTCTCTTCCCAGGAGGAATTCTGTTCAGTAGCTCTTGAGTGTTATGACTGGTGGGTGTCGGGCTGGGAGACCACTCCAGATACATCATCAGGGCTGAGAATGGCAGTTCTAATTTGGGAGATGAATTTATTCAAAACCAGTGGAGCCTCCCTGGGTGTTAAGAGCCTCTTATGTTCAGGGCACAGATGATCTTTGGCATTGTCTCCTGGGTCTTGGTGCTTCCTGGTTGCAAGTTAAAAGAGGCCCAGAGTGAAAGATGGGGAGCACTAAGTTGTGTGAGATGGAAATCATAAAGCCACGTGCGAGCAGGTGCCGGGTACCACAGGACCTACAGTCCTCACTTAGGAGATCTGAGGTTTATCCTAAGAGCACTGGGGAACCATTGAAAGATTTTAAACAGAGAAACAGGGCATGATCAGGCTTTCGTTTTAGAAAGCTCTTTTAGCAATAACGGAAAAATTTTCTAGAGGAAGACGAGATTGATGGCAAGGATGGTAGTCAGGAAAGTTTTTCAGAAATCCAGGCAAAAGATGTCAGGAAGTTAGGAAGTTAGGAAACTAGTTCTTTGGGTGGAGGGGAAAAAGAGTAAAAAGGATTTGGGGGCGCCTGGGTGGCTCAGCTGTTAAGCGTCTGCCTTCGGCTCAGGTCTTGATCCCAGGGTCCTGGGATCTAGCTCCACATTGGGCTCCCTGCTCAGCGGGAAGCCTGCTTCTCCCTCCCCCACTCCCCCTGCTGTGTTCCTGCTGTCACTGTGTCTCTCTCCGTCAAATAAATAAATAAAATCTTAAAAAAAAAAAAAGAGTAAAAAGGATTTTATTGATAGGTCTTGATGGTGGACAGTAGAAAAAAAAAAAAAGGATGAGAGAGAACATTAAAAACACAACCCCATTCACATTAGCATCCCCAGGAGAACTGGGAGAACTGGGAGAGGACGATCAGGGCATTGTTCACAGAAGTACGGGGGGGCCACCCCCGGCCCTGAAGACACAAGAGAAGGGAGCACTTTGACTAAGGAGCAAAGGCAATATAATGGAGCAAAGACAGTCTTTTGGGTTTTTTTGTTTTTTGTGGTTTTTTTAAAGATTTTGTTTTTTTTATTTATTTGACAGAGAGAGACACGGCGAGAGAGGGAACACAAGCAGGGGGAGTGGGAGAGGGAGAAGCAGGCTTCCCGCGGAGCAGGGAGCCCGATGCGGGGCTCGATCCCAGGACCCTGGGATCATGACCTGAGCCGAAGGCAGATGCTTAACAACTGAGCCACCCAGGCACCCCTAAAGACAGTCTTTTGAATAAATAGTGCTGGAACAACTGGACATCACATGCAAAAAAAAAAAATTTAATTTAGACACAGAACTTACAGTCTTCCAAAAATTAACTCAAAATGGAACACAGATGTATCTTTTTTTAGTATTTAATTCAAACTTATATTTGTAGTTTCTAAAATGTTTATCTACAGACCACTTCCTTGTTACACATGTACACTAATGAAAACGAAAGGCAAAAAGAATCACTACCATCCCTACAAAAAGAAGGGCTCCTTTTCTAACTATTTCAAATATAAACCACAAAACCATAAAACTCCTAGAAGAAAAACAGGAAAAAACATAGACGACCCTAGGTAGGGCAATGACTTTTTAGATGCAACACCAAAGGCATCATCCATGAAAGAAATAATTGATAAGCTGGACTTCATTAAAACTAAATATGTCTGCTCTGCAAAAGACAATGTCAAAAGAATGAGAAGACAAGCCACAGACTGGGTGAAAATATTTGCAAAAGACACATCTGATGAAGGACTGTTATCCAAAATAGATGATTAAAACTCAACAACAAGAAAACAAAAAACCCTACTTAAAAATGAGC
This sequence comes from Leptonychotes weddellii, assembly GCF_054177405.1. Lineage (NCBI taxonomy): Eukaryota > Metazoa > Chordata > Mammalia > Carnivora > Phocidae > Leptonychotes > Leptonychotes weddellii. The sequence goes on along the minus strand of NC_138378.1, from coordinate 79,487,340 downwards.
CAAAGGCCGGAGCAGACAGAGACTCTACCAAAGAAGATATATGGATGGCAAATAGGCAAATGAAATAATACTCCACATCCTACGTCAGCAGGGAAATGCAAATTGAAACAAGTGAAATACCAGTATACACCTACAGAACAGCCAATATGCACCAAATGCTGAAGAGGATGGGGAGCAACAGGAACTCTCATGCATTGCTGGTGGGAATGCAAAATGGCAAACCCATTCTAGAAGACGTTTTGGCAGTTATTTTTACAAAATTAAACACAATCTTACTGTATCATTTGGTACTTACCAAAAGGAATTGTAAACTATGTCCACACAAAAACCTGCACATGGATGTTTAGAGCAACTTTATTCATAATTGCCCAAACTTGGAAGCAACCAGGATATCCTTCAGTGGATGAATAGAAAAATAAACTGTAGTATATCCAGACAATGAAATACTGTTCAGCACTAAAAAGAAATGGGCTATCAAGCCATCAAAAGATAGGGAAGAAGCTAAAATGTATATTACAATATGGTGAAAAGAAGCCAATCAGAAAAGACTACATACTGCATGATTTCACTATATGACATTCTAGAAAAGGCAAAACTATGGAGACAGTAAGTGATCAGTGGTTGCCAGGGGTTAGATGGGGGGATGTGGGGAGGGATGAATAGGTGGAGCACAGAGGATTTTTAGGGCAGTGAAAATCCCCCATACAACAGTATGTAATGATGGATACCTGTTGTTATATATACATTTATACAGTTGTACAGAATGTACAACACCAAGAGTGAACCCTAATGTACCCAGTGGAGTGGGGGTGATTATGATGTGTTGGTGTAGTACCACTCTGGTGGGGGATGCTGATAATGGGGGCGGCTATGCATGTGTGGGGTCAGCGGGTCTGTGAGAAACCTCTGTACCTTCTTTTCAATTTTGCTGTGAACATAAAACTGCTCTAAACAAATTAAAGTCTTACTGAAATGAAAATGCAGGGATCCTTATTCAATGATTATTAAGAATTTCAAGATGGCAAGAGCAGGGCATTAAGTCAAGCAAGGGCTCTTTCAAAGCATGCATGGTTGCATGCCCATGAAGCCAGCCTCTTTGTCCCACTGGATTCCTGGGAGGAGAGTCACAGGGAGAGAAACTAGGAAGCTGAGTCACATCCGCGGCAGACCTCCATGGGGACGCCCATTCATTCCTGCAAGCAGACTACAGGGACTGCCCTGGTTTCTGCCCTTCACTTTCCAAGGCTTTGTTGTCCTATTCTCCAGCTTTGCCGGTAATTCTGTAAACTCCCACTTCCTTCCAATAAATTCCCTTTGGCTTTTGTTCTGCTTTCTCTTTCCTTGTAAGTTTCTGTGGCTTGCATTAAGAGAGCCTAACTGACCAGAAAGTTAACAAGTCATGCCCATGTTTTGTTTTGTTTTTTTACAAGACTCAACTCTAAGCACAGGAAATAAAGCAGTGAACAATCAGTAAGATTCCTGCTCTCACAGAGCCTCCTTACCATAACGTAAACAATAAGTAAATAAATAATTTCAAAGGGTAGCAAGTGCTATGGAGAAAATAACTGGGACCAGCGGATAGAGGGCACGTTAGAGGGGAGGCAGCGCTCCTGCTCAGGGCTTCCCACTCACTGGTCCATCTGCCTGCAATGCTGGTTCCCAGACATTCCCTGTGCTTTTGTCTCACTTTGTCCAGCTTCAAGGGTCACCTTCTTAAGGAGGCCTCCCCTGCTTACCCAACCCAAGATGGTACTCCCTCCTCTCCCTGTCCTCATTTTCTCTCTCCTTGCCCTGTTTTAATTCTCTTCCCAGTATTTGTCAGCACCTGCCACATGATACAGGTACATGCTTACTTACTAAGGATTCTACCCTCCCCTGCTAGACCGATGCTCCCTGGAGACTAGGGGTTCCATCCATTTGTTCATTGCTGTATCACCACACAGAGAACAGCATCTGGCAATGAGTGGGTCTCAATCATAATTGTTGGATGAATGAGTGAGAGAATGAATGACTCAGAGCGGTGAGAGAAGGCCTCTCCGAGGAAGCAACTTTAAGGCTGAAACCTAAATGAGAAGGAGACAGCTATGTGTAGAATGTTCCAAACAAAGGTAGCAGCAAGTGTAAAATGCTGAAATGCAAACCAGCTTCTTGTGTTTAAAGAACAGAAAGAAAAGCATCTTGGCACTCATCTCTCCGCAAGCTGAGGTGAAAAGAGGCTGAAGGATTACTACGGCAGACCAGACCATCTGGGCTTTGACTACCAGAAGCGATGCCCCTGTCGTCCTCTGGGTTCCCCGGGCAGGGGGAGGCCACCCACCACTCTCCCATGGCTTTTTCAGGGCCTCCCACTGCCCAGGCTGAGATGGCAACCGGCTGGGGTCTGCCAGTCTGGCAGCTGGAGGTTGGCCGGATGCAAGGAGGATGAAATAACAAGCGCCTGCTTAGTAAGGGGTTTCTGACAGAACCTGCCAGCACTTCAAGTCTAGAGGATGCTGTTTGAGGGGGGCAGGGCGGGGTGGGGTGGGGTTTAGAAAGTGATGGATCATCAAAGAGATCAGAGACACAGAGATCAACGGAATGTCTGTGGTTCCCGATGGAGCTTCTGCAATCTCAAATCAGTTCTGTGTTGGCCCAAGTCAGGGTCTGCTTTGTGAGACAGAGATTGGCTAGTGCCTGACTGTGCCGTCGTGGGACTGGTTAGTACTAGGCGCACGTGCAGCCAATTCTCTGTCCCTCAGTCGTGATGTAAGTCTCTTCTTGGCCATAGCATTCCACTGCTGCTAAACCCAGGAAGTGACCTCGAACCCCTCTTGAAGCACTGCCCCAGGCAGCCACCGCTAACTGAATGGAGTCGGCATGTGACGTGGCTTTGCCGATCCTGACCTGCAGCCTGATGCCCACAAGTCACCAAGACATGGTTTTAAATCCCTGGGCAGTAATTTTGAAAAGTGGAGTCTTTTGGGGCGCCTGGTTGGCTCGGTCGGTACAGCATGCGACTCTTGATCTCCAGGTTGTGAGTTCCACCCCTACACTGGGTGTAGAGATTACTTAAAAATAAAATCTTTTAAAAAGAAAAAAGTGGAGTCTTTCCACCTATAGATCTGAAAGCTGATGGATGATTTTTTTTTTAAGATTTTATTTATTTATCTGACACAGGGAGAGAGAGAGAGCACAAGCAGGGGGAGCGGCAGGCAGAGGGAGAGGGAAAAGCAGACTCCCCGCCGAGCAGAGAGCCCGAAGCGGGGCTCGATCCCAGGACCCTGGGATCATGACCTGAGCCGAAGGCAGACGCTTAACCGACGGAGCCACCCAGGTGCCCCCTGATGGATGATTTTAAACTTCTTTCTTGAGGTATAACAAACGTAAAGACGAGTTGCCCAGATTGTCAGGTTACAGCTAGATGATTTGTCCTTAAGTGAACACACGCATGCAACAACTACACAGGTCAAGAAATAGAGCATTGCCAGCACCTAAGAGCTCCCCTACAGCTCAATCACTTCACCATCCCCCCCCAAAGGACCATCCTAAATTCGGGCCCCACAGGTAAGTCCTGCCTGTTTCCAACTTTATATAAATAAAAACATATAGTATGTATGCTCTTGTGTTTGGCTTCTTTCAGCCATTACGTTGTGAAATTCATCAATGTGACTTTGGCAGGGCGGGAGGTGGTAGTGCTAGAACACGTGGGGCCCTAGAGGCCATGCTAAGAACTTGAGCTTTCATTCCAAGCACGATGGAAAGCCAGGATGTCTGTTTGGAGCAGAGATGGGACACAGGGACTTAAGTTTCCAAACGATCATTCTGGCTGCTGTGTTAAGAACAGCCAGTAGGCACGCAATGGTGAACGCAAGGAGACCAGTGGGGAGGTTTCCGCAATAACCCGGAGAGTGAAGGGGGCTCGGAGCGGGGTGGGAGTGGTTGTGGGGGAAAGAAGTGATCTGCTTCTAGTTCTCTTTGGAAGGTAGAGCCAAGTAAGTTTGCTGGTGAACTGGAGGTCAGCGTGAGAGAGAGAGGAGACAGTAATAATAACTGCAAACTTCTTGCCCTGAGTTACTGGAGAGTAGAGCTGAGTCCTCTGAGATGGGGAAGGCTGCCGAAGGGCATATTCGGGGCAGAGAATCAAAAGTTCTGTTTGAGGCATGTCAAATTTGAGATGCCTAATAGTCATCCAAGTGGAAACATCACACAGGCAGTTAGTTATATGAATACGGGGTTCAAGAGAGAAGTCAGAGCGAAGTTACCAGCTTGAAAATCATCAGCGTTATCGATGGTGTTTAAAGCCACAGGACACTCTGCCATCACTAGGGAAGTGAGGTGAGGCTGGTGTTTGAGCTAAGTCCAAAGGATGAGTGTGATCTCATAAGCAGAAAAGAAAGAAAAGAGATATTAAATATTAATACTCAAGTAGCCAATGTTTTAAAACTAAGTGCTTTACATAGATTATTTCACTGTCGTGTCCACAACGTACCTATGAACTTTGACCACTAATGTCCCAAGTCTCCTGCATAACTTGGCAGCAGAGTTGGCCCAGGTCGTCCTACTAGAGGAAACCAAGGAGCTCTGGCTACCTTATGTATGTCTGAAGGAAAATGAGCAGACCCTTCTTCCTGTCTATCCCTCCACTCTTGACTAGAAGCTACCATCCCGTGTTTTGAGTAAGCCGAGTCCTTGTCCCCTCACACCCTTGCCCCACCCCTCCTTACCTGCTCGGGAAGGCACTTGACTACCCAGGAGAAGAGCTGTACCATCATGGACAGTTGTATATGTCAACTTGACAAGGCCATGGTACCCAGTTATTCAATCAAACACTACACGCTGCCCGGTGTTGCTATGAAGGTATTTTGAAGTTGTGGCTAAATCTGTAATCAGTTGACTTACGGAGATTATTCTTGATTATGTGGGTGGGCCTCATTCAATCAGTTGAAAGGCCGTAGGAGCAAAACTGGGGTTTCCCTGAAGAATAGTCTTCTGCCTGAAGACAGAAGCATCAATTTCTGCCCAGAGTTTCCAGCCTGCTGGCCAGCCCCCCAGTTCAGACTTGCCAGCCCCCACAACAACATAAGCCAATTCCTTGAAATACATCTCTTTATATATGCATACACACGCGCGTGCACACACACACACACCCGCTAGTGGCTCTGGTTCCCTGGAGAACCCTGACTGAGCTAGCTCCTGAGTTTGTTGAGAAGAATTCGCCTGAGCTCCATACCTGTCCCCAGGGTGAGCAGGCACAGGAACTTCCAGCTGCTGGACTAGTGATTTCAAGTACCACCCGTTAGCAGACAGATGCTTCGGTAATGGGGTGGCTGGATGCAGAGATGCTGGGCTAGGTGCAACTACATCATCATTGCCTGTGAAGTTTCTCCTCCAACTGCTTGAAATCCTTTCACAATGAGGTCTTAGTGATCCCCAAGGACAGCCTGGAGACAGCCCAACATGGTTGGCCTAATTTTAAGGTTCCAAATGATTTAAGGAGGAAAACTATCCTCATTTCCTATTACATGTCCCGGGGCTCTATCTCCACGCTATTGTGTAGCTTGCTATTAGAATTCCAAGCATTGAAATTGGTAGATTAGGTTCAAGATGTACTTTAGGAATTTTCTAGAAGGTCACAGAGCCTAATGCTTAGCCATTTCCTCCCAGGAAGACATTGCATTTCCCACGGGTGACCCTCCGGCCAAAGGCCACCAGGAACACGCTCATGGCTAAACATGTTGGGTTTTATCACATTGCAGCAAAAGGGAGAATACATGCCGCAGACGACCGTGGGGTGTCTCAGTAAGAGGGTGTTAGAAATAACATTATAGACTTGGGGAGTTTGGGTTTGGTGATTTGGGAGAGGGTTTAAAGAAGCAGAGATTCGCTCAATGTCAGAAAACTGCCAGAAAGTGTAGGCAATTTTGTGACCGGGTATCTCAATATATCTCCTCAACAGGGAGCACAGGCGAGAGCAGGGACAAAGCTCTCGTTGCAGAGGAAGCAGCCGACGTTCATTAGCCAGGATAAGGCGGTGTTCGGTATTATTTAGGTGGCCCAGTGGCCTTCTTTTTGTCTAAGCTCACATAAAATTATGAAGTGGCTTTGGTGTGTTTCATGTCATCCCGTTCACAGAGAGGCCCTGTGTGATGTCAGTGTTTATGTCCGATAGACAAACGTGCCCCAGCCCTGGGTGCCTGGTCACCTCCCAGCAACACCAAGGCTAATTGGGGCAGGCCAGTTTCCAGATGTCAGGGGTGCTTTTTTTCCTTAGGTAAGATGCACACCTAAAAAATACTGGAATCCATAACTGCAGAGTCTCTGGTCTTCAGGAGCCCAAAATGTCAAACATTTGAGAGGAAGAAAGATGTCTCTGTACAATGGAAGGAGAACTAGGGGAGTGACTGCCACTGTCCCCATGATGAACACATACCACATGAGTGCACTGTTGATGCCTCGGGGGCAGTCTGCCCGGGAACAGACGATCAAATGGTCACCCTCCAAAAAACTATTTTCTTTTCTTTTTTCAAATGGTGTCATTTTGTCATTGTTGCCCGAGACCGTTTACCCTGATACTAAAGTTCTACAGAATAAATATCAACATCACCATCCAGGGCCAAATTACTACAAAGAGAGGTGTTCATTTCTGTGAAAATGCCCCAAGTGTTTGTAATTTTGATGAATGTATTTTTTCACAGACGGCACGCTGAGGGAGAAGTGTGGCTATTATGTAGCTGCAAGTGTAAAATGTGATGCCTCAATATGGGAAGACAAAGAGACACGGCGGGTAAAAAGAGAGCCAACCATTCTGCCATAATATTTTGCCGAAATATGATACTAAAATTAACAATCACAGGAGCAGCAGATGAATGGACCAATTTCACTAAAACCTATCATCATTATTCAGCAAATACTTATCAAGGGTCTATTATGAGCTAGTCATTACTCTGTATGCTGGAAATACATTAGTGAACAAGACAGAAAACATTTCTCTTCTTGGGAAGCTTCCGTATGTGATATATATCATGGGGTAAGTGCTGTGAAGGAAAGTAAGTTAGGCCAAAGGCGTAGAGCTGGGCTCTGGTAGCCCCTAAGGCTAAATCTTGCCAGCCACCTATTTTTGCAAATAAAGTTTTATTGGCACACAGCCATGGCCATTTATTTCCTATTGTCTATGACTGCTTTCCCGCTACAGTGACAGAGCTGAATAGCTGCAACAGGCAAGATGCGTCCCACAAAGCCCATGTGTTGGCAGCACAGTCTTTTAGGGCAGGGAAAGTCCAAAGTCTCCTGGGGGTGCTGGATTGATTACTATAGGCTAACTCCTGTAACAAGTTAACCCCAAAAGGTATGGCAGCTCAGACATGATATAAATTTATTTCTGGATCACATAATAGTAGTGGACATATGAATAGATTGCCTGGTCTTTCAGGGACCCAGAATTGATAAGGGTTTGCTTTCTTCAACACTTGGCTTCCAAGATCACTCTGGGGATTGTCTCCAATCCAGCCAGCCAGGAGGATTGAAACACATGGTGTATTTCTTCATGGGAGGTTTTTATGGGCCAGGCCCAGAAAATGTTTATATCACTTCCATTAACACTCCATTGGCTAGAACCCAGCCATATGGCCGCACTCAACTGCATGGGTTCCTGGGATATGTAGTCCCCGTCCGTTCTGCACTATTTGGAGGAAGGGCACAGATTTGGAATGACGGAGGTGACAGCAGGCTATCTCTGCCTCAGACAGGATACAATTTCCAATTTCCAGCAGGAGTTAGCAATTCTTTATTGTTTTATTGTGCATTTATTTAACACTGAAGTTGATATGTATTTTTTATATGTTTCTTAGCCATTTATAATTTCTCCTCTCTGAATTTCATATCTTTGTGTCCTTTGTTCATTGTTCAATTGAGGTCTTGGAATTTTTTTTTTTTAAAGATTTTATTTACTCATTCATGAGAGAGAGAGAGAGAGAGGCAGAGGGAGAAGCAGACTTCCCGCAGAGTGGGAAGCCTGATGCGGGACTCGATCTCAGGACTCTGGGATCATGACCTGAGCCAAAGGCAGACACTTAACCATCTGAGCCACCCAGGCGCCCCGAGGTCTTGGAATTTTTAAAACATTTTTATGAGGACTTAAATGATTAAAAAATCATAATCCCCATTTGTTGCTTTTCTTTTCATTTTTACATAGGTTTTGAAAAGTAGAAGATTTTTAAATTTTATGTAAGCAAATCTGTTTTCCCTTTGTTATTCATTCTATTGTTTTCTACTTGGAAAGCTCTTCTCTACCCAGAGATTAAATCCACATTCACCTATTTTCTTAGTTTCCTAAGGCTTTATATGTATTTTTCTTTCAAATTTTATTGAGATATGATTGACATACAGCACTGTATAAGTTTAAGGTATATACATATAATTTTAAGTCAGGTTCTACGTTTATTACTTTTGAAAATAACCAATTTTCTCAACAGTTATTAAATAATTCATCTATTTCTTATTATGATGCTCTATTTACTGCATTTTAAGCTACTGATTCAAGACATGAATAGACAGACATCCATATTCTATGTCTATTCATGTCTTGAATCAGTACCATAACATTTTAATTGTTTTATTTTTATAGTCTTTTTGTATATTACATTCATATCTAGTAAGGTCAGTACTTCCCATATAACTTCTTTTCCAAGCACTTCTTAGCTGTATTTACTCATTTATTTTTTATACCTGTATTTTTTCTCTTTATAAAAATAATAAATATGGATTTATGTGAAAATAGAAAATCTTTAGGTAACTTTTATAATTATTGTGTTAAATTCCTTATAAATCCCTGTAAATATTCTATTTATATTATACCCATAGTTTAATTTGAAAACTTAACATCTTCAAAACCTTGAAAACGCTCCTCATTTGTTCTTTTCTGTTTTTTAGGAATACTTTTTAATTTTATTCATATTGATCTAGTATATTTCTTATTAATGTCAGTCCTAGGTATTTTAAATGTTTAATAGTATTTAAATATGATATTTTTCCCATTTTATTTTTAACTGGTTTTGCTGCTGTATTGTAAAACTATTAATGTTGTACCTGGTCATATAGTTTTTCAATTGATTTTCTTAAATTTTATAGAGAAACAATCACATTACCTAAAAATAATGATTTATTTTTGTAAATAAACTTACAGCTCTTTCTTCTTTTTCTATCTTCCTTTTCGGTTCTTGCCTCACTGCATCCCTAGGACTAGGGCCCCTGGAACCCTAGCGTCCCAGGAATTTGGAAAATGCTGGTACTTTATCTTCCTCTCATAGGTTCATGACTTACACTTGAGTCATATGGTAGATAAACCTAGTTAAACTTATTTAACCCTGCATAACTAGCATACCTAATACCCCAGAAAATGTCCGTTAATCTACCCCAGGACAATGGCAATCAAAGTCTCAAATATCCCCATCCTGCAAACATATGTCCTCTTAGCTTTTCCTACCTAGAAATTCTACAGTCACCTCTTCTCGTAAAACCTGTGTTCATGGATTGAATTCAGAGTAATTCTGGATAACAACTTCCAAACAACGTTGAAAAATGGCTGTGATAAAAAAGGCATCTTTTACTCTATTAATGTGATGTATTGTAATAGTTAACTGTTGGTTTATGTTTTCTTTTTTTCTTGAATAGACTTGCCAGAGGTTTATGTAATTGATTGTTCTTTTCAGAGTCTGCTCTTTGATTTATCAATTCTATGATTTTTGTGGCTTTTAATTTATTAATTTCTGCTTTTATCTTTACTGTGTTTTCCTCCTGCTTTCCTTGAATGTACTTTGCCATCATTTTTTCTAATTTGCGGAGTTAGGTCCTTAGTTCATCTGTTTCCATGTTTTCAACTATATATCAAAGTGTATGGGATTTAGCTAAATGCCAAAATGCTTCCATTGCTAGAGAAAAGGAAGGTGGGGGGAGGATTAACTCATTAAATTTCAGGCTCATTGCTTCTCTCATAGAACGCAATGCATTAAACTTAACATCAAAAAAAGAAAAAGCTAATATAGATAAGAATAGAGAAAAACTGGCTTTGGGAAACAACTTTAAAAAGTCATGAGGTCTGGCGAACCCAAACGCCTCCATTCCCTTCAGCTCTGGGCAAATTGATGTCCTGTGACAGAGAAGCGCTCGGCTGACGTGAATATGCAACAGCGAGGGCTCTTTCGGAAATAAAGTTCAGCCTTTTATTCAGCTCAGATTTGTCTTATGATTTTAAAGGCTGCTGGTTCCTCATTTGGGTTCCAGGTGGTTTATTTGTGAAGCAATGCCAGGGAACACTGCTGGAGAGGATTGGGCAAGTGAGCCACGGAAGGAAGGAAGCCAATATGAGGAGCATTATCAAGCAAGTTCCACCCATGGACCATGGAGCTGGATTCTGCTGTGGAACTCTGGGGGTCGGTGTACACACGTGCCTCAGAGTTGTCCCAGCCCGGGGTGAGGGAGCCGGGGTATTTATATATACATCAACCCCCATCCGTTGGCCAAGGGCTGCTGAGAGTAGGGCCACTTGCAGCTTGCACAGGAAAGCCCACAGGTAAGGAAATACCCATGCTGGCAGTCAGAAGTCAGATGGTGGGGGTTAAGTGATAAGGTGATGGGAGATGGGGGGGGGGGCAGAGTGAGGGGACAGGAGTGTCCTGACAGCTACCATAGGTGCATTGGATTTCCTTCCCCTCAGCCTGCAATACATGTCTCACCAGGCTTGATAACAGTGCCGCAGTCACTGATGGGCTAATTTGCTTTCCGGGAGACATAAAACTTTAAAAAGGATTTGTTCCTAGTCCAGATGAGAGCACGACCTGCTATCGGCTCATCAGCAGAGACGCATCCTCTGAAATGCAACTGAGAAGGAGTAAATTGAGGCAATGGATGCTGTCCAGGAGTGGCAAAGCTGCATGGGCGCTGGGGATGAAGAAAGTCCCTCTTCCAAGTTAGGAGACATCGGAGATCTCTGGAGTTGTTGCTAAAGGGATGCCCGCTTCCGGGGGTGGAGGGACAAGGAAGCATAAAAGGCAGAGGAGACCAAGTGCACATTCGTGACAAGTGCATCATCTTAATAACTGCTTCACTCTTCCCGGGACTGCTCGTCTCGAAAGATCCTAAACCATAGCTAAGGGAAACCATCATCTCTCCTATTGCTAGATCAATTCAGATGCCCTTCAGGCAATTTCTGCACTTCTCAATAGGGGTGGAAATAAAACCTGCTACACCCGGGGATTAGTTGTAACAACGGATTAAATGCAGGGAAAGCCTTTTGGTTAATAAATGCTTGCTAATAAAAACAAGTAGTTCTCGCAAGACTTTGTACAGCTTAATTAGTGTGGCACTCTAGTCTCCAAAGCACAATGCAAAAGCGATACAAATAAAACGGACTTGACCCTACTTTCCATTGCCGATTCGGAGAAGAATAAAATCTAGGTTCCAGCCAGCTCTGTGACACTGATGAATTTACCCTCCAAAGTGGTATTTTGAACATTAAAAATGTGTCCCCATCATCATGCCCTTGTAGTAAATAGGGTTCTCTTCCGTTGTTAGTTGAGTTTTACAAACTACATACTACAGCCACAGTAGAATCGTCACCAATAGCCCTGGTCTTTATTTTGCCACACAGAACTCTGAATAGATACCATCAAAATGCTTTTCCTCTGCATAAAGTATTTTACCCAGGCCATCAGCACCTGACTGCTTTTTTGAATAATGGCTTCCTCAACGAATGCCCTCACACACCAATTTGCAATTCTATGTTTTCCTCCACATTCCTGACAACAAACAAAGATGTTCTCATAGGAACTCCTTTCCTGACTTCAGCTTTAATTAAGAGGCCATAGGAACATTGTACCAGCCTCGGTTTCTGCACCACTCAGGTCTGCCCACGAGCCTTGTTCCCGCCTGAGCAACAGCTCGTGACTGTGGAGCCAGGTCACTGCCGCAGGTCGGGAAGCCCTATGCACACGGCGTCCCCTGCGAACCGGCCAACTGGTTGGAGAGGCCAGTGACACAAGCTAGAAGTATGGTGGAGTGACACCTCAGGGGTGTGGGAGACAGAGTGGGAGGTGGATCTGAGAGGTCATTTCTTTTCCCTTTTACCCCCGGATGGACTATTTGCAGACTCTGAAAATGTCCTATGAAACCAAGCAATTAGCTGTGCTTGTTAGGACTCTGTGATCAGCCAAGTAACATGCCTCCTTGTATTTTTTTTCTCTCTCTTTCAAATTGCATTTTTTTAAAAGCACATAACATAAAATTTACCATTTTAGCTGATTTTAAAGTGTATAGTACGGTAGTATTAACTATATACACATTGTTGTGCAACAAAACGCTAGAATTTTTTCATTTGCAAAACTGAACCTCTCTACCCCTTGAACAACCCCCCTTTTCCCTCCTCCCCAGCCCCTGGCCACTACCTTTCTAGTTCCGTTTCCCAGAACGACTACTTTCAATCCCTCATCTAAGTGGAATCATGAAGTGTTTGTCCTTTTGCGGCAGGCTTATTTCACCTAGAATAATGTCCTCAAGGTTCATCCCATGTTTTTAGCATGAGACAGGATTTCCTTCTTTTTTAAGTCTGAATAATACTGCAGTGTGTGTATATATCACAGCTCCTATATTTGTTCATATATGGATGGGCATTAAGTTGTTTCCACTTCTTGGATATCGTGAATCATGCTGCAGTGAACATGGGTGTGCAAATATTCCTTTGAGCTGGTGTTTTCAATTCGGGGGGTGGGGTGGGCAGGGTCTTCAAGGCACCCTTTCCAGCCCGCACCTACTGTTGACATGAAGCTTCTGCCACATTACAGCGCTCTCAGAGGGGCACAATTGCAAGGTGGTGTGAATATTAACCCAGTGCCCCACTGATTCCATGTCATTTCTCTTCTATCCTCATACAAAAATCCTGCATTCCTTGAAGCTCGCACCATAGGTTTTTATCCCCCTCTGGAAGAGAGGCAATGAGGCCATCCTCTTACATCTGTCATCCACTGGTCACCCAGATTTGCCCAGCTGCTCTGGCTGACGACTCTGGGGAATCTGTCTTCCTTCACTTCTCTGCGCACATCTCTTCTTTGGCTCCTGTCTCATAACATATCCTATACCCTAATACAGACCAGTGGTTAATGGCATGAGCTCTTCAGCCCAAGCGTGTGGGTCAGGCACCACCTCTGTCTTGGTGATGCTAGATATGCTCCTTCACCTCTCTGGGCCTCAGTGCCTTTTCACATATGATGGGGATGAAATAGTAGTATCTATGTCATGGGACTGGTAGAGGATTAAATGAGTTATTGCCCAGATGTGCTTAAAAGATTTCTTGGTCCATAAATGCCTAGTAAGTTTAGCTAACATTATGATTCATTTTTATAATCTTCTTTATGGGAATATTTTTCATCCATTTAGATGAATCCTACACATTAGTCTTAGAGTTTGACCATCTTAGCTACATAGATCTCCCACCCACTCTGATTTAGGTACTGATGGGTCTGTTCAGGCTGCCATTAGAAAATAGCACAGACTGGGTGGCTTAAACAATAGGTACTTATTTTCTCCCAGATCTGGAGGCCAGAAGTCCATGATCAAGGTGCCAGCAAATTCAGTTTCTAGTGAGAGCTCCATTCCTGGACAGTCACCTTCTCGCTGTGTCCTCACGTGGCTTTTCTTCTGTGTGCCCGTGGAGGGAGAGAGAGCTCTTTGGCATCTCTTCCTCCTCTTATAAGGACTCCAATCCTATTAGATTAGGACCCCACCCTTATGACCTCATTTAAACTTAATTACCTCTCTAAAGTCACTATTCCCAAATAGGCGGCTAGAGCTCGAATATATGAATTTGGGGGAACACAATTCAGTCCCTAACATGCACACATTTCCAGCATCACAACCTGAAAATGTCATCATCTAGAAACGTTAATACCAGCCATAATTTCCTGTCCTGCAAGCTCTTCGATGTCCTCACTCTTACCACATCCGCTCTCTGACTTCCCCCAGAGTCCTCCATTCCTCTCTATCATTACCTTCTCAGCTCCCTACTCATGTGCTTCTTTTTCCCTCTTCTCTTGGACCCCATAACTGATGCCCCATAAGTCTCTGGCCCAGGCATTTCAAGATATTTATTGCATCACCATTTCTAAGCGCTCTCCAAGAAATGTGTGTTTGAGAATTCACAGGTGTACATCAGAGCCACATCCTTTCTCTCCAAGTGTTGAAATAATGCCCAATGAGATGTCACCCATTCTGGAAGGAGGTCCTCTAGGGCACTCAGAGAGGTGCAGCAATCCACGAGTCCATTTGGGTACGGCCAACAGTTCATCCCTCAGTTGTCTACCAGGACAGCAGCACAAGCAAATAAGCCAAGGAGAGATTTAGCCCTCATCATCCCACGTAGCCAGTGAATAGAATGGACTGATTCCTGATGCCCCTTAATTGTCCTGCTGCTGGGAAAATTACGATCACGCTGACTGTTTATCTCCCCTCCTCCCCCCTTCTATTCATCCTCAGTCAGCTTCTGTCAGCTTCACTTTCCTCTTACGTAAAAATGTAAGGACAGATAACTCTTAGGAGACAAAAGAAAGTAGTATCAGATAATATATGTAAGATAATATTAGCCCAGTAGCTGAAATATGATAGCCCCTCAATGAATGCTAGTTCTTGCCCCATTTCTTAACCATTCTTAGATCATTTGCATTTTATTTATTTATTTTATATTTATAAAGAACATACAGGAACATTACATTGTAGAGGAATATAAAAGGAAAAAAAATCACTAATAATTCCACCACCTTAACACAGCTATGTCCCATTTTATGTCTTCCCTTCCACTCTTTGATTACATGATTGTGTATTTTCAGGGCACTGCAATCAAGAGTATGCATAAAATTTCACATCGTTATGTTTTTATGTTTATTGTCTCCACAATTAAAATTTTCATGACTGCATAATATTTCATTAAGGGAATATAGTATGATTTAATTAACCATCCTCCTATCATTGAAGAGTTAAGTTGGCTCCAATGTTTCCTTATTATAATAAGGAAGTGCAATGACCCTTCTGTGCCTATTAATTCTTTTCCTTATTTGAGATTATTTCCTTCTGACTTATTTCTGGAAGTGGAATTTCTATGTCAAACAACGTAAATATTTTTAGAGCTCCTGATGCATTTTGCGAAGTTGCCTCCCAAGGCATTTCTGCAGCCTCTACGGCCACCAACAGTGCCTAAGTAGGAGTGGAGACACTTCTTACTCTCTGGCTTTAAGTGCTTAGTTATCTTAAGAATTTAGACCAGGAATGGCCAAATCCCTCAGGCTACTTGACCTGAAAGAGAAGCTTCATTATCATTTAGGATTTTCTCTAAAATCCCTACTCTCCAGAGATATCCCATCTTCTTGCTTCTTTCTATTACTAGAGTCACCTTTTCTGCACCAACCCTGAATCCTTATCTCCAGACATGCGCTCTCTTGTTGATCATGTAAACAGAACAGCTTTGAACATTCAATTTTATGGCTGCTCTGGTTACTCATTAAAAAGGTTCAGTTTTGCTGGGCTAAAGTCCAGAGGGAGAGAGCTATCAGAGTGGGCAAATGGACAAGGTCTTCCCACCCAATGACAATTTTGTGGTGTCCCCAGAATCCAGGAACAAGTCTTTAACTCTGCAAGACTGAAAACTCAATTTTGCCTGATCTCCTGCCTTAGGGGAAAGCCAGAAAAAAATGGATTCACTTAAACCAAATCCAATAAGTGGTGACTTTTGTTAATGATTAGAGCATGCAAATAATGTACAAATTTGAGAGGTTGTGCTCCTAAAAGTATCTGAGAAGGGGAAATAACTGGGTCATTCAGTCTGAAAGGATAGAGAGGACGTAGGAGTTACCCATTTGGTAACTTGCTAAGATGGAGAAACCAGGGGCTAAAGATTGAGGACTAGAAATGTGGGATCTTTCCAGAACTAGGTCACATGGCCACCTGTAGACTAATCACAGGCAAAGGAGCATAGCATTACCTCACTGGTTTAGACAGTCATTTGCTTCTTAGGGATGTGTACAGTACCCTGAGAATAAAATTGAAATTCAATCACTAAGGAAGAAGTAGGGCAGCCAGTGGGGGATTACACACACTGGTGATGAACACAATGACATAGTCTCTGCCCTTTTAATGATGGCAACAGGCAGGAAACAACCCTTAAATGTATTATCTCACATTGCACTAATTGTTATAAATAGAAAGTTGGGTTTTAGGAGACCAAAAAACTCATTAAGATTAGAAGGTAAGGTAACCTCCACCATTCATTACTTCCATCTTTCACTTCATGGCGGCAGGGTGGTTTCCCAAGCCACCTGTTTCAGACAATGTCCCCTGGATTGAGTCCAATGTGGTAGGCAGAATAACACCCCACAAGAATCCCTAGAACCTGTGAAATGCTATCTTACTTTACAGAAGGGACTTCACAGATGTGATGAGGTTAGAGATCTTGGAATGGAAAGATTATCCTGGATTACCTGCACAGGCCCAAGGTAATTACAAAAGTTCTTATAAGAGGAAGGCAGAGAAAGAGACGTGATGACAGAAGCAGAGTGATGTGGCTACAAGCCTAGGAATGTGGGCAACCTCTAGAAGCTGGAAAGGGCCAGGAGCAGACTCTCCCTGAGTGCCTCCAGGAAGAATGCAGTTCTGCTGACACCTTGATTTAACCCCATAAGACCCCATTTCAGACTTCTGACCTCCAGAACTGTAAGAGGATAAGCAGTGTTGCTTTAAGCCACTAACTCTGTGGTTACTGTTACAGCAGCAGTGGGAAACTAACACATCTAGTCAGTCCCAATTCAAACTCTTCACATATATGTCCACCTCTAATTAGCTGCAGACGAAAGCCAGAGAAAGCATATCACCCGGGAACTTGGACGCAAGGGTTCATGTCAATCATTTTGAACAGCTTTAATCTAAGGGTAGGTGACGTAAAAAGAAAGAAATATTTGCATGAATCCTTCCTCTTCCTCCGTCTAAAGAGATGTAAAGAGAAGCTTGGTACTTTACAAGTATTCTCTGAAATACAATCTGAAGAGACAATTTTATTTTTCCATCTGAGCTGAACTTCCCAAGTGCTCATCCTCCAGTATACATAATAGAGAACATGAGTTAAGGTCATAATTTTCCTCTCAGAGAAACATAACAACGGTGTTTTTCTAGCAATTCTCCAGAATGGATGCCTGTGCTGGACATAATCCATCTCCAGAGGAAGACTCTGACCTACAGCTCTTCTGCGAGTTAATCTTGAGCTTTCCCTTGCGAACTGAATGAAGATCAAGAGATGGAGGCTCAGAAGGTCCTTGTAGAACTCAGGGAAAAAATCCAGTGAAAAAAAGGCAACCAACCATCACTTGGGGACAGAAACTATTATTAGAACACAAGCCTAGGGGCACCTGGGTGGCTCAGACGTTAAGCATATGCCTTCGGCTCAGGTGATGATCCCAGGGTCCCAGGATTGAGCCCCACATTGGGCTCCCTGCTCGGTGGGAAGTCTGCTTCTCCCTCTCCTTCTGACCCTCCCCACTGATCATGCTCTCCCGCTCTCTTGCTCTCTAATGAATAAATTTTTAAAATGTATTTAAAAAACAACACAACTCTAAAAGGCAATAAAATAAGTGGAAATGGAACATTTAAATAAAAATTTAAAAACTGCTAATAAGAAGAAGTACAAAGTCCCAATGAGCAAACACCCCTATTGAGGACCCAAAATGTCATTTTATGGAATTTAAATAGAAAGCAAAAACCTTTATCTCCTCTCCATCCCTGCCTGCCCAGCCCTGTGCCACTGCCTTGGCATGGGCTCTTGACATGTCTTGCCTTAACGATGAAATAGCTTTATAACTCATCTTTCTGTCTCACTATTTTCCAGTCCACTTCCCACACTGCTGCCAGTGTGGATTTTAAGACATAGATCTTATCAAATCACTTCCCTAAATCACTAAAAACAATTTGCTGACTCCCAACACCAAGCACACCCAGTAGGAAATGGCACATACCTCCCTGTCTGAGCTGGCCCAGCTCTCATTCACACTGTTCATTACCTTCAGCCCACAGGCGAACCATATTGAGCTGTCTGAGCATGCTGCCGTATTGTTCCAAAACTTCATACATTCACACATGCTCTCCCACCTATCTGGAATGCCCTTTCTCCCACCCCACCCTAAATCTACCTAGCAAATTCCAGTTCATGCTTTCAGAACAAACACAAACGTCTCTCAGTGGCCTTCTTGGCTCATTCAGACTTGATTATCCTGACCGCTGATGCTTACCTCTATGGTAGCTATTATCAGGGTGTACTATTGTTGTTTTTCATATATCTTTCTTCTGAACCTGATCATGAGCTTCCTGAAGAAAAGACTCTAGCTTATTCACTGTTTTGTCCATGACAGCCAACACAGAGTCAGGTACTCAGTAAATGTTTACTGAAAGGAAATTAGTGAAAAGTGGTTTGGCCACATGTAACAGAGACATACACAAGTATTTGTGGGAATTATTTTTTTCTCACATACTTCAGAAGTCTGGAGGTTGGAGCATCAGCCATGAGAGTAAAACTTCCCAAATAAATCCCCAGCAGACTTATATCTCATTGGCCAGAACCACGTCATGTGGCCGCCATTAGCTGCAAGGACAACTGGGAAATGTTTGTTCACTAGGCACATTGCCACTTCAAACAAAATCTGTCTTTTCTTTGAAAGAAATAGTGAATGACTATTGGGTACACAATAAGCACAGAAAGCATGCATAAGAAATTGTATCTTAACAAGGCACTTGAGAAAGTAATTCCTTTGCAAAAGGTACACTCAAAGATTCTGAAGGTCATGGTGCCCAAGCCAGGAATCAAGCACAGAAAACACTTCCTCCAACTGTTCCCCACAGATGCAGAACTTTTTAAAATGCAGATGCCCATGCTGAATCCCTGTGCCACAGAATCAGAATCTCCAAGGTTGGGAATCTAAAATGTCGGTCCAGGGCGCCTGGGTGGCTCAGTTGGTTAAGCAACTGCCTTCGGCTCAGGTCATGATCCTGGAGTCCCGGGATCGAGTCCCGCATCGGGCTCCCTGCTTGGCAGGGAGTCTGCTTCTCCCTCTGACCCTCCTCCCTCTCATGCTCTCTGTCTCTCATTCTCTCTGTCTCAAATAAATAAATAAAAAATCTTTAAAAAAAATAAAAATAAATAAATAAAATGTCGGTCCAGCACGTACAGTTGTGTACAGCTGATGCAACCATATGGCACAGCCCTGAAGACACGTGTGGCTTTTGAAAACTCGACAAGCATTTCTACTACATGGCCAGTGTTCAACCTCTGCCTTACACTCTTGCCCTTTGGTTTAAGCCACGAAGTCAAACCTCACATGAGAAGATGAGAGTACAAGGCAATAGTTAAGTGCATGGGCTCTGAAGCCAGTCTGTCCTAGCTCCTCCCTGTACCAGCTGAGCAATCTTAAGTAAAGTAGTTAATGCCTCTGGGAGTTTCTCATCCTCAAAATGGGATAATGGCAGTACAACCAGCATAGGGTTATTCAGAGGATCAAATAAGATGACATCTATATAGAACTTGGATTGAGGGCTGACACATAGTAAGTATTCAGTAGACGTTAGGTACTGATATTATCACTCTAGATCT
The DNA here is from genome assembly GCF_054177405.1 of Leptonychotes weddellii. Lineage (NCBI taxonomy): Eukaryota > Metazoa > Chordata > Mammalia > Carnivora > Phocidae > Leptonychotes > Leptonychotes weddellii. The sequence goes on along the minus strand of NC_138378.1, from coordinate 79,467,695 downwards.
GTAAGCAAAGAGTGAAGAACTTTCATTCAATTGTTTTTTCTTAAGATATCTTTTATCAGGTTAAAGAAGTTCCCTTGTATTTCCCTTGTATTGAAACCTGAGAGTTTTTAACCACGAATGAATGTTGAATTTTGTCGAATGCTTTTCTTCATCCGCTGAAATGGTCGTCTGATGTTTCTCTTTTATTCTGTTAACATGATTATCGCATTGACTTTTTTGAACCTTAAATCAAACTTGCATTCTCAGAATTAAACCCTATTTGGTCATGATATTTTATCCTTTTTTATGTTGTTGGATTTGATTTGCTAATGGTCAAGAATTTTTGTGGCCACATTCAGAGGCTTATTGACTGCGTTTTTTTTCTTGTAATGTCTGTCTGTCTGGTTTGGGTATCAGAGTAATGCTGGCCTCATAAAATGGGTTGGAAAATATTCTCTCCTAAATTCTGAGAGAGACACACAATTGATATTATTTCTTCCTTAAATATTTGCTAAAAATCACCATTTGGGCATGGAGTTTTCTTTGTAGAAATATTTGTAATTATATATTCAATTTCTTGAGACATACAGGACTAGTGATTTTCTTCCATTAGAAATAAAAATCTTTGGGGCGCCTGGGTGGCTTGGCCAGTTAGGCATTGGACTCTTGATTTCAGGGCATGATCTTGGGGTTGTGAGATGGATGGAGCCCCACATCAGGCTCCAAACTCAGCAGGGAGTCTGCTTGTTCCTCTTCTCTGCTCCTCCCCCCCATTCATACTCTCTCTCAAGTAAATAAATAAAACCTTAAAAATAAGAGAAATAAAAATCTCAGCATCTGTGAAGATACACCACAGTCCTACCTTGACTCTCCTTGTCGGGGACACTCACAGTTACTGGAACCACTTGACTAAGGCTTGCTCCATGGAAACACACTGCCTGCTGCCACCACTGCTCACTGGAATCCGGGTCCTCTGCTTAGAGTCCAGATAAGGAGAAACCCCAGTCAGGTACGGGCTTGAGTGCAGCTTTCCTACCCGTGTGGCTCATATGGGGAAAAGATGAACCAGGAGGCTGAAAGTAGGTCCATTTGGGCCCCGCCTAGAGCCACAGGTGCAGCTGAGCACACTGGATATTGCACAACTCTAGGGGGCCCCACTTGCCTTAGAGATATTATAATTTGCATCTTCTCTACAATGGTTTCCCAGCGGATGGCAGAGAAGGATCTCATCTGACCAGTGAGGCCTATGGCAGCCTTGAAGAGGCTTCTGTGGCTGAGATCGCAGACAGGGTCAACCAACCTTCCATCAGTCATTCAACAAATACCTACTGTGGGCCTCCTATGTGTCAGACACTGTTGGAGGAGGTGGTGTTTTTCTGATGCATGTGTTAGGAAAATAATTCCATCTCAGAATAAACCCAGATATATTACTGAGTCAATAGCACAAGTCAAAAAACTTTTAAGATAAAACAGAAGCCTTCAAAAATGGTTATATTCCCCTTCCCCAAACTTGGGCCTCCAGACCCTTGCGAGGCAACATAATCCTTCTTTGTTTGAAGGGGTTTATAAAGGAAAATTTCCTTAAGGGAATAATCATCTACAACAACAACATCAAAAGTTCTATGGAAGTTAGCCACCAACTGTAGCATGAACATTTTTATTCAGTACACGTGGAACATTTGCCAAAATTGAAAATATACTAGGCCATAAAATTAGTCCCAATCAATTTCAAATGTTTGAATCATACAGAATATATCCTCTAGCCACAGGAAGATAAAATAAAAATAAAAGAATTAACAAAAAGGTAATGAGAAAAAAAACACATATTAAGCAATGTATTTCTAAAAAGACAAAAACACTAGGTCAAAACAGAAATCACAGCGGAAATTAGAAATTATTCTGAATGAAATGATAATTACAATATAACATGTCAAAATTTTTAGGATGTATCTAAAATAGTATTTAAAAGAAAACACCTTTAAATACTTGCATTTTTAAAAGGCTGAAAGCCAATTAACTAAGTATATATTTCAAAAGTTAAAAAAAATTAGCAAATTAAAACATATTCAAAGCAGGATTTGCCTGGTACATAGTAAGTACTATACACGTGCTAGCTGTTATTATTATCTAGCTTAGGAGGAAAAAATGGGTGCAACATATGATACATGGTTTACCAAAACTTACCAGATTCTCTGCATTGGAATTTGGGTTCAAAGCCCTATAGAGCAATAAAATAGCAAGTGTATTTTTTTTTTAATTCAGTGAAGCAAGGAGCAAAGTTTAAGATGTACAACAAAGCTAAACTGCCTGGGTTGGACTCCAGGATCTATGGTTGACAAATTACATGACCATTTCAATGATCTATCACTGCATAACCAACCATCCCAACACTCAGCGGCTTAAAACAACACCATTTTCTTTGCTCACATTTTGCAGGCTGGGCATTCAAGCAGCGGTCCACAAGCAAGGCTCTGCTCCATGTGGTGTTACCACGGCTCCCACAAGATGGCCTTCCCCACAGGACCTGGCTTAGGTAGGGCTGTTGGATGACACACTGTGGTTCTCCTCCTCATGGCTTCTCTCTCCACATGGTCCCTGTTACTGTATGGCCTCTCTCTCCAGCAGGAGAGCCTGGACTTCTTGACACAGGAGTCAGGGTACTAGGAGAATGAAAACGGACACTGCAAGGCATCCTAAGACCTCCATCAGAAGGTGCGCCATATGCTTTCATTGCATTCTATTGGTCAAGGCAAGTCACGGACCAGTTCAATTCAAGAAGGGAAATAGACTCCACTTCTTGCTAGAAGTGACAAAGTCCTATCCGAAAAGTAGGAGGGATTGTGGTCAACATCTTTGAAAATAATACACCCCAGGGACCTTGAGCAATTTACTCATACTTTCTGTGCCTCCATTCTCCATCTGTATGAGGAGATAACACTAGTTGCTAGTTTAAGGGTTGTTACAAAAGTTAAGTGAGAAAAAATACAAAGCACTTAGATGTGTCTAGTACAGTGACTCTCAAAACTTGGTGTGTACAAGAATCACTGAGGTGGGGAGGGGGTGCTTATTAAAAAGAGATTCCTGGACGCCATGTTCTAGAATTTCTGATTGAGCAGGTCTGGGGTAGGGCCCTCGAATTTGCATTTTTACCAAATTTTCAGGTGATGCTGATGCTGCTGATGGTCAGCCACACATTAAATAGCACCGGGGTGTATACAATAAGCACTCAGTAACTGTTAGCTATTTTTATTTTAAAAGAAAGAGGGGGGAAAGAAATTAGAGACAGCTTGGCTATTTAGACCCTGAAGGCACTTTCTCCCCGCTGAAAGGGATAGTTTCTGTGTTATAAACAAACACTGGGAAGTAAAAGTCATGGGGGCGCGCCTTGCAGAGCTGGGGTTAGGGGCCAGTCCATGAGAAAGGCCGCCCTCAGAAAGCAGGCTGGGAGCTCTGTAGTGAAGGTGGGTAGAAACCAAATAAAGTGGAGGGCCTTCTAAGTAAAGGGAACACACGATTAGGTGTTCATCAATCACAGTCAGTGTGCAAGCTGTTTAATTTAATGGATTATTTTTTAAAATCAGGCAGTGTGGCAGAACTATGCAGGAATAAAAGAATACTCATTCTGACCCAATCTCCAGGCCTCCACAGCCCCATTTTTCTCATCTAGAATCAGGATGCCAAGCTTTGTCAGCTCCTCGGTATCATCCGCCAGCCTGGGCCTCTCCAGGTTGCCATGGTAACAGAATACCCTCATCCCTCTGTTTTTTTCTCACAGAGTATTCAAAAGAATGAAATGCCATGACACCAGGATTTCTCCCATTTCTCAGCTGAGTTTCTTTAGAGCCTGCATTTTCTCAAGAGCAGATTCACAAGTTATGGGGGGTTGGGCCCCCTTTTGCAGGTAACTCTTATCAGAAACCCATCCCATTGTGTTCCGAAGTAATGTATGACCTTGTATTTCAGCTCTGGGAGGCCTTGATTTTGCAGACTGAGTCCCATGTTCCCTGTGGCTTTGAATGTATCTCGGTTTTCTCAATGAGAAAGAAGTGCATGCAGTTTTACTACCAAATTTATTCTAGCCCTATGCCATATCACCCTGCTCAATAAAAATCCCCAAACAACAAAAAGGAAAACACAATTTGTCTTAATTTCTGACACTGTAAGGATTAAGTGGGTTTTTTTTAAAGAAGCAGTCCTCATCTTTCATTCTATTTTAAGAGAATCCTCAAAAGTTGTGTTATTTAGATCCCCTCTGCCGGTGGCTCTCATGTTAGAACCTGCAGCAGAATCACTTGGAAAGCTGGTTAAAACACCGACTGCCGGGATTGCTGGGGAGAATTTAGATTTCTAACAGGTTTCTAGGTGATGTGGGTTGGGGACCACACTTTGAGAACCATCGATGGTCGCTGAGGCTAGTTAGGAAGGCTGTGAGTGACCAACGATGGGCAAATTTCTGGAAGGCGCCTCTGGAAAAGCACGGACGGGCAGGGAAAAGGCCTCAGAAGACACTTGCTGGGCGCCTGGGTGGCTCAGATGGTTAAGCGTCTGCCTTTGGCTCAGGTCATGATCCCAGGGTCCTGGGATCGAGCCCCACATCGGGCTCTCTGTTCCTTGGGAGCCTGCTTCTCCCTCTGCCTCTCTCTCTGTGTCTCTCATGAATAAATAAAATCTTTAAAAAAAAAAAAAAAAGAAGACACTTGCTGCACTTCCTCCTCCCCCGACTAAATAATAGCTCACCTGAGGCAAGTCATAAAAGTTCTCTAAGCCTCCATTTGACCTTAAAAAAATACTAGTAATATCCCCTTACTTAACCTTGGCAAAGTTATTGTTCCAATTAAGTAAAATAAAGTGCGTGAGGCTGCTCAGTCAGTGGGAACTGTCATACAAATACAAATTGTTAAGAACTTTGCTGCCAAGACTAATAATTTTTATAACTGTTAAAGTGAAATTCTGTTCACCCTTCAAGGCTACCTCAAAGGTTATCTCCTCAGGGGCATGGTCCCTAATCCCCACGGAGAGAACGGATCCTTTCCTCACCAAAATGCTCATGTTACATGATTTATACCTCTTTTTTGATGATGTTTGCCAGGTGTAAAATATGATGTTACATACCTGCCTCTCCCATAAATTCCAAGCTCCCTGATGATAGGGCACTTGGTCTTTTTTACCTTTCTGTGCCCTGCACCCCAACTTCCTTTTTAGTACAGTGTTGTGCACTTTTAAGTATTTAATAAATACTTGTTTGAACTAATAAATAAATGAATGAAAAGCTTACGATTACATATCCCTGATTTCAGATGAGATTGTAACATATACAGTGTCTACCTGCATTCACCCACACGAACTCACCATCCAAATATATATATATATAAAATATATGTGCTATATATAATATTATATATATGTGTGTGTGTGTGTATATATACACATATACACAAATAATAGAGTGAGCTCAGGAAATGAAAGATTGTGGCCACCATGGCTGGCCTGACCTGGGCTTCCAGATCCAGCATGGCTCTCCAAGTTGCCATGGTTCAGGCACCCTCAAGGTAGACTCTTTGGAAAATGGAAGCAAGCTTGATAGTGAGCAACTCCCATCCCCAAACCAGATGGTTGACCTCTACCAGGACCAGCTCCCAAGAGAAGAAGCAACAGGATGGAGACTGTCAGACCTGAGATCTCCCTTGAGATCTCAATGTTATGCTGTGGGCATTGGCCTTGACCATGCAAGCCTAAGTGGGGTCAGAGAAACTAGAATAAGTGAGGACTATAGTTTTCAGCTGTCTTAGCCACAGAATTCTGCAAATGCAGAATCCCACCCCACCCTTTTCTTGAGGATCTTGGTTATAAGAGAAGACTGAGTGGAAAGTGAAGAACAAAACTCTGTAACTAACAAGAAACCCATCCAGGAGTTACCAGATGCCTTTGACTAACCAGGAAGCTCCCACACCTTGTCGGCATTTTGGCTGATAGAGGAGGAAAGCCTAATGAGGCTCTCCCATGAGCAAGTGTAGACGACTTGCCAATAACCTTGGCCTCAAGCTCAGTAGGGAGCACCAGATCAATTACACAGTCCTGAACATAACAGGTGTTGCTTCTTTCTCTCCCATTCCTGGAAACATCTTCCCCTAGGCAGCATGTTTATCTGGAATGTTTGGCCTGGGGTTAGAGTCTGATAAAAACCGAGGCAATGCTGGCTACAGAAGTTTAAGAAGTAGAAGAGATAGGTCCTTCAAATGGCCCAGTCAGGGACCTCAGCTAAAGGAAGCCATGGGTGGACCAAGGCAGGGTAGACCAAGGGCCATAACAGTGGGCAACAGAAGCATCTGCTTCTCATTTTTGCCCACAGCCTTATGCAGGGGTGACCTCCAAGATCCTCCCTCCTGCAAGGGTATGGAGTATCCATATTCATAAGTCTTCTGTAGATTTGGTTTTTATGAGACCGTCTCTGAATTTTCAGCACGCAAAGACCTAGCCATGGACAGGATGGCCCGAAACCCCTGGGGCCCTGACCTGAGCACCTAGATGGCCTTCCTCCCTCTCACCCCCACTGCCATCCTCTTTAATGCCAACAATGAACACAAAATATTTAAACAAAACTTTCAAATCTGATATACATTTTGTAAGTATTTTAATTAACCCCATTTTTTATCACCTAAACTTGAGCACTGCTTTATTACTGTTGTATAAACATTCCCAGAAATACATTTCCTCATTTAAAAGACCTCAGAAAATTGAATACCTAGGAGGACTGTCATTTGTAACTGTCACTCGACCCTTCTAAATCCAGCAAGATAAATGAGTTATGGAGAATTTTCTTTATGTTCTGTGCATTCAGTTTCTACTCGCCTAAAATAATTCTTGCTCTGTGCTGTAAAATATGAAGAAAGAAAATGTTCTGATTATTTTTTTATTTAAATTTTGTTAGTTATCATAGAGTATGTTCTGGTTATTTTTTAAGTGCATTTCTGGTGATATTTAGTATAAAAATCTCTATAAGATTCTCTCCCAAAAATGTGTTGACTGGAGCCCTGAGTGATTTTTTAAATCATCCTCAGTGTCCTGGGTCCTCTGACACTTGTCCAACTTTGGTGGATGCATTCACTGCAGCCTTGCCTGCCATCTTATGGCATTTATGGAAATGGCCAGCTGGATGCACCAAGCCTTGTGGGTTGTCAGAGTCTTGATTTTTTTTATTCTATGAAGTAATTTGAAAGTTGTTTCTTCAGACCAGCTATAAAGCTATTTCTGAATGTGACCCAGATGAAAGAAGACAAGAGAGCACTTTGATGGTGACCATGAGAAGGAAGCTCTTCCAGTCCAAGGCACTTTTTGATCAGCTACACCGTAGTTGGCCCAGAAGAAATAAGGAAGAGAAATAAAAAGCGTAAGGGATAGATAAAATGAGCAGCATTTTCTGGCAGTCTGCCTGAGAGGAAAGCAAGGATTTGATAGCTCTTTGATACTTTAACTGTTAGAGCATTTCTAACTTTTCGAAGTTATTTTACATGTTTTATTTCTTTGTATTTTTCTAGCAAGAATGATTGTTATTGTTGTTGTCTTAATTGTTATTTCTGCTTAACAGAGACCAAGGTCAGGGCCAGAAGAATCTGGTAAATCACCTAGTGCACCTCGGAGCAAGTGGCTTCATCCTTAATGACTCTTCTGTTTGATGCTTCTGTTTTACACATTAGAAATATGATTTTCCCAAGGTCCCTCTTAGTGAGCTCAACTAAAGATAGAACATGGTTGGAAAGTGAGGAACATAAGTGACTGAGCAAGAAATGGGGTGTAAGGAGGGCAGAGCAAATGGTTCAGCATGTGGGCTATGAACAGAGGTGACCCAAGCATGCTGGAGGCCATCACATGGAGCCACATCAGCCCACGGACCTCACAGCCAACTGGACAAGGGATGGTCAGGTTGTCTAGATCTAACCAGGAGATTCTAAGAAACATGGGGTTTACTGGGAAATGGGTGATGCTACACCACTAAGTACCCATCTGGGGTCCCTAACCCAGGCTAGGATATATTGGGGAAAACTCTTTTGGTGGCAGACAGAAATTTTTCATTATTGTAGAAAATTCTGGACAGTGCTGGTCTAGACCATGTTTGAAATTATCTAGGCAGTAGATGATAACAGGGCCTTGAAGGCAGTGGTGTGACTCTGAGCTAAGTCCTCACCTGGTGGGGTAACAGATCTGCTTGCAGGACTCCCCAAGAAGACCCTGAACTGGCCCACAAGGACAGCACTTGCTCATAGGAGAGTAAGTAGCTAAAAAGGAACATACCTAGTGAACACTGGAGGGACATCTTTACCTTTTGCAGACAGTGCAATTCTAAGTCAAAGGTTCTTTTAGAATCTCTGCATTGCTGCCCCCCATCCAACTTCACCCATTCCTTATAGGTCTTAGAAGGTCAATTGGCCATACTGATAGGGAGAGAGAAGAGATACGGAGCTCCTCAAGGAAGACTCTGCTCTTGCACCTGCCTCAGGATGTGAACCTGTCCTCCCAGAGGCTTGTTTTCTTCTCTCAGAATGAGGAAGGATGGTATCAAAGCTCCATTACCCACTTACTGAGAATCTGGGTTGGAGACTACAAATGGGTGCTTGCTGGCGTAACACCAGCCATTTTTTTCATTAAACCCTACATTTCTTAGAATCTTCTGGCTAGATCTTCACAACCCAACCATCCATGGAATATACATCTCTCCTTATATCCCAGTTGGCTGTCCCATGTGATTTTATCCCAGCTCAGGAAACTCTTGGGCCTACCAGATCCAAGCAAGTGCCAAGACACCAGAGCCAAAAGTAGTGATGGTTTGTGACATTACTAGGAAGGCTGGAGTCAGAATGAAGCAGGATGGTATTGAAATAAAGAACTAAATAAAAATACACGGCTATTCAGATGTGAATGATTCAGAAATAGAAAATTCGGGTAAGAAATCAGGGTCCAGGACAAAGCATGAGGCATGGGAAAAAAACAGAGATGGACAGTCCGGGTGCCAAGAAGGGCAGCCAAACAAAGAGCCAGGGACCCCTACAGAACTGTGCTTGGGGTCCGGTCTGTCGGGGTTGTCATCTGCCCACAGTGCCTCTTCTACGTTTGGGGGCCACACTGCCCTATGGCCATAACAATTGATCACATCCTGGGCCCAATATACACAGTCAGTGAAGCCAGAAGCTACATCAGGGGCTTCTCTTTGCTCTCCCCATCTCCTCCCCCCATTCCGGCACAGCCATGTTCCTTTAAGAGTACACAGCCCAAACTCCCAGCCTAGCACTAGATTATTTGGTTACCTCATCTACTTGGAATATAGCTGAAAGTCAAGTCTGAGAAAATAGAACCACAAAGGCCTCATAGCCCTTCTCCATTGGTCCTGGGAGCTCTATGGGACAGCATGGAGCTGACTGGCCCCTGGTACTACTCTCTATGATCCCTCTGGGTGTGACTGGAGGCTCTAACACCAGCTGTGGGTGCTGCTCCATCACTTTTCTTCTGATTTAGGACCCAGTGGATGCACCAGACAAGGTGCCTGCGTCAGTCGGAGTCCCTAAACTGAGATGACATTTGCAATGTTGGACACTGTGAGCAGTTTGTTAGGACTATTTACAAAGGTGTAGGCGAGGAGTAGGCAACTCACAAGGAACAGCACAGTGTCCCGAAGTCACCAACAGCCTCCATCTCACCCCTAGGCCTGGAGAGCTGAGGGAGGATGTGGTTAAAGGAACCCAAAGATGGGGTGGCTGAGTTGCAAAGTGGACTGCCAAGAGCTGAGACCTCTGGCAGCCTGTGGCAACCTCATAGGGAGAGAAGAAAAGTACACTGGCTTCCCTCTCCTTCCAATCTCCTGTGGGGCTCCTCACTGACTTAACCCAATCAGCAGCTGGAGGGCAAGCAACCCAGTGAGGTAGGGCATGCAGGCTGACTTCCCAGGGCACAAGGGAGTGGAGGGAAGAGTCCTGCACAGTGCCCCTCCATTGGTACCTGCATGGTTCTGGCTCATACGTACCCAGAGGGCTTGGTGCCAGGGTAGGAGGGGGAGACAAGACTAGTGGAATCTATGCTCTGCAGAATTTCAAACCCAGATGTCCAGATACAAACCCAAAGGACAGAGGGAAGGAAAGAAAGCAGATTAAAGATCCTGGCCACCTTCTAATGTCCCCACATGGGGTTCAGCTCACTCTCATTCCTTACCCGCTCACTCACTCACTGGCTGACTCAAAAACATAGCTAGCAACACATTTTTTAAAAATTAATCTATAAAGACATATAGATGCAGTTTCTAGAAAAAGAAATACAAATGACTTACAAACTGTGAAAAGATGCTCAATCTCATTTATTATCTATGAATTGACAAGGTACTATTTTTTTAACCTCTCACACTGGCAAAGATTAAAACATTTGATGACACACAATATCTGCATAGTTATGAGGAAACCATTGGAAGCAATACAAATTGGTGCAATTTCTTTGGAGGATCATAAATTTAAGATTTACATACTGGTTAACTTAGTAATCTTACTTCCAGAAATGTATTCAATAGATACCCTCCCACATGCAAACAAAAAACTGAACAAAGATATTCACTGCAACATTGTACGAAAAGCAAGGATTGGAAAAATCCTGTTTACCAATAGAGGAATAGCTAAATAAATACCATTTGTACGTACAGTGGAATACCACATAAAAGACAAAATTAGGTGCATGTGTGTGCTGGGAGGGGAAGGAACACCTCTAAGATAGATTACTAGGTAAAAAGCAAGGGACACGAGTGTGGGTATGATATGGCCCTATCTGTGGAGGCTTTTGGGACTTGGGGGGAGGGGGTTGTTTTTTGGATGGAGCCGGAATCAGTTGGAATAGGGTGCAGGAAGAGAGTAAGTTCATTCTTTCCCACCATTTCTGCTTAAACTCACACCGTGGATTTGTTCTTACTCTGCTCTAGGAGGACATTGCTTGCAGGTCCCACAGTTCTTGAGCCACTGCTAGATCATCGGAAAGCCCCGAGTCACATTCACTAATAAGGAAAACCTCATTTTAGTAATTTAACACTCCACTTAGCGTAACAACTAAAACTCCAGTCTTGTCCAGTGTAAAACCTCCTTCCCTGTCAGGCTGGACCGGTTGTCCACAGGTGGGTGCTGTTGGGGGTGGGGGTGGGGGCAGGGGCATGTGTGGGGGCGAATTTGATTGTTTCCCTCCCCCCTCACCTCAGGTCTCCAAACCACCTGCTGGCTATAGCTACTGACCCTGTCCCCAGCCCAGCCTGGGATGCAGGGGAAGAGGGCCTAGAGAGAGAGGGTGGTTTCCGTGGCTGGTGCAGAGGCTATGGAGCCGGTTTCTCTGAGTGTGACAGATACAGAGCTTCCAGATGCTGGTTTTACAGAAAGCTGTTATGGGTTTTGATTTTTCTTTTTCTCCCCTCCTTTTTGGAGCTTCTCTCACTGGGGACCCATGGGTATGGAGCCCTTCAACAGGAGCTGCCTCTTGTCTGGCTCTGGACAACCCTTCCCTCAGGCCCACAGACTCATTCTGTTGGGATCACATGGTCCCACCAGAAAATCCTCTTGGATGGGAGAAGATATTTGCAAATGGCATATCAGATAAAGGGCTAGTATCCAAAATCTATAAAGAATTTATCAAACTCAACACCCAAAGAACAAATAATCCAACCAAGAAATGGGCAGAAGACATGAACAGACATTTTTCCAAAGAAGAC
>NC_138378.1:79388685-79455494 GCF_054177405.1 Leptonychotes weddellii | reverse complement strand
GGTGGGCCTTTATGGAGTAGAGGGAGTTAAAAATGAGAAGGGTTTGCCCCCTACAGACCCTGGTAAAGCCTCAAGACACAGAAGAACAATTCCTGAGGAAGGCAGAAATCAGGCAAGGGGTTGAAAACATGCAGCTTGGTTAAAAGTCTATTTACAGGAAGGTTAGCATCCCCTGGGTCCCTTCCCCAAGCCTGCCAAGATAAAGAATGTCCCTTACTCTCCCACCAGATGCCACTCATTTATTCTCTGGGAAAACAGAAGTTGAAAATGAAAATGATTTTCATCTAACCTAGCATATACCCTATACCCAGCGAAACTATCAAGTCAACAAGAGGCTAGAATAAAGATATTTTGAGACATGCAAGGACTCAAGGAACATACTGTCCTTCAAAAGTAAGTGCCTGTGATATTGTGATTTATAATAAGAAAATGTGTATTTGGTTTTCATCTCTGTTCCTGGCACAGAGTTCCTAAATCCCTTAGAATTTCCTGAATGATAGCAGGATCTTTAGTTCTAGTAAGGTGACTCTTGGTGGGCTCCTGGATGGGGGCTGGTCACCAGAAAGACCAAGCCATGATTAGAAGCTTGGAATTTTCAGCCCAACCCCCATCTTCCAGAGAGGAGATGGGAGGGCAGGGGGAGGGTGCCTGGGAATAGAGTTAATAATTGATCAGGCCTATATGAGAATCCTGCATAAAATCTCAGTAGTAGGGTTTCCGAGAGCTTCCAGGCAGGTAAACATATCAACATACAGGAGGGTGACACACCCCAACTCCAGGAGGACAGAGCCAGGACCCTCCCAGACCGTGTCCTATGCATCTCTTCATCTAGCCATTTATCTGTATACTTTATCATATCCTTTAATAAACTGGCAAAACATAAGTGTTTTCCTGAGTTCTGTGAGCCACTCTAGCAACTTAGACCTGAGGAGGGGTCATGGGAGCCTCAGATTTATAGCTGATCATTGGTCAGAAGCACAAGTGATGACCTGGGCTTGCAACTGGCATCTGAAGTGGGAGGCAGTCTCATGGGACTGAGCCCCCAACCCATGGGATTTGACGCTATTTCCTGGTAGATAGTGTCAGAATTGTAGGACGCCCAGCTGGTGTTGGAGAATTGCTTGGAGTGGTGAGAAGAACCCTCCCCATGTGGGATGTGAGAAGGGCTGTAAGTGTGCTAGTGTGTGAGAGGGAAGAGGACACACGGGAGGAAGGACAAAGGATTTTCCTCAAATAAGGCCTCTCAAACTTTCCTGAGCATAGGAACCACCTGAGGATCTTATTAAACCATACATTCTGATTCAGATGGCCCGAGAGTCCACATTCCTAACGGATCCTGATGATATTGGTGCTGCTGGTCCCTGGACCATACTTTTTTTTTTTTTTTAATATTTCATTTATTTATTTGACAGAGAGAGAGACAGCAAGAGAGGGAACACAAGCAGGGGAAGTGGGAAAGGGAGAAGCAGGGTTCCCGCTGAGCAGGGAGCCCTATGCGGGGCTTGATCCCAGGACCCTGAGATCATGACCTGAGCCGAAGGCAGTAGCTTAACCAACTGAGCCACCCAGGTGCCCCTGGACCATACTTTAACAAGATACCACAGTAGCAGTTTTCAAAGTGTGGCCAACAGACTTCAGGGGCCCCTCACAGCCTTTTAGGAATCACTGAGGTCTTTACTTTTCCAACTACATCTGTGTTGAGACCAGATTTTCTTCATATGCTTCAACTAGAACAATATAATTAAAAAAAAAAAAAGAGGTCTAAGCATCACACACCTCTTGGCATGGCAGTGAACAATTTTTGAACACTCATAATAATATAAGCACTATTGACTTAACAACAACAAAAATATAAAACTATGATGGGAGAGAAAGAAGGGGGAAAGGTAGAAAGGACATCAACTGATAAATTTTTCAAAACTGTTTGGAAATACAGAAATAAATACTAAGGAGAGAAACTAGAATCGCTGTGCATGGCTGGGTGGCTGTGTCTGAGAAACAGGGCTGGAAGGGCGGGGACGGGCAAGGCTGTTTCTCATTAGAAGCCCATCCCTACCTGTCCACTCTTCACCCTTCTCTGCCCTACTCTGAGCCCAGGAGGCTGGCCTTGCTGTTCCTTGCCCTTGGTTCTGCTTGAACTCAGATAAAAAGGGTGTCCCTTTACTAAAGTCTCTTGAACTTCCTGAGTGCCTTTGTTTTCTGCCAGGACCTTGACTGATATGAATGTTGTGACTTTTTAAAATTTTGTACATAACCAAATAACATTCTTAAAAAAAATTAATGGGCCGTTTTCTTAAAAATGCCAAAGTCGTGAATAACAAATCTGAAGATCTGATACGGATCAAAGAAGACAAAAAAGACATGAAAACTAGATAAAAGGAATGATCCTGTATTGCATCTGGCTAAGAAAAAAATGACTATGAAAATTAAAGGACATTATTGAGACGATTGACAGAATTTAAATAAATTCATAGATCAGAAAGCAGCATTGCAACAATGTTCAATTTCCTGATGTTTGTCATTGTCTCACGGGAGGTATCATGTCTGCAATCTACTCTTGAATGGCTCCCAGTAAAAATTATACAATACTAACATATGTAATAAAGAGAGTGCAAGCAAATGTGCATCCAGGTGAAGGGAATATAGTTCTTTGTACTAATCTTGCAACTCAAGTCTGAAGTTATTTCAAAATGTAAAGTTTCCAAAAACATAGATGGGTTCTTTTGACAAAAGCTCTAAATACACAATTTGATACCAGTACACGAATAGATAGGTCAGTGGAACAGAACAGAGAATCTGTAAATACACCAATCCAAACACATATGAGATTTAACACATTTAAAGGGTAGCATTTCAAAATACCGTGTGCTGAGGGAGGGATGGGGATGGATTATTTTTTATATGGCATCTGTTAAACGGAGTAGCCATCTGAAAAAGAAGTAATGATGGCTCCCCATTTCACTCGATGGGCCAATTGCCAGATGGATCAAAAACTTAAGCCGTAAAAGAAAACAAAAGCTACTAAAAGAAAAACCATGAGAGGAGCAGACTTAGCGGGAGGCAGAGACCACCTCCCTAGGAGTCAGTGTGCAGACACCACAGGCTCAGTGCCTTTGCAGCCGGCGGCCGGCTCCCAACAAGCCCCTGGCCAGCGCTCGGCCAGGGCCTCTGCACAGAGAATGAAGGAATGAGAGAGCAGAGAGGGGCGGCTCTTGTTGGTCAGGGGCGGCTCCAGCAGGGCTGACAGAGGCAGTGGGGCCCGGCTGAGGAGTCCCAGCTCAGGGGACGGCCCCGGTGTCCCCAGTAGATCTGCCCTGCGGGGGTCTCCGGCTGTGATGCTAGTCATCCAGCTTCCCATTCTTCCCACTTTCCAAGCCTGCTTCTTCGGCCTACTGCCGATTCTGTGAGCTACTCGACGTTAAATCCCTTTTCTGTTTAAAATCACCCAGGTTTGGGTGCCTGGGTGGCTCAGTCGTTAAGCATTTGCCTTCAGCTCAGGTCATGCTCCCAGGGTCCTGGGATTGAGCCCTGCATCGGGCTCCCTGCTCAGCGGGGAGCCTGCTTTTCCCTCTCCCACTCCCCCTGCTTGTGTTCCCTCTCTCGCTGTGTCTCTCTCTGCCAAATAAATAAAGAAAATCTTTAAAAAAAAAATAGAATAAAATCACCCAGGTTTATTTCTGTTGCTTACAACTTAGAATGTTAACTGCACACACACGCACACACATACATAAATGGTGTGTGTGTCCATATATATATTCTATATGTCACATATATACTAAATCGTATGGTTTGTTTTTTTCCTTTTTTGCCTTAAGATTACATATGCATGAACATGAGCATGCATACAAAATTGGCAGACTGTGGAGCACAGCAAACGGGCCACAGTGGATACCTACAGGGCTGGGAGCTTAATGGTGGAGCTAGACTAAAGGGAATGCCAATCGTCTGTGTTGTTAAGGGTCTTTTTTTTTTTTTTACAGCAATCATAGATTTACATACTGCTTTTTTAAACTATAAATATTTTAACATAATTTTTTTCAAACAAATCTTTTACCTGTCTCACACCAGAGCTGGAGTGGGGGCGCCGAGGCCAGAACAAAGCAGCAGGCAGACCCGTCCCCCCTCACGGAGCAGGCCGTCTAATGGGGACACAGACAGGGCACCAAGCACTGATTCCACAGTGTCATGAGCCTTAAGATGGGGAGAGATGGGCCCTGTGGGGGCCATAGAGGAAGGGCGCCCACGTCACCTAGAGGGAGGCCAGGAAAAGTTTCCCAGCCATTACACGTCGGACCAGCAAACGAGAGAGAAGAGGATGCGCAGAAATGTACAGCAGGCCGAGGGAACAGCACCCACCGGGCCACAGAGACCACGGCTCCCTCAGGAAATGTGGTGGCTGGAGCACAAGGAGGGCAGGGAGGAGAAATGAGCACAGAGGGACAGGCAAGGTGGATCACAAAGACCTCATGAAGGTCTTGTAAAGTCTGCTTCAGCAGCTCGGACCTTACCCTGAGAGCCAATAGTCACTGAGGCTTCCAAGCAGGAGAGCTGGTCAGACCTGGCCTTTGGCATATCAGTGCTAGGATTTTCCCTCCAGTTTACATCAGCCGTGACAATTATTACTGTCAGCGGAGGACTCCTGCAAAGTCTCCTCTTACCTTCCAGAACACTAGGCAGGGTTTTCCTAGTGTCCCCTGGAGGAGGACCATCCATCCATCTATCCCAGCTTGTGACTCCTGGCTCCCCCTGCCAGCCTTAGTAGGCACTTGCCTCAGGGCTGATTATACCGTCATTCCTAAACCACTAGCTATTATATAAACCGATGAAATCAAACCTCAGATAAATCTCAGCCCTTTCCAGAAGCTTAATGCAGAGGAAGCCCCTTGTGAAATTCTCTGAGGGCAGGCCTGTTCAGCCACTCAGGGCCCTGTAGGCTACATTCGTGAACCTTAGGGCACACCACCATCAATACCTCACTCATTCTTTTTTTTTTTTTTTAAGATTTTATTTATTTATCTGAGAGAGAGAGAGAGAGATCACAAGCAGAGGGGAGGGGTAGAGGGAGAAGCAGTCTCCCCGCTGAGCAGGGAGCCCGATGTGGGCCTCGGTCCCAGGACCCTGGGATCATGACCTGAGCCGAAGGCAGACACTTAACGACTGAGCCACCCAGACACCCCTCACTCATCTTTATTAGCACAAATACCGATCTGCTGGCACCTGCTGGTATATTCACTCTCCTCTCCTGTCTCCCAGTGCCACCCCAGCTTAGGGTTTCCTCTTGTCCTGTGTCCAAGTGTCTGCTATTAGGCCACAGTCTATGGCTCATGCTCTGAGCTTGAGGATTTCCCATGACAATGAGTTCTTGGGAATTTTCTCTCCCCAATTCGGTTATGTCTGACATTTTTCTCTATAAGGACACACATTCTGACTTACAGATCTTTTCACTTCTACAAAGTGCTTCATGAAATTACTGTGATTCATGTCACTCACAATTAAGAACGACCATTAGGAGAAACAACAACTTGGCTTCTTGCTTTCAGCTGCACCATATAGCAACAGTGGCACAAGGAGGAACCCTGAAATTATCCCTAAGATTTTCAGCCCGCATTCACCTGGTGAGTATTTTACTACCTCAAAACACCAAAAGCACGAAGTTTCTTTTTGCAGGTAAGCAAATAAGCAATACAGTTACCCGCTGTTTTGAAATACAGTTTCTTGGTTACTTGCTCTGAAATGATGCATTTCTTTAAAATGCACTGAGAGTCTTTAGTAAGTTCATTATCTTCAGTGTAATTTAAAAAGCCAAATGTTGATCTCTGCTTTGTGCCACTCTGGTGTGCTATCCCTGAGAGGAGGATAGATGATTTCTACAACTATCCCTGCCCACAGGAGGCCAGGTCGGGCTCTATTTATCATCTCTAATACGGTAGAGATGTGCTAATGAGCAGCGCCTCAAGAAAACACCATGAAGTGATGGGCATAGACACCTTTTTAAAAGCATGTCTTTCTCCACTCACTGTACTAGACTCAATTAGGGAGTGGAAAGCAAAAGGGGCTTGTTGTCTGTCTTGAGTAAAAGCTCCCTGGCATCTCCAAAGAGGTCCTTCACATTGACATTAATAAGCCAGTGAGGATGTCTCAGGCTAAGAAACCTGAGACTGTCAGCACGTCAAAATGAACCTTTTTCTCAGGACATTATTGAGACGATTGACAGAATTTAAATAAATATGGCATTTATGGCATTTCCCTCACGTGTGCTTGGAGGAGCCCGCATTTCTTATTTAGAGCTTTTGTTACAATAGGCGAGCGATGTTCCGAATAGAAGGGGCTTCACTGCTCAGTAGCATTGCTGGAGACGGACGCTGGGGTTGGCAAAAGCTGTAGTAACAATGCCTAGTGTTGACTCAGTACTATGTGCCCCACACAGTGCTGAGGGCTTTACTGGCACTATTCTGTGACCCTCCTTATGGAGTAGTGACCGTTATTGTCACCAAGGCTTAGAAATGTTATTGTGCCCACAGTTCTACAGTCAAGAGTTCCAGAGAGAAAATGCTGTGGCTGAAACTTCTGGCTATTTACATTTACATGAAGTAAAATTAAAAATGTATACTTCTGAAGCCAATATTACACTATGTGTTAACTAATTATAATTTGAACAAAAACTTGAAACAAAATAAATTTTTAAAGTAAAATTAAAAATTTAGTTCCACATTTCAACTGCTCAGTAGCCACATGTTGCAGGTAGCTACCACATTACAGCCACGTGTGGCTATAGCGTGAATATAGAACTTTACCATCATCGTAGGAAGTTCTCTTGGACAGTACAATATAGAAGGGAATGACAAAGCAGTAAGATGGAAGGAGCCCAGATCCCACAGTGACCCCATGGACAGTGGGAGTTGGATAGGACTGCAGTGTTTGAAGGCACCTGAATGGAACAGGCTAACACAGCTGGTCAATGGGACCACTGGACTCCGAGCACTGGCTAAGGTTCAAGCTACCCTACCTAACAACTTGTCTCTGGAACTCCTCCTTCTTTCACGACTAACCAGTGCCCTCTACTGACGGGCACATTCTTCTTCATATATTTGATCAGGTCTAGTTGAGTCTGGGAGCAATTCAGCCTCTGAAATGTGTGACTTAGAGGTTCCACTTTCAGAGGGCAATCTTCCTAGCTTATTTCCAAATTCCTGGGGAGGTCTACCATCGCTCACCTACTGGAGCATATCATTATGAGCAAAGGGCTCTGATCTTGTGCTTCTGAGCAGAGCCTCACACTTGTTTTCCTTTACATTTCACCAGATCTTGCAAACAGGGACAACATGTTTCTGAGGTTCAGGTAACCTGCAGTGAAAGAGCAGTGAGAATTCTGTTTTGTGATGGATACACTGCTTAGAATCTGGGAGGCTTCTGGGACACAATCCACAGGAAAAGTGTAATTGTCATTTCTCAGGAAACTCAGAGTTCATCCCTAAGGTTGTCACAGCCTTAACCTGATCTGGCAGAACAGAACACATCCAGTAAGTGGTGGTCTAAGGGTGGCTATCTTCACCAAGGGCTCAGGAAGTCAGCCTCCCCCTGCTGGTTATGGCCCAGGAATGCGGGAGCCTCTGGACTCCTGGGCCACCTGGAGGCTTTATGCCAGCATTCCAATACCACTTCTCACCATGACATGGCTACTTTATAAATGATGAACCAGTTCAACAGACACGCATGAAGGACCCATGAGCCAGGCACTGTGCATCGTGAGGACTGTACAGACAAGGAGTGTTGATACACTAGAGATCACATTGAGTAGATTCAACAAACAGCTTTGCAGATAGTCTCACTGAGGCCCTCCTTTGGTTTGAATCTTTCTCCACACTGTTCTGTGCCCAGTCCTTTCCTTGATGTGGGACCTTTACCAGATGACCTACAAAATCTGGTTACTCCCCTCTTGCTTCTTAAAGAGTGGTGGTGGTTGTTTTCCTTTAATTCCTCTCTATTCCAGACATTCTACATTCATACTCTACCACCCCCTGCCCTTAGAAGGGAGATTTATATTTTCCTGTAGATCAGTAATCTGTGGACCACTGGTGGGAAGGAAATGACTTGGGGAATTTATTTGAAAAAACTATAATAGAGATTCTTGGAACTCCACCCCCTGAGATTCTAATTTATTAGGCCTGGGGTATTAAGGTGCAGAAATGGGCATTTCAAACAAATGCCACAGATGAATCTGAAATATGGTCAAGTGTTTCAATCAGTTTCCTGCTGCTCTCCTTAACTACTACTTTCCAAGTACTTTGCCTTCCTCCTGATAGATCACCCAAACCTTCCCTTAAAAACCAAAATTTAGCCAGGACCTAAGGGAGGGTAGAATGGGGAGTTACTGTTAATGGCTATAGTTGCAGTTTGAGAAGATGAAAAATGTTCCGGAGATGGGGCGCCTGGGTGGCTCAGTCATTAAGCGTCTGCCTTTGGCTCAGGTCATGATCCCAGGGTCCTGGGATCGAGCCCCACATCGGGCTCCCTGCTCCGCGAGAAGCCTGCTTCTCCTTCTCCCAGTCCCCCTGCTTGTATTCCCTCTCTCGCTGTGTCTCTCTGTGTCAAATAAATAAATAAAATCTTTAAAAAAAAAAAAAAAGTTCCGGAGATGGACGATGGTGATGGTTGCACAATAATGCGAATGTACTTAATGCCACAGAACTATACACTTAAAAATAATTAAAACAGGAAATGTTAGGTTATATATATTTTGCCACAATTTAAAAAATAAAGGAATGGATATTGCTACACGCTCTAACATAAACAAACCTTGAAAACATTACCTAAGTGAAAGACACCAGATACAAAATACCACTTATCTTATGATTTCACTAATATGGAGATATTTTAAAATTGACTGTGGTGATAGCTGCACATATCTGTGAATATACTAAAAACTACTGAAATGTACACTTTAAACGGGTGAATCGTATACTATGTGCATTATATCTCTATAAAGCTATTAAAATTTAACTGGTTTTAAATCTAGGATCACATTTATTTAAACTTCTGAAGACCTTAAGTGACATCCCATAAATTCTGAAATCACATTCTGGTGACATATTGGAAAAAAGCAAATGAAAGCAAATAAATCAAAGGACTGAGGTTTAGAACAGATGGCAAGAAAGATCAGAAGGTCTGTGGCTGGGCATGGTGGCTCTCCAGTCATCATGGCAAGGACAAAGGCAAGATTATAAAACACACTAGGTTGAAATTGATCAGAGATCTTTATTATAGTCCTCATCATTCATTAAGCAACCTACACAAATCATTTTCTTTTCCTCTGCCTCAATAGAGGCTGCCTCCATGCCTGAAATGGAAGACACAGTAGTGGAAGACCTTGTAGAGAAAAGCTAATAGGTGAGATCTCTGCTTATCCCGGCTTAGGTGAAGGGAGAACAGGAAAAGCATGTGAGTACAATATTCCAAACAGTCTGTTCTTCAAAGCTGAGGCCTGCAGGAGAGGGGCTGGCCAAAGGATGCAGGTGAAAGCTCACAAAACTGCCGAGCTCAGCCATCAATCCAATGTTCCTAAAAAAAAAAAAAAAAAACAGAGCAATATGTAAAGCAAGGTGCCTCAAGAACTGGATGAGTGTGACAGACTGGGCAAAGTTCAAGTGGAAGCTGCACTGATACTGGCAGGTCTCTAAGACCGAAATACTCATTTTGAGGCATATCCATCCAAAAGATCTCAGAGGATAAACATGTCACTACAGAAACTGGGCAGCTGGGAATTAAGCATACTGGTCCAGAGAGTTAGAATTAGAAGTAGGGAAAGGGCAAAGAGGTTGCCGTGTTAGTTAATGAGCATTTGGAGATTCCAGACAAAGCATGATACAAAATAAATGAGATAAGTTTTCTAAGCAAAAGTTTATAATCTTTTGATAAATTTCCAGTTCAAGATGGGGGACTGAGCCCACAAGTTTGTATGTCCTCCCATCCAAGATTCCATTCAAAAGGAAATAAGGTTTTAAACAAAGAATGGGGCCCATCAGCAGTTAAGAGATTTCAACAAAAAGCTGAATAATAGAAATCTGATTGAAGTATGTTTATAAAAGAGCAAGAAAAAACATAAGCTAGAATGACTAGAAGGAGCAGCAGAGGTGGGAGCCCATCTGCCCAAGAGACTCTTGGACAGTCTCCACACGGACACAGACACCAGGAAAAACAGAAAGAAGCACAGGCTAGAAAGGGTTAATGACTTGAGGGTCTACGTGAGAAACAGTTGGCCCCACCTCCCTACAACCTTCCAGCATGTAGCATTACCAGAAGACAAAACACTTAAAGCTAAATGGAAAAAAATCAGAGGGCTCTCTTCCAATAAACTAAATAAATTATCTGAAGAACTAGAGAAGCCTCTGAAAATGCCAGCTCCCCACAATAAGGCTTTCGGGGCCCCAGTATAACATCTGATCCCACCTCTGCCCACCCTAAAGTAAAAGTGCCAAGCAAAAACCACCTTCCCATGTATACACAGCTTCCAAACAGCCTTCGTACTCCCTCATTTCTAAACAGAATGAAAAACTGCAAAATGAAAGGAAAAACTAAAATTTATTTTTAAAAAAACCCTAGAAAACAGATAATTCAGAGAAAAGAACATATAAGAAAACAAAGCAAAAATAACTCTAAGTTAAAAAAAAAGGAAACAGCCTCTTCTTTTGATAAAGGCAAATTCCAGCTGAGATCAAATGATAAAGCTGACTGAAATATTTTTAAAAAGAAAATCCTTCAAGCACTGAAGAGGCATCAATAACGGTGAAATCCAAGATCTAGAGAAAGCAAGAACGCAATGTAACCCAGCCTCCAAATCTGCTTTTGCCCTGAGGTCATTTGCCAGTCCAAAAGACAGAGCTGAGAAATTCTGGCTGAGTCAAATCTAAGACTCTGCCCAAGTGGAAAGGTTGAATTTTTAAAAAGCTGTAATCCCAAAAGGCTATACCCCCAGAGTAAAGCTAGACTAGAATTAAATCAGCCTCCTCACAGACTTGCAGGCAGGGTTCACATATATTAATTACCACAGTGAGCCAAGAATCCTCAAGTCTTGGATTAGGATTAAGGAGATCCTGAATTTACACATTCCCCTAGGTACCTTGCAGCAGCAAATGAAAATCTTTGGAGAAACGTTTCATCACACAGGCCTCTAACTATCCAACAAATAATTTTTTCAAGTACAATGACCAATACACCAAGATAACTAGGCATAAAGAAGAAAAAAGACCATGAAACACTATCAACAGGAACAAGTCAGGAAAAAAAAAAACAAGTCAGCCTCAAAAGGCTGTGGATATTAGACTGGACAGAGACTATAAAACAACTGCACTTACTTTGTTTAAAGAAATAAAAGACAAGCTTCAAAACATCTGGAGCGAATACAGTAACAAGTGACAAAGTAGATTTGAAAAATAAGCAAATGGAATTCACAGAACTGAAGATACAGAAACAAAACAAACTAAAAAATCAATAGAAAAGTTTAAAGGATACAAGACCACCAGAGAAAGAATCAGTAAGCTGGGAGATCAGAAAAAACTACACAGAAGCATAGAGAGGCAAAATAATGATTGAGGTTTAATATACATTTAATGGGAATCCGAATGAGAAAGGAGAGAGAAAGAACAAAGCAGAGCCATTATCTGAAAAGATACTAGCTGAGACTTCTCCAGAACAGATAAAAGACATCAATCCTTAGATTTAAGAAGCCTAAGCAGACCAGAGAGGGAAATCTGCACGTAGATACATCCAACTGAATCTAAAGAAAAATCAAAGACAAATATAAAATCTTCAAAGTAACCAAAAGAGGACAAATTAGCTTCAAAAGATTAACAGATTAACAGTGATTTCTCATCAGAAACAATGGAAGCCGGGCACCTGGGTGGCTCAGTCGTTAAGCATCTGCCTTCGGCTCAGGTCATGATCCCGGGGTCCCGGGATCGAGGCCCGTATCGGGCTCCCTGCTCCACGGGAAGCCTGCTTCTCCCTCTCCCACTCCCCCGGCTTGTGTTCCCTCTCTCGCTATCTCTCTCTCTGTCAAATAAATAAATTTTTAAAATCTTTAAAAAAAAAAAAAAAAAATGGAAGCCAAAAAACAGTAGAATGACAGCTTCAACATGATAAATAACTTTCCACCTAAAATTCTATATTCAGCAAGATACCCTTAACAATGAAAATAAAGGCTTTTTCACCACCACCACCCTCCAAAAAACCCATACTAAAGAAGACCCATACTAAAGGAGTTCTAAAGGATTTACTTCAGAAAGAAAGAAAATGATCACAAATGGAGAAGCAGAAATATAAGAGGGGCAAAGATATAAATATGTGGATAAATTCATATATCTTTGCCTGTATAATACAGCAGTAACAGTGCCTTATGTGGATTGACAAAAACAAAACAATGCATGACAATAATAGCATGTATGGGGAAGAGGGCCTTGTATAGGGAGTTAGTAGTTCTAAGATCTTATTTTCTTGAGGACAAGATAAAGGTACTATCTTTAGGCTCTGATAAAATAAGGATGCATACAGTAACTGGTATAGTAACAAAAGAATAAAGTATATAAGTTCTTGAGAGAGATAAAAAATGAAATAATAAATTGACTTAAAAAGGGCAAAAAATTGAAAAGAAAAAAACATAAAATAGGACAAATAGGAAGCACAAAATAAGATGGCAGATTTAAACCCATATATACCACTAATTACATAACACATAAATGAACTAAGTGCTCCAGTTAAAGAAAAAGACTGTCAGCCTAAATTTTAAAAAATAACCCAATTATATTCTGTTTACAGATATGGAAAGGTAAAAATAAAAAGATAAAAAAAAAATACATACCATGCAAATACTAACAAAGAAAACTGGAAAATTTTAGAAGTGTTAGACAAAATAGTCTTTAAGGCAAAAAGCACTACCAGAAGTAACAATAGTTAACTTATAAAAAGTCTCAAACACTTAACTACTAGTAGCCTACTGCTGACCAGAAGTCTTGCCAATAACATAGCTGATTAGCACATATTTTGTATGTTATGTGTATTATATACTGTATTATTACAATAAAGTAACCTAGAAAAAAGAAAATGTTATTAAGAAAATAAGGGAAAAAAATACATTTACAGTGCTATACTGTAAAAAATCCCCACATACCCATAGAGTTCAAACCTGTGCAGTTTGGGGCACCTGGCTGGTTTAGTCAGTAGGGTATGCAACTCTTTTTTCTTTCTTTTTTTTTTTTAGGATTTTATTTATTTAGAAAGAGAAAGAGCGTGCATGTGAGTGGGAGAGGGAGGAATCTCAAGCAGAATACCTGCTGAGCAGAGAGCCCCATGCAGAGCTCAGATCTTAAAACCCTGAGATCATGACCTGAGTTGAAATCAAGAGTCCCGACACGTAACAGACTAAGCCACCCAGGCTCCCCAGGCATGCAACTCAGCCCCACATTGGGCATGGAGACTACTTAAAAAAAAAAAAAATGCCCCCTTGGGGCGCCTGGCTGGTTCAGTCAGAAGAGCATGCACTCCTGATCTTGGGCTCATGATTTTGAGTCCCATAGTGGGTGTAGAGATTACTAAAAAAATAATAATAAACTTTAAAAAACAAACAAAAAACCTGTGCTGTTCAAGGGTCAGCTATACCATGAAGAACTTCATGCCAACAAATTTGAAAATTTAGATAAATGTAAAATTCCTAGAAAAACTATAATTCGAGGGGGAAGCAGGACAGGACTGCCTCAAAAAATAAAATAAACCCAAAATGATTCCAACATCATCCAAAAAAATTTAATCAGAAATCTTCCCATAAGGAAAATTCTAGCCAAGATGACTTCATTGGTGAATTCTACCATTCAAATAAATAATGGGGTGCCTGGGTGGCTCAGTGGGTTAAGCATCTGCCTTCAGGTCAGGTCATGACCCCAGAAGTCCTGGGAGCGAGTCCGCATAGGACTCCCTGCTCAGCAGGAGTCTGCTTCTCCCTCTGCCCCTCACCCCACTCACTCGCTCTCGCACGCGCGCTCTCTCAAATAATAAAATCTTTAAAAAAAATTTAAACTAGGGCGCCTGGGTGGCTCAGTTGGTTAAGCAACTGCCTCTGGCTCAGGTCATGATCCTGGAGTCCCGGGATCAAATCCTGCATCGGGCTCCCTGCTCAGCGAGGAGCCTGCTTCTCCCTCTGACCCTCCCCCCTCTCATGTACTCTCTCTCATTCTCGCTCTCTCAAATAAATAAATAAATCTTTAAAAAAAAATAAAATAAATTTAAACTAAAAAAAAACAAATAAGAAATATTTCCAATCTTACAAAGTTTTCTAGAGAACACATAAAAAGGGTACACACACTCTCCAACTAATTTGTACGAGGTTCACATTCAATAGGGAAAAAAATGCCAATCTCTCTTTAAAAACAGTGATACAGGGGCACATGGATGGCTCAGTCAGTTAAGTGTCTGCCTTAGGCTCAGGTCATGATTTCAGGGTCCTAGGATCCAGCCCGCATCAGGCTCCCTGCTCAGTAGGGAGTCTGCCTCTCCCTCTCCATCTGCCCCTCCCCCACGCTCATGCACGCACACACATGTGCACACTTTCTCACTCTGAAATAAAATCTTCATAAATAAATAAAATTTAAAAACAGCGATACAGCATTTGCAATCTGTTAAAATTAATCTACAAAAAACATAGAGTTAAGTATAATTAATGGGGACACACTGAAAGCTTTCCCTTTGAAATCAAGATGACTGCTACCAGCACATCTATTCAACACTACACTGGAGAATCTAGCCAAGAAAAAAGGAAAGAAAAAAGAAAAAGATAAGGATTGGGAAAACTTCACAAAATTGCCACTACTAGTGGGTATTACTATGTAACTACGGAAATCCAAAAGAATCAACACAAATCATTAGAATTAGCGTTGAGCAAGATGCTAGGTACAAAATTAAGACATAAAACCAGTTATATTTCTATATACTAGCAACATATGAAAATTAATTTTTTCTTAGAAAGATGCCAATAACAAGAGCATCAAAATTAAGTACTTAGAGGAAAGCATCTAACAAAATATGTCAAGATTTCTTTCTATAAAATAAAAAAACTTTATTTAAAAAAACATTAAAGATCTAAATAAATGGAGAAATATACTATGTTCATGTACTGAAAGACTATTATAAATATATTCTTTCTCCCCCTAAGTAATCTATAGATTCAGTGCAATCCAATCAATACCCTTTTTCTGTGGAATTTGGCAAGCATATTCTAAAATATACATGAAAATGCAAAGAATCAAAAATAGCCAAGACACTTAAAGAACAAGGTAGGAAGACCTGTTCTTTCAGATAAAGCTACCATAATTGATACAGTGTGGTACGGACATGGTAATAGACACAACGGATCAACAGGTGAACAGAAAATCGAGGAACAGCCTTGATCTATCACAAAAGTAGCATGGCAGAGAAAATTATATGGAAAAGTGGCTATCTAAATAATAAGAAAAAAATAAGACCCTTACCTCAGTCTGATACACAAAAAAGTCAACTGTAGTTTTATGAAAGATAAGAAAACTATAAAAATTTTAGCATATAGGAGAATGACTTCATGACCTTGGGATAGGGAAAAAAGTCTTAAACAGGAAACAAATAGCATTACCTATAAAAAAAAAATTAACACATTTGACTACCTTTAATTGAGAACTGGTTTATCAAAAGATACCCTAAAGGGTGAAAAGACAAGTCATAAACCAGGAAAAGATATCTGCTTCCCATATGATGAAAAAGATTCACATTCAGAAAAAATAAAAAATAAAAAGCATACACACACACACACATATATATAATCACAGATACAGTTATAAATCAGGAAGGAAAAAGACAAAATAACCAGGACAAAAATAAGACACCACCCCACCTCAGAAAATGGACGTGCATAGGAAAAGATATCACCAGTAATCAGGGCAATGCAAAATAAAAGTACTAGGCAATTATCATTAACATCCCTACCAGATTGGCAAAAATCAAATACCAAGTGTTGGTGAAAATGAGGAGCAATGCGAATTATCATACACTCTAGGTAGAAATGTGAATCAGGTATGTAGGAAGTTCAGCAATATCTGCAAAAGAGGGAGATATACATATCCTATGTCCCAGTAATTTTATCCACACACATACACACACACGCCTAGAGCAATATGTGTAAGAATGTGACGAGGGAGCAGAAGGCAAGCTGAAGACAAAGCATCAATAGCACATTGCTTATAACAGAAAAAAAAAGTTATCCAAATATCCACATTAAAATGGTTCAGTTGTAATACTGTCACACAATGGTATGCCATACAGCACAGAAAACAAGAGAGATGTGCAACCACACAGGTGGATTTCATAAATGTGTTAACCTAAAGAAAAGAGCCCCAGGACAGAAGATGACCGATGAATCCATACAATCTGGTTACATTTTTAGAAAATTCAAAAAAAAATATAAAACCTGTTTAAGGATGCATGCTTATGTGGTAAAACTATAAAGAAAATCAAGTAATTACCAAAAAGTCAAGATACTGTTATGTCAGGAAAGGGGATGGAAAGATCTACCACGAAGAAGGAATATATATGGAGTTTCTGGGCGCTGACACTACTATATCTCTTGACCTAGCTGGTAGTTGCAATGGTGTTCATTTTATCATTTATTGACTTTATATTTGTTATCTGTGTTCCTAAGGAAAGGCTTAGAAAAGAATATACATAAACTCATCTGCATAAAATATCCAGAAAATTACACAAAAGACTAATAACAGTTGCCTGCAGGGAAGGCACCTCTATGAGAGATTAAAGGACAGAAGAGGTAGAGGAAGTTCTTCATGTTTGGAGAATTGTTCACAGTACTGTTTTTCAACTACTACACTCAACCGATATGTAAAGCATGAGAGATTTTAACTAGGATAACAAGATATGTTACCAGTCCTCACAACGTCAAAGTACAAGTATAGATGACACCAAGTAAAAGCTAGAAGTGGGTTGGGCGCCTGGGTGGGTCAGATGGTTAAGCGTCTGCCTTCGGCTCAGGTCATGATCCCAGAGTCCTGGGATTGAGTCCCGCATCGGGCTCCCCACTTAGCGGGGAGCCTGCTTCTCCCTCTGCCTCTCTGTCTCTTATGAATAAATAAATAAAATCTTTAAAAAAAAAAAAAGCTAGAAGTGGGTTAAAAAATGGGAAAGGAGGGGAGCCTGGTGGCTCAGTCGGGTTAAGCATCTGCCTTCAGCTCAGGTCATGATCCCAGGGTCCTGGGATCGAGCTCCACGTCAGGATCTGCTCTGCGGGAAGCCTGCTTCTCCCTCTGCCTCTGCCTGCCTCTCTCTCTCTCTCTCTGTCTCTCATGAATAAATAAATAAAATCTTTAAAAAAAAAAATGGGAAAGGATGGGTCCACTAATAGTCATACCTTCCAGAGTGGGGAGTTAACCAAAAAAAAATAGATATTTTAGTATGTTACGTAAACTGTAAAGGTAACAATGGAACTAAAAATAATGATATAACTTCCAAAAATCAGAATGGAGGGATTTATGGAGCAGTATAGGTTACCTAAATCTTCATTTATCACAGCAGGAAGTTAACATCTGCAGCTGAAAAATCAAGGATGAAGCATATTATTTAGAAATGTAAGTAACCACCGGGCGCCTGGGTGGCTCAGTTGGTTGAGCGACTGCCTTAGGCTCAGGTCATGATCCTGGAGTCCCAGGATCGAGTCCCGCATCGGGCTCCCTGCTCGGCGGGGAGTCTGCTTCTCCCTCTGACCCTCCCCCCTCTCATATGCTCTCTCTCTCATTCTGTCTCAAATAAATAAATAAATAAAAATAAAATCTTTAAAAAAAGAAATGTAAGTAACCACCTGAAAAGCTAAACACAAACAACAGGAGTGTGGAGCAGCAGCTGCATTTCACTGTAAGCCATTAGAGAACGGATTTTCAAGCATGGATAGATACTGCCTTGATTAAAAAAGAAAAAATAATTTTCTACTTAGAGCATATATATCTAAGGACATGAGAACATTTATTTGACCAGGTACAAAATATAATACTGACTGAATCCACAGTTGCTAAAAGGGCCAAAATTCAGGTCTACTAATGTAGGCAGAGCAGAGGAATGCAATTACTGAGATTATTGGATCAAAAGATGAAAATGAATACGGCCACTACTTAGTGACCCTTTATCAAAAATCCAAGCTAAGTACTATGCCATGGTGGAGACCAGAGCAGAAAACTACATAAGATCTCTCCACTTCTTTTCCTGGCACCTTCCAATTCATTATCCACAGGTCTGTAGTGTTAAGTCTTTAAAATACAAATCTGATTAAATACTCTTTGAAAAGTTGGTAATTAAAGATAAGCAGGTAAAGTAGGCTCCGAACATATTTGGAGAACTGATGGGAAGTCAGTCACAAGAATTTGCCTTCCTCAGGTAGGCAATTAACAAGTTATTTTTAAGAAAAATGAGTAAATAGAAAAAAAGGGTTAAGAAAGTTCTACAAATTGAAAGAATACTCAATAATCTAGACTTGAAGCTAGCCATGGGAAAGTATCTTAAAACACATTAAAAAAAAAAAGTATCAAAAGGGTGAGAGGCCTAGGCTGATATACAGAACAAAAGAGAAAAATAGTGAAATAAATACATCCAGAAAGGCTTTCTTTTTTTTTTAAAGAATATCTCAACTGATTTTTTTTTTTTTTTAATTTATTTATTTGACAGAGAGAGAGACAGCGAGAGCAGGAACACAAGCAGGGGGAGTGGAAGAGGGAGAAGGAGGCTTCCCGTCGCGCAGGGAGCCTGATGCGGGGCTCGATCCCAGAACCCTGGGATCATGACCCGAGCCGAAGGCAGATGCCCAACGACTGAGCCACCCAGGCGCCCCCAGAAAGGATTTCTGAAGGTAATGATGCTTGAAGGAGATAATGAGAACACTCTGGTATTGTAAAGGTGAGAATGAACGGAAAGTGCATGGCTCTCTCATATTCAATCAGAATATGTGCAGGGAAAAATAAGCTGACCAGATTTAGGAATTATTGGAGAAACAGATATCCATCCAAGAGAAGATAGCTAAAATAAGGTATCTCAAGTATTTTCTACTTCAATGACAGACTTAGTACACGAGTTAATGCAAAATTCTTAAGAACAAACAGACACAGGCAAGTACACAATCTCCCAGTGGCAAAATAATCACTTTATACAGATTGTTGAAGAAGAAAAAAGAACAAGAAGCAACCCTTTAAATGCTAGCAACTGCTTCTGATCTCTAGCATTATGATGAGGGCAAGATTATATAGCATTATATGAGGGGAATGGAGATCAAAGCAGGAAACGAACTTCTCAATCCACCTAACCCCACTAGGATCTTTATATATTCCCTCTCATTTTTTTATAATTAGCAATTTTCAAGAAAAAGTTCTAGTTACCCAAGAGAATTCGAATTGCTAAATCTCACTAGATTTAACATATTAGTTTTTCCCAACTTAATAGGAAGTAGGGAGAAAGAATTATCCCTAAGAAGAACCAAGTAGCAGTTTTATAAGGTTCTGAACTCATTAGCATGGGATAGACAGGTGGAAATGATTACCCATTGACAGAGAACTCACCTTCCAGAAAAGCAAATTCATCCACAGCTTCTATTGCATTATCTGAAACACAAAGTAAAAGGACACCTGACTAAGTCTGGTCATTTGGACATCAACCCCTTTAAAAAACCACAACTCACATAATAAAGGGCATGACATTTTATGCAAATAAGGGCATTTATAAACTTTGTCCCCTGCTGTCATGAGATCCATTTCTACTCCACCACCAAATCTTACATATCAGCTGTCTCTCTACAAAAGTAGGAAAACTCTAGGTAAACCCTGTTCAGTGGCGAGAACCTTTTTGCTCTGAAAGTCATCAAAGGAGAGTATAGCAAAATAGAAGGGAAAGTGGGATTAAGGTATACAAAAGCTTACACATGCACAAGGGTTACCAACTAAAGAGGCAGAAATTAAACCCCCAGTTTCTGGGTGAAAAAGAAGTGTCAAGACTGGTACAACATGGCAAAAGGTATAAAGGGGTCTAGTCAGCTTTGGAAACACTTAAGACTCCTTTCATTACCTACCCCACCACCTCTCCAGCCACCCAAAGCATAGGGACTCTAAAGGTTAGGATCTTCTATCACTGTGGCAGTCCAACAGAAAACATCATAGGGAGAGACCCTGTAGCACCTCTCACCTTACAGTGGTGGCTTCTCCCCCAGTGAGAGGGAAGCCTCCCCCAGCCCTCCCTTCTTTGCCCCCAGGTACCGAATACCACAGTGACATTCTACCCAAATCTCTCCTCTGGAGGGTTTTCCTCTTTCCTTGTTGAGCACAGCAGTAGGCATCTTTTGCAATGGTCTCCACAAACAGTTCCTGTGAGGCGAACAAGGAGAATTGAATCAATAGGTTCTAGCACAATTCTTGTGAGCGCTTCTATTTGAGTGATGGGAGGGGAGTAAGGGGTGCTCTGGAGAGCTGCTCAGTCCTGGACTTCATGAGGGCCTATTATTCCCTTTCCCCCTACCCCGGTAGCCCATGACACGTCCCTCATCCCTCACTTGTAAATCCACCCCACTCATTCGCTTGACACTCCTACAAGTTATGTTAGACACTCGAAATACCACTTAAAGTTGTTGTCCAAAGCCCTTATGACGAGGCAGGTGTGTTAACAAACCAATAAAACTACTGCAGGTATGTGACTCTTTCTCCCAGTCTTCCCTCCCACAGTTACGTCTCAGAATCCGGTCCCGGCACCTCACTCACCCCCTTACGCTACGCACACACAGTCCAGACCCTCCTCCTCCCTCGCTTGCCCCCTCTCCAAGCCGCCCCAGTCGCCGCTACGCCCCGCCCCCCGGAAGGTTCCTGAAGCCCCGCCCCTCGCCACCTCACCGCCCCGCAACCCCGTGTGGCCCTGACGCTCCCGCCGCACCGCGGCTCGTGCCAGAATGAAGATGGCTTCCTGTCCCGCGAGGGTCACGTCGGGGTCCGCCTTCACCAAAGCCTTCACTCGCGCTAAAGGCAGCCTCGAGAGACGAGCCCCGGGCGCACTCGTCGGGGCTTGGGGCTGCGGAGCAGCCGTCTCCCCACTGGGCCCCTCCTCCTCCCGGGGCGTCCCGCTTCCAGCCGCCGCCGCCGCCATCCGGGCCCCGAGCGTGCTGCGCGCGACCGCTGACTGTGCGCGCGCATGCGGCGCCGGCCCCTTTCCCGCGCGCGCTGCGGGCCACGCCCCCTGTGGGCGCGTGGCTCCGCCCTTTACGCGGCTGGACGCTCCCAGGACTCCGGGCGGGCGGGGACCGGCGCTGGGGGTGGCGGCTCTGGTCCTGGTGAGCGCTGCCGGGCTTGGTTGACCCCAAGCACCGTCCTTCAGTGGCTGAATGTGGTTGAGCCGGGCCAGTGCCGGGAAGAGCTCCGTGGTCTGGAGAAACCCAGACCAAGCCTGCAAGAGCCTCAGTCAAGAGATAAGCGAGTGATAGACAAGACTGAGAAGGGCAGGTGCCCGTGCGAGGCCCGGGGGAGATCCAGCGTGCGAGAAAGAGGGTACCGAGAGGGGCGCGAAATCTGGACCGGTGTCAAGGTGAACAAGATGCCCTAGAAGGAGGTAGGACCTTGGCAGGCAGAAATCGAAGAATTTCAGTCCTGACAGGAAACCACAAATAAAAAGCATAGAGGCTGTGAAGTATGAAGTTGTGTCGATGACAAGCCGTCCCCGCTTGTTCAGTCGTTAGTTGCACCAGAGCACTGGCTCTCAAACTTTTTGTTCGCAGGCTCCCTTCACGCTCTTAGAAATTACTGAGGACCCCAAAGAACTTTTGTTTCTCTAGTTTATATTTATTGTGTTCGAAATTAAGAGTTTCAGAATTTTGTTTAAGATAAGTAATGCACGTTAACATAAATAACATTTTTATAACAAGTTTCCCCAAAAAAAAGTCTAATGAGAAAATTCTCTTTAAGGTATGGCTTTAATAGAAGACCATTGGATTCTCTAGCTGCTTCTGTATGTTAACGTTACCACTTCTCGCACAGATCTGGAAATTCCTCTGCATCTTCTTGAGAAATGAGAGTGAAAAAGGCAAATAACCTCTTAGTATTGTTAAGAAAATAGTTTTGACTTCACAGACACCCGAAAAGGGTATCTCAGAATACACACCACCCCTGATTAGTCCCCACACCAAAGTTTGAACCTGGCACAGAGAAACAGTTCATATTTGCAGTAACAGGTTTTGTGTGTGTGTTTTTTTTTTAAGATTTTATTTATTTATTAGAGAGCTCATG
This sequence comes from Leptonychotes weddellii, assembly GCF_054177405.1. NCBI lineage: Eukaryota > Metazoa > Chordata > Mammalia > Carnivora > Phocidae > Leptonychotes > Leptonychotes weddellii. The sequence goes on along the minus strand of NC_138378.1, from coordinate 79,433,175 downwards.
AGATGGGAGAGGATCAGAGGGAGAAGCAGACTCCCCGCTCAGCAGGGAGCCCGATGTGGGACTGGATCCTGGGACTCTGGGATCATGACCTGAGCCAAAGGCAGTCGCTTAACCAATTGAACCACTCAGGCGCCCTGCAGTAACAGTTTTAATCTAAGTCAGTTCTAATAGCTCACATTTTTTAGCATTTCGTATGTGCATGGTTCATGCTTTTATATGTGCTTTTACATTTATGTATTTATGTACTGAGTAACAATTCTCATAATACCCTTTCTGGAGTAGTTAATATTTTAACTTTTACAGTTGAGGAAGACACGAGGTGGTTAATTTACCCACATCAGAATGCAGTCAAGCCAAAATGAGGTTAAATTAGATAGTATCTATCTGCATTCATCAATGATGTAGTAAACTCTACGTGACTGGATTAGCAGAGGCTCCCCTAGAACAGAACAAGAGGCCTGACCGAGATTAAAACCTTCAGAAGGGGCGCCTGGGTGGCTCAGTCATTAAGTGTCTGCCTTTAGCTCAGGTCATGATCCCAGGGTCCTGGGATCGAACCCCGCGTCAGGCTCCCTGCTAGGCAGGAAGCCTGCTTCTCCCTCTCCCACTCCCCCTGCTTGTGTTCCCTCTCTCGCTGTGTCTCTCTCTGTCAAATAAATAAATAAAATATTTAAAAAATAAAAATAAAACCTTCAGAAATGGGGTTGTGTCACTGAAAATTTCACTACACCCTCCTTTGGGACCTCAGTCCTGAGTCCCCCTTCAGATTACATTTGTGGACACTCCTGCACAGGGAAAGCTCCACACAAAATTCATAAAAGCACGGCCAGATTCTTGTGTCCCCTTGCAGTGGAACACTTCATGGAGCAATATCCTAACAATGTCAAAGCAGTTAAGTACTAATGGCTGCCTGAATTTTGAATTAACACAATAAATGAACACTGTGGGGACAGGAATCCCTTTAGACTTCCTGAAGGGTCCAGTCAAATTGGCTTTCCAGAAGGATTCTCTTTAACCCTTCTCTCTTCCCAGTTTTCTCTGTTATCCATATTTTCCCTACCTTTCTTCCACTTGCTCCTCTTCCCCTCTCTTTTCTCCCCCCAGTTCCTATTTTTTTTTCCTCATTAGTTGTGTATTTTACCACTTGGCCCAGCTCCATCCTCCTTTCCCTGGTTTTACTATGACTAATAGGAAGAGGTTTATTTAGACCACACAGGAGTTCTTGATATGAGCCGTGAAAGGCACGAAGTCGTGTTAAAAGGGGGAATCACGGGGCGCCTGGGTGGCCCAGTCAGTTAAGCGCCTGCCTTCGGCTCAGGTCGTGATCCCGGGATCACTTCCCTTTAGGATATGGCAGGGATCTATCAGGCATATTACTTAACTAGTGTTGATCAGACAACTCCTGATTGACTAAGATTCCATTTCTGGAAGAGCCAAAAGTGTCTTGGTCTGATGATGTAGGGCTTAGCATTAGTACTCCATTTTGGGCCTGTTGTCTTATTTGTAACACTGTATTAAAGAGCAAGATTCACCTGAGTAAATATTCAAGATCTTACTGGCTTTATTCAACAATTCATGAATTGGGTAGCATCCAACCCAGCAGATAGATAGAAAGCCACTCTGAAGAGCTGTATAAGTCAAAGAGATTTTTATAGACCAAAGTGAGCAGGAATAAGGAAGTTTTACAGGACATTTGCTGATTGCCTAAAGCAGGGTTAGTTTCCCTGTATGGAGCAAAGGGAAGTCTTAGAGCCTGGTTAGATAACCTATGGTGATCAGGCAAGCCTTGATTGGTTGACCTAGGTCCTCCTTTTCTAGAAGAACCAAGCATAGAAACTAGTTAAGTTTTGATTTGCTGACATGGGGCTTATCATGAGCAACTCCATCTTGGGCCTAATCTGGTTGCTTTAACAAATGTACATTTGTGAATGAATGAATCATTAGCTGTGGGTCATCTAGAATTGCTATCCCCTAAGGAAGCATGTCAGAACCTGGAGAGAGAATTGTTATTTGAAAATACCTACCAAGGGTGTCTAGTACAGTTGACCTTGAACAATGTGGGGGTTAGAGGCACCAGCACCCCTGCCCAGTTGAAAATCGACACAAACGGCCCTTGTACACAACTATACTAAACTTGCCACCTACATCTATAAGGGTTGCCTCCACTAGACTAGAGATTGTGAACCCATGTGCCTTCCTGGGCCAAACTGATAATACAAATCAGAGCGCAGCAAGCTATAGACTGGGGTCCATGTCCAGCCTGCCACTTTTTTTTTTTTTTTAAGTAAATAAAGCTGTTTGGAAATAGACCATAACCATGTGTTTATGTATTTTCTATATAACCTAAAGGTGACTGTAGCAGGGATTTACCATTATGGAAAGAAAAGCACTCTGTCTCAGGATTGCCCTTACTGCCATTTACACAATTCTTTTTTTCTTTTTTAAGATTTTTTATTTATTTATTTGACAGAGAGAGAGCACAAGTAGGCAGAGGGAGAGGGAGAAGCAGGCTCCCCGCCAAGCGGGGAGCCCGATGTGGGACTCGATCCCCGGACCCTGGGATCATGACCTGAGCCAAAGGCAGCCGCTTAACCGACTGAGCCACCCAGTCGCCCTGCCATTTACACAGTTCTTATGTAATCTTGTGCCCAAGAAGAATTAATCGATGAGCCAATTAATAATAAGTGGTAATTAAGATGAAAATTATAAATGGAGAAAGTAATTTAGCATAGTTCAAAGATGGGATAAAGGGTCTCTGATAAGTGCCCTCAAATATATATTTTGAATGAAGTAAGGTAAAATTACAAGAATAGAAGATACCTGTGTGGCTATTGAGGAACTTGGTGAGGCCTCCCTCAAGTATGTGTAAATTAAGGAAATAAAGTTATGCTCTGAGAAATAAGCTCTACAACTACATGAAACAGATCAGAACAGATACAAAGTCATCTTAAGGAGACAGAATAAGTCTGAAAGTGTAAGCAAAGAGAAAGATTAAAAGGGCCATCAAGGGCACCTGGGTGGCTCAGTTGTTAAGCGTCTGCCTTTGGCTCAGGTCATGATCCCAGGGTCCCGGGATCGAGTCCCAAGTCGGGCTCCCTGCTTGGCGGGAAGCCTGATTCCCCTCCCCCCACCCCGCTTGTGTTCCTGCTCTTGCTATGTCTCTGTCAAATAAATAAATAAAATCTTTAAAAAATAAATAAAAGGGCCATCAAAGCAAGGCTGGTTGGCCATGAAAGCATAGAAAAAGGAGCATCATGAATGGTGAATCTCAGCAGAGCCCTTTTAAGAAATGCCCACTAGAGGATGGCCCCTCAGCTGACGGCTGTGAATATTCTGGTACCATTGGTATGGCCATTCTTATAGTAAAAAATGGCAGTGTCAGGCTTTCCCAGCTTAATGCCATTATAAATTTGAATCATCTAACTTGCTCCCCTTATTTGGATTCCATGCTCACTCACTAAGCAACCTTCTAACAATTTGCCTTCCTCAGAGGTCTGTCTTCAGTGAAAGAATGTGCCAGCCATGTGGAGACAAGTAATCCAGACACAGAAGTGGTTCTAATCCTCTTGTGAATTGATAAGTAGACATTCTGGTTTCATGCATCTGCTCTCTGAGCTTAATTAATAAGAGAGCAATGAGATGGATCCACATTCAGTATGCTGACAGATCCAGTTTCTAAACATACAGGGTGGGGACCAGACCCTTGGCAGAGGGAATGCCACCGTATGAGGTATTGGGAGACGACCAAATCCTCATCCTCTGATATCCCTACACTGTCTTTGCAATGAAATTCCTCTAAGCTTTGTATCTGTCTGCTGACTCTGAGAGCATTGATGTATAGGGAAAGAACCAGATGTGGATTGGCAAATCTCTGATCCAGATTAGAGAAAGGATACTAGAGTGAATTCAGAGCATACATGACCCTTTTCACTAACCAGCTACACCAACTCCTAATGTAATTGGCGCCTGAAGATGTTCTTTGATCTTGGCCCGCTTTTAGTTAATTTCAGTTAATAAAATGCCATTTGTGTCTCTGGGTTGTGATTATTAAGTATCTTTTCATATCTGTCAGTTTTCTCCACTATAAAGTGAGGAGACTAACACCTCATCTCATTGATTTACTAATCATTCATTCAACAAATATTTATTTATTTATTTATTTATTTGAGAGAGAGAATGAGATAGAGAGCATGAGAGGAGGGAGGTTCAGAGAGAGAAGCAGACTCCCTGCCGAGCAGGGAGCCCGATGCGGGACTCGATCCTGGGACTCCAGGATCATGACCTGAGCCGAAGGCAGTCGCTTAACCAACTGAGCCACCCAGGCACCCCAACAAATATTTATTGAGTGCCCGCCATGTGAGAGGCACCATGCCAGGCACTGGTGATATTGGGGAAATAGAGATGATATTGGGGAAATCGATTTCTAATGGGGAGGACATAATTTAAATCAATTGTGTTAGTCTGCTTGGGCTGCTATAACTAAATATTGTAGATTGGGTGGCTTAAACAACAGAAATTTACTTATGGTTCTGGAGGCTGAGAAATCCAAAATCAAGGTGTCAGTTGATTTGGTTCCTAGTGAGAACTCTCTTCCTGGCTTGTAGACAGCTACCTTTTCACTGTGTGTGACCTCTTCTTTGTGCATGCACAGAGAGGGAGAGCTCTTTGGTATTTTGTCTTATAAGGACACTAATTCATCAGATCAGGGCCCCACCCTTATGACTTCATTTGTCCTTACTTATTTCCCTTAAAGACCCTGTCTCCAAAAACAGTCACCTCTCTAAAGATTGTATTTCCAGAGAAGGTCACATTTTGAGGTACTAGGGTTTAGGGCTTCAGCATATAAATTTGAGGAAGACACACATCATTAATGGCAACTGAATCAACCATGCCAACACCTTGATTTCAGATGTCTAGCCTTCAGACCCAGTTTATGGTACTTTGTTATGGCAGAAAACTAATACCCTAATGTTCTAGGGTCCACCCTCAGTATCAGTATCCTCTCTACCAATTTTACTCAAGTAAACAGAACTCCTAAAGGCCTGCTGATATACCAGCACTCTTGAAGTCCTCATGTGGATCAGCCTTTCTCTCCACCATGGCTGTTACTTCATTGTTAATGCACCCCCCTTCATGTCTATATGACAATCATCTCCTTGGGAACTAGGGATTAAATGAGTAAGACTCAAAGTTTTGAAAATGTGATGAAGTCTTGGAGTATTTTTATTGCTCTTCTTTATTTCTGAAGCTAAGATGGTACCAAGGAAAAGAGTAGAAATGAAAGCTTAATATAAGAAATTACTAACTATAACCTGCATCGACTATTAAGGAGTAAAGAGAACTCTAAAGAAGAGAGGAATCGCAAGGATAGGGAGCAGCCACCACCCCCCAGGGTTGGGGCAGAAAACCCAAGGATGGAATGAACATGGGAGAGGAGCCTTAGCACAGAGCTGAAATCAAAACCTTGTTGGAGAGGGTACGGCCATGACTCACTGAGCAGTGAAGTCCTTGTGAGGTGTCTGCTGGCAAGACTTGCTGGCAAGTCACCTTCTGGGTGCTTTGAGAATTGCCCTTGAAGAGGTGTTGCACACTGCCAGCCACTACGCATCACAAACGCCTGCTCCGGAGAAAGCACAGTGGAACCAGGAAATGCCCCCTTCTTCCTCCAGCGCCCTCTACCGATGAAGCCTAACATCGTATCACCTGGCCAAGGAGAGACGTTCCAACAGCACCAACAAGCAACGAAGTTGGAGTTGGAGTTGGAGCTGAGAGGCAGTGGACTGATAACAGCACGTTAACCCCGGTTAAATCGAATCCTATGTCTGTTGGACACTGACTCCCACCCATGCAGCTGTGTGTGAAAAGAGGAAACAGCACCAGTGACACAAACCAGACTGACTGGTCTCACTAGTCTTGTCAGTCTCAAGTGGGTACCAGGGCAGCCAGCAGTCCTGCCGCATTTCCCTGGCCTGCTCACCCAGGTGGTGCTTCCTCAAACACGTACCACCTTCTCACCATCCACGCGCTCTCTCTGATGATGATCTCACTTCCTATTTCATGGAGAAAATAGAAGCACTGAGAAGAGAGCTTCTGCCCACTCACCACCACACCTACACACCTGGCAGCACCTGCACCCACATGCCCTGCCTTCCTACCTGCTACTAGGCTGAGATGCCTGGGTCCTCTCCACAGCCAGCCCCACGGCCTCTCTCATTAGACGCCCATCCCTTCTTGCCTACTCAAGGAAACTGCTCTCGCTCCTACAGCATCGACTTGTCCTCCCTCTGCTGAACCATGCCCATCAGCATACACCTAAAAAAAAAAAAGCAGACTCTTCACCCCACACACCCCTCTAACTTCTGCCTCATTTCTTTGCCTCTTATTTATAGCAAAAGTCTTTTTAAAACTTAGTCTATATTCATTGTCTCCAATTTTTCTCTTCTCAGTCCCTCTTGCACTTACTCCAATGAGGTATTTATCACCGCCAGTCCACCGAGACCATTATCAAGATCACCAGTGACCCGGGGCACCGCTGGTAGGCAGAACCCTGGAAAGGTATTTTTTCAGGGTCCTTGTCTATCTAAACAATTTGATTTTAAAATGCACTTCAAAAAAAATGTATTTTAAAATTTGTGGGCCCATGTGAGATGTTGACATTTATCAATGAAGATTTAGAATCATCAGGAGCTTAGAGGGACTTACATATTGTTTACTGTTCTGTTCTATCACTGCACACGAAGATTCTTTATAGAGTCCAGGCACCAAGTACTTCTGTTCAGATGCAAGAAATATCTCTTCTTGCTCTTTTGGCTAATGTTCTATCTCTCACAGCAAGAAAAAGGCAGGAGCACTGTTACTGCTCACAATGTCATGCTTTGAAACCTGTTTGTGTTGAAACAAGACTGTTTTAGGGTTGTGTTTTTTGTTTGTTTGGGGTTTTCTTTATGCCTCTGTCGTTCTCTTAATACCATTTATTTGATGCTGATTGCATCATTACTTATGACATTACATCATCCATCACAGCAGCTGTGCATGCTGGCTTTCAATCACTATCAAAGGTTGTCTCTGTGCTTCATTGATGATGACCAAGAATGTAAGCTTTACCCAAAATAAGCAGAAAAATAGGAATGATAATCCATTTTCTGATTATGTTAAATTTTCTGATTGGAATGTTACAGTGTTAGAATAGAACAACATGTCTTCGAACCATGTATTCTCTTTAATTCTTTAGGCCGTAATCACACTACATTTTTAGAATATGATCACTTCCAGTTATTGCCTGTACGCCTGCGTCCACACACCACTACCAACAGGGAGGAAAGGCAAGAAGACATGGAAAGAGCAAGAAAAACAGTCTCATTCACGTAAGGAATGTCCATTCCTTGTTGGGCATAGCTTCAAGACAGACTTGGGAAAGCACAGCATGACCATATCATGTGGAGGCAAGAGAGGACGTGGGTTGGAAGAACCTGTTGGCATGCGTGGCAAAGCAACAGTCTTAAAAGCTCTCAAAGGAGCTATGCATAGGCATGCCTGAAGGCCTTCCTGATAGGTGGTATGAAGCCTGTGGAGGACAGGGTGACGACCCCAAGAGGCAAGGGAGTATACAGGGTAAAGGATGCCTGCCACTATCCCACACCTTTGAGTGCTAAAAGTCAGAGATGGCACTATGCTGGAACATAGGTAAAAGCTGCGGCATGGGCCCACACATACAGCTCAAGGCTGCCTGTTGGCAGTGGATCAGCAGCAGCCCAGTGCAGTGCACTCGCACTGTGTCTGATGTGAGAGTCACTCTAAATCAGTGTGTCAGTGCCATTCTGGTGACCCGATCTCACACAATCCCACACCAGCCAGCAGAAACAATCCAATTGCCAGACTGCCCTCCCAGACCAGGGTCCAGCCAAGAACCCTCAGATGATTCCACTGACACAAATTTGGAGTGCCTTGACCTAACAAGTCAACCCTGCACATAGAACGCAGATTCAGACAGTGTTCGAAAGGGGAGAAAACAAAGATTGGGGTCCACACAGATCCCTATCTAAAGACAGGAGCTGCCATTTATCCCTAGTCACCTGGGGGGTCTGCCATGACTAAACCAGCTCTACTGGAATCAGAAATCAGAAAACCCCACATATTTTGCCACTGCCATTTATGCCCTAGCTTCCCTCCAGGGATCCTCATTTTTGTTCTGGGTTTGACCTCACTCATGATTACTTTAAGGCCCAGGTACAAAATTCCTCATTGTCAAGAATTATTTTTTTATGGTCTCAAAAATTCATCAGGAAGTTTGTTTTTTCAAAGATGCAATAGAGTCACAGAATTTCCCAGCTTGAGGGGATTTGAGACATTCATAAAATCATAGACATCCAGGCCTGGAGAAGCTTTAGACCAATTCTTTCTTTCTGAATTCACTCTTTCCAAGCCTCCTCTCATTGTTTCTGTAACATCCAATGCCCTGATTTCCCTCTTATCTTTTTGGCCACTCTTCAGTCTCTTTTGCAGGCTACTCTTTCTAGGGCTAAATCTTCATACCCTTGCTCACTCTAGAATCCCCAAGTGATCTCATCCAGACCCATGGCTTTAAATACCATCTATATGCTGATGATTCCCAAATTTATGTTTCTAGCCCCATACTCTCCACTGAGTTTTAAGCTCATATATCCAGCTGTATGTTCATTGTCACTGGTATATCTCACAAACATCTCAAACTTTAAGTGCTTAAAAATAGACTCAAAATTTTATCACCCATATCAACAAGTTCCTCCCCTAGTCTTCCAATCAAAGGAAATGGCTCCACTATATACCCAGATGCCCGAACCTGAAACCTGAGAGTCCTTCTTGCCTACTTTCCTTTCCCTCACTCTCACATCCAGTCTATTAAAAAATTCCATTTTCCCACCTTTTCTCAAGTGCATCTACTTATCTTCATCTCCAGTGCCAACATTCTTAGTCCAAGCCATGATCATCCCTCCTCCAGACCTCTCCAGTAATGTCCTAACAGGTTTTCCCTGTTCCTCTATCATTTCAATCCATTCTCCATGTAGCAACTGCAGAATCCTTCCTTTCAAGATGTGAATTTAAATATTAAATCTTTCAATGGCTCCCCCTGCACCTAGAATAAAATCCAAACTCCTACAATTGCTTAATATGGTTCTGTCCCTCTAACCTCATCCCATACATCCCCCCTTGCTCACTGTGCTCCAGCCTTGCTGGCCTTTCATTGCCTTGAGCTCCGCGAGCTCTTCTACCCTTGGGGACTTTATACACTAGGACCTCCTGGAATGCTCTTCCACTAATTTTTTTCTTTTAGTCATAGCTTGTCATGGTGTTAAACACATCTACAAATTCTTAGACTTTAACCTATCAAAAGGTAGAATCTAATTCCCCTCCCCTTGAACATGGACTGGCCTTAGCAATTTGCTTCTCATGAATAAAATGCTGTAGAATTGACTCTGTGTAAGTGCTAGCACTAGGTCAAAAAAGATGATACAGCTTCCAACCTAGTTCTCCCTTGGGAGGCTCACTCTTGGAACCTGGCCACCATACTGTGAAAAAGACAAGCAGCCACACGGAGAGGTCACATGCAGGTGTCTCAGTTGACAGCCCCAGCTGAGATCCCTGACAACAGCCAGCAGCAACCACTAGACATGTAAATGGGGACACCTTCAGATGAGTCCAGTCCCTAGCTTCCAAGCTGCCCCAGATGATGCTGGGTAGAGCAGAGACACACTGCCCCCACCAAGCCCTGCCTAAATTGTAGGTTCATGAGAAAATAATTGCTGTCATTGTTTGAGCCAGTAAGTTTTGTGGTGGTCTGTTACATAGCAGTGGATACCTGGAACACAGCTGATAATGTCCCCTTCTCAAAACTGCCCGCTCTGACCGTCCTAAGTGTCCTTTGGCTCCATCCATGACTAGAAAGTGATTATTAACCTCAATGCTTAGCCTGGGGCCAGGCACACAGGAGGAGCTCAGTAAATATTTATGGCATGATTGGATGAGTGAGTAAATCCTCTTGTCACATTTGAAGTTATCAGCCATTGATAAGATAGAGGTTTGTTTAATCATTCGTAGGGTGGTGACAACAAACATCAATTCCAAGAGAGGAAAGGATCATTATGGAATGTGCTGTCCTATACTGCTGTGCAGGATTGGGGGCAGACTTCATGACCACCACTCAGGGGCCTTAGGTGGCCAGGAGTCATTTGGGTCTGCAGAGGTACATGGGGGTGTCCTAACAATACTAGTCTTGGTGTCAATGCAGCAGACAGTATGCCTTATCTTTGTTGAGGAAGCAAGGGGCTGTTTTTGTTGTCTGTCATGCCTGCCTGCACGTGTCTTTCTCAGAAGTGGGCATATTCGCAATATGGGAGACAGAAGACCAGGGGATGGAGGCAGAGAAGTTTCAGAGAATCATTCTTGCTGGAGATGCTGCACTTCAGCAGAGCTGATAATGACAACATGTCAGACGATTGAGTTTCGGGCTGGTTCCTGGGGGCCCTAGTCATCGCTTTCTGCTCTGACGTGTGGTTTCCTTGGCGACAGGACGGCTGCTGGGCGGACAGCAGCTTTGGGGCCGCCTGACTAGCTCGGATGCTAATGGGCTCTGACAGCTTTCATTGGGATGAAAAGATTTAGGGTCCCTACTGGCTTTCTTAAATTAAACCCTCCCTCCTGGAGTGAGTTTGTTCATAAACGTTGCGTTAGATTAGGAGAATTTTCCTGTGAGCACAGAGTCCCTTTACCACAGAGGTTGACTTGTTGGGGCTGCTCGCAGAGTTTCCGAGGTCAGGCTCCTCACAGCAGCCCAGCCAGGCAAGGATACACCCTGGTCGGTGTCCCAAGGAACACCTCTGAGGGCGTGTACCGAGCAGTATCAATAGGAACACAGGAACCACTCCAGTTATTTTAACAGAGGTAATTTAATCTAGGCAATAGGTGAGGCAGGTATTGGAGGCTGAAAAGGCAAAAAGAGAATATCAAGGTAAAGAAAGGCAGGAAGCAGCTCCACTTCTGTGGCTGGAGAGCAAAGGGGAGAGATGGGGGTTCTGGTCAGAGGCTTGAAACAGGGACCTGCAGAGCTGAGGCCCAGATCCCCAATGAGGGGTGACTGCCTGGTATCTCTGAGACTGGTGCTGGATGTGTGGAAACAACTGGAAATTGGGACACATTGCCATGGGAAGGAACTGTCACAGCAAGGTGGAGAGTCATTGCTGGAGTGATGCTCGCAGGAACAGGAAGCAGCGGGGAAGGAGCAGGCCCACTCCCAGCCCCTTATGGACAGAGCCTGAGCTGGAGCCAGTTGGCCACAGAGAACTGGCGTGCAGAGTCCTGGCCCCAGAGTCACAGAGTAGAGGATGGAAGGGTGGGTCTGAGCTGACTGACATCGGTTTCATCACCAGCACTGGGAAGCTGAAGAAAACAGTCATGGTGGGGGACCAGATGGAATACCTGGCCAGGAACATCCACACCCACCCTTTCACTGTGGAAATCATCTAATGTTTACTTAGTTCCTTGCACAGTACAGGCATCTTTTTACATTATCTTATTTAAAGGCAGATAATGGTACCTGCCAGTGTGTTCTGACACTGAGGAGAGTGGAGACTGTCCCAGTGTCCAGCATTGGTCCCTTTCGCCTCAGCCTTGACCCTGAGCTCTGGCTCCCAGGGCCTGGAACAGCCTGGTGTGCCCTGACCTGTGGCCCCCTCATCTAGTGGACTCCCCAGATCTGGAAGTTTCCACCTTGTTCCTCTAGAGCAGGTGGACAGGTCCCCAAGCAGGACCGTCACCTTCCCCAGCCCTGTTTCAGCTGGAATAGCTCCACAGCATTTGCTCCTCACATTGGGTTTCTAAGCCAGCTGACATTTGAAGAGGAGGTTCTGCAGGAAACAACAGCTTGGAAACCCTTACCCTAAAGAGGAGTCCTTCAACCCGCTGGCTGCCATTGAGCCAGCAAGGCTCGCTTCCTATAGTCTCCTCTTCTGAGATGTCCTCTGTCCCTACCAGCCTCAGGCAGATGTCAGTCCCTGCTTGTCCCCTACAGAAGCCAACCGTCTCCCAAATCCCTTAAGAGTATTCTTTCAAAGGCATGTTGGTGGGTGGTCTGCTGGGTGCTCTCTCTCTGGGCACATGGGTTGTACCTGTTTGTACGCAGTGGAGTTTGAAGTACTATTTTTTGCTCATTTGTTAATTGGTGTGTTTTTCCTCAAGAAGCCTTTTAATCCACCCTAGAGGAAGGAAAGGGTGGGGAAGGGAGTGACTCAGTAAGGAGGGAGGAGTAGGATTTTTCCTTTCCCAGACGGACCCCAGCCCCACAGCTGCCCCTAACATGCGCAGAAGTATAACCAGAGCCAGTTTGCCTGCGTTCCCGCCTTTTCCTCACACCCCCAACTCCCCCCAGCAGGCAGCGAACAAACACCTCCACCCGCATGTCTAAACTCTATCCAAAGCCTTGCTAAAGACAGCTGCCCTTGGTTGTCCCTGAGGCCTAGGTGAGCTCACCACAGACAGGACCAGTGGGGAAGAGGCTGGGGCATTTGGGCAGAGAAATTGGATCCCAGGTACCCAAGGCATAGGACAGCGAGAAAGGACTGACCCTGGTTGGCACAGACTTGGCCCTTGGACTTGTCCTGTGGGGCGGGATTGGCCCCCACCAGAGCCAAAACAGGGCTCCTGAAACAATGGTCCAGGACTGCAGCCTGAGAGGACAAAAGAGGCCTGCCTGGGCACGACGGAGCGCAGGGGAGAGGTTGCCCTGCAGCCAGCCTCCTTCCGAAGCCCCCACCCAAGCAAGCACTCCTGAGCCAGCGTGAGAAGCAACATCAAGGTGTGGGCCAATGCTCGGCAGCAGCACTGCGCGGCAGAGGGGGCAAGAGCCGTGCAGGCTGGCCAGGGCGCCATCTGCTTAGACGGAAGGCTGCACAGGCCACCAGCATCCCAGCAACACAGTGAAGAAGGCGCGCTTCCAGGGCTGAACACTGGGCCCTTCCCTCTCTTGGCTGATGATGGGGCGGTGGGGGGCTGGGGGGTGGCAGAGAGGAAGGGAAAGAGACACCCGGTTGCATATTCTAAAAAGCCCAAATATGACATTTCTTCACCTTGGTGCACTCGCCAGTTTTAGGCGTCTTCCCCACTCTGCCCCAAATCCCCACTCTCCTACACTCAGAGTTCTTGAGTTTACTGCCTTTTATTTTAATACGTAATACATTTCTTTAAACCTTTTCCCGTGGAGAAACTCAAAGGCAAAATCAGATGGAAGAGTACAGCGAACCCCCATGTGCCCTTCATCAAGGCTTAGCACCATCAGCTCGGAGTCAATCTTGTTCTGTCCAAACTGCCGCCTATGTCTCCCCTCCCTGTATTATTTTGAGGCAAGCCCACGTATCCTTGATTTCATCGATTAAGGCTTCAGTATATGTGTCCTAAAAATGATTCTTTCTAAAAAATATAACCTCAAGGCCTTTAGCACACCTAGACTAAAAAAAAAAAACACCTTAACATCTTGCACTATGCACTCAGTGGTCTCATTTCCGTGTCTCCTAAATACCACCCGTGGTATTGTGGGAAGGGCACTGGCAGAGGACAATCCGCAACGGACAACAGCGGGCCTGGCTGTGGCCCGGACCAGGCGGGTGCCAAAGGTTCGAGTGGGGGAGGAGATGGTGGGAGATGTCCAGGGAACATGGGGACTGCAGGCCAGGACCGAGCCGAGGGGGACAGAGTCCTCCCCCATTCCTTCCCAGCCCGAAGGAAAAGAGAGGCTGGAGGAATAGGGGCTGTGCAAGAACCCCCTGTGAGAGAAGTGAATTTTTCCTGAATGCTGGGGAGTATTCATTATCAAAAATAGAAGTGTACACCTGTCACCTCGGCAGGCTCCAGGGACGAGAGTGAATTTCCTCGGGAGGTAATCAGTGTGCTGGGCTGGAGGGAGGGGGCAGGAAGAGGTCTTGGATTTGGTGAGTGTCAGACCTAACGCTACCCCTTTGGAGAGGGCGATGGAAAGGGAAAAGCATGTAGACTTTGTCCTCATACCAACCTAGGCTTACCGCCTGCCGCTGCCAGTTACTAGCTGTGTAACCTGGAGCAAGCTCTTAACCTTTCTGAGTCTGTTCCCTTGTCTCTAAAGTGATAAAATGGGAAACTTAAAAGGCCCCTAAAGGGATAGATCCAGGAACACATGTGAAATGTCTCATCAGCACTTAGCCAGAGAGAGCCCAGCTGCTTGCTGGTTCTTTCCCAGCCTCTATCTTTTTCCCTTGACATCTAGATTCAGTCACACAGGTAGCCGAGGAGACCGAGCTCTGAGAGGGCTCACTGTGACAGAGATTCTCAGTCTTCATCTCCCATGCCATGTGGTCCCCAGGTGGCTATCACACTGGTGGGAACTCCAGCCTTTCTCCTCCACTCAAGAAAGCCTTCCAGAATGCAGGTGGGGCGGGAGAGAGGTTGTCTGGGACTGGGACATTATAGGATAGCTGAGGACAGCAGCAGTGACCAGCCAACGGAGAGGGCAGGAGAGACAGCGCTCTGAGACACCAGGGTTGGGGGGCGGGGAATCAGACAGCCCTGGAAGCTCTGTGAAGGAGGAGCCATGTTTATGACCTAGCGCCAGGGCTCCAAGGGCGTGTGACCCGTGCAGTATCACAGAGTCCCGTGCTTGGAAGGGCTTGCACTTCATTTATAAATGCCTTGCTGTCACCATCTTGAACTTGTTAAAATTTTTAACAAGGACCCCACATGTTCATTTTGCAGTGGATCCCACAAATCATGCAGCCAGCCCTACCTGGCACCAACCTGCCAACTGTGTGGATTCCTGCAGCATCCCCACTGAAGTAGAGAAAGCAGATCCCAGCTGATGCAGCCTGGTGGGCTTCAAGAGCAGGTGTTTACATGGAGACAGAAAAGATGAGGGACCATCACATGGTTCCAGGGACCACCCATGGTGTCTAGGACGGGTGGGCAGGGGACTGATGCATTCGAAGAAAAGGAAAGAGTCTAAAGTCTGGAGGTCTTACAGACACCACTAGTTTGGGTGGAAATAGAAGTGTGATTGAGACACAACAATGATTTTATTATTTACTGATAATAAAAACTACCCAGCCCTCAAGCTGGGGCTTGAAGATTTCACAGGTAGAGCACATGGTGTGGCCGGGCTGGGGCCTTGGAAAGCAGAGCTTAGTGGAGGATCGGGCAAGCTGCAGCTGTAGGTGATGGGGTCAGGATGGCGATGGGAAAATGTGGGGAGAATGGGGGCAGTGGAGGTCCCAGCCCTCTGCAAGGGTTGCAGGACGAGACTGGAGAGGGGGACGCTTGAGCCCCAACAGGTTTCCAGCACCAAGATTGATGGACAAAAAAAAAAAAAAGAGGAAGACAAATAACAGGAATGGGACACCAGAAAAAAGCCAGGTGGGCTGCCTGGGAAGACAGTGAAAAGGCTGACTAAATGTAGTCTGGGCACTAGCTCGTTGGACAGGTAGATGGCCACGCAGCTCAGCAATCAGAGGGAAGCTGGGTTGCAGAGTGGAAAGCCTGCGGATTCTGGCACCAGATGGCCTGGGTTCTAACCCTACCTCTGCTACTTGTTAAATGAGCCATCTTGGCCCAGTTATTTAACCTCTGCACCTGAGTTTCCTCGCTATGAAACGTCAATTTGAATTTTTTTTTATCTTACAATGTGCCTTTTGAATTAATATATGTAAAGTACTTAGAACAGTACTTGACACCTAGTAAGTGTGCTGGACAAGTCATGCACTTGCTTTTATCATTATTATGACCGGTAAATAACACCTTGTGTGTGTGCACGTTGCAGCCGTCAGCCGCTAGCGGAGACGTGACTCCTTCACCTGCTGGCGCCGGAGGCTTAAACATCACGCAAGAGGCACCGGAAGGCGGCAGCCCCCCCTCCCTCCCTGGTTAACATTTCTAAAGTATCTGTGAGGTCCAACTGCGCAGGGAGCCAACGCCCCCCTAACTCAGAAGAGGCGGTGGTCCACCCCGCGACAGGCACCTGGCCTGGCGCGGCCGCGACTACCCCACCCCCACCAAGCGCCAACACCTCTGGGCGGCGGCCGCCACCTGGAGGCCACCTCAAGATCTGCGGGGATGCCGCAGGCCCTTGGGAAGGTGGCAGAATCCTTTCATTCTCTTTTATCCTTTATTAAGCCACTGCTGTGTCTTAGGCTCTGGTGACACGGGTGGAAATAAAGCTAACGTCCGGTCTCCCATGACATCTATGGCTTGATGGAGAAGATAGATCCTTGACAAATAATTCAATGTGTAACGCTAGGGCTGGGAAAGAGATGGATACAAAGGAGGGAATAACCAGAGCGCCTGGGTGGCTCAGTCAGTGAAGCGGGACTCTTGATCTCTGCTCAGGTCATGATCTCAGGATTCTGGGATCAAGCCCCACGTAGGGCTCCACATTGGGGGTGGAGCCTGCTTAAGATTCTCTCTCTCCCCCTTCCCCTGCTCATGGTCGCTGGCTGTCACTCTTTCAAAAAAAAAAAAAAAAAAGGAGGGAGTTAACCAACCACCCAAGACATTTATTGGTGCCAGGTGCCATTAAAAGCACTAGAAATAAAGAAAGGAACAAAACAAGCTCCTGCCCCTGAGGAGCTCATCACGGGTAGGACAGACAGGCAAACTTAGAGGTAAGGGACAGAGTTAAGAATGAGCCAGCCCGGGATCAGAGGTGTCCGGAGGGAGGTCAGGGACATCCTCCAGGAAAATGTATTCCTTGAGTTCAATTTTAAAGAATGGGCAGGTTGGGAGGTGGGGGCGGGGTATCTTTTGTGAAATTGTGGAAGGAAAAAAAAGATATGGGTTGGAGAGTGGCAAGTTCTGTGTCTGAAATACAAGGAACATGGAAATGAGGGGCTGGGACACCGGGCTGAAAAACGAGTTTGGAGCCAGATCGTGAAGGGCTCCATTTGATGAGTGAAGAAGTCTGGACCGGATCTGGAGGACAGCAGGGAGCATCCCAACATCCTCAGCAGAGACCTGCGTTCGCTCTGAGATGCAGAAATGAGGACAGGTGAGAATATTAGCAGCTCAAACTCTTAGGTGCCAGAGACAAGCTGAGCACTTGGCACCCTCTACATAAGCCTATGGGCTACTATTATCATTCCAATTTAACCAATGGAAAAAACAGGCAGCCATCAAGTGCCGGCTACACTGAAGTTAGGTTCAAACTCGTGGGCCAGCTGCAGGCCTGCGCAATTCTGCGGACAGCAGAGCCAGCTCTGCGGGTTGGGGGGAGCAGGGGCTAGAGCCAAGACCCACTCTGTGGGGGCCATCAGCAGTATGAAATGATCTGCAAGATGAAGAATAGGAAAGAGCTGACAACCAGATTATTAGGAAAAATTCACTTTTGAGATAATCAATTGTTAGACCTGGAAAAAAACCTTACGGCTCATCCAGAACAACCCCATTCTGCCGTCAATTCGGGCACTGATTCAAGCCACATGAGTCTGCACCATATCTCTGCCTCCCGCCCCAGCCCCCGGAAAGCATGAGCCCTGCATGTTCCCAAGTGCAGGCCTCCGCTGGATCTCAGCCTTGTGCCTACTCATGGACACCACTTCATCCATCGGCCCCTCTCACACGACCTGAACATTTTTTTTTTTTTTGAGAGAGAGAGAGAGAGAGTGCATGCACGTGAGGGGGGCTCAGTCCCACCACCCTGAGATCATGACCTGAGCCGAAATCAAGAGTTGGTCGCTTAACTGACGGAGCCACCCAGTTGCCCCAAACAATGGTTTTATCTTTCTTTCTTCTGAAGGAAACATGGACATGTTCCCAAAACATGCAGATGTACTATAATTTCTTCCATCTAAAATTTTTTTTCAATTGAAAAAATCCCATTGATCCCAGATCTCTCCCACTGCCACCATTCTATTACATCAATCCTCTTCAAAAGAGTTAATTATACTCAGACTGCACTTTCTCTCCTCTTAGCCTTTCTTGAACCCACTTCAATCAGTTTCATTCCTGTAACGCCACCCAAATTGCTCTCGTGGAGGTCACTAATCACTCCACAGCACGTCTCGAGTCAGTTGAGAGTTCTCATCTTGGTGACCTGTCAGCAGCATTCAACACTGTTGTGTGTCTTCACTCGGTGCCTGAAAGCTCTCTACGCTTTTCTCTACCTGCATCCACTTCCTAAGGATCTAACTTGGCCTCCCGCTTACAACTCCCAAGTGTGTATTTCCAGCCTGACTTCTCCCGGGAAATCAGACCCGTATATCCAGCTGCTGACTTAACATCTGCACTTGGACCCTGATGCCTGATATGAATCTCAAACTTAGTGTGTCCAAAAACAAGCTCTGAATCCTCCCCTCAAGCCCCACTCCTCCCACACCCCTTCCCATCTCAAGCAATGAAAAGCCCAATATTCCAGTTGCTCAGAACCAACCCTTTCATCCTGAGATCTGAATTTGTCAGGATAAATTGGGTTATGCTGCAGTGACACAGAACCCCCAAATCTCAGAGGCATCACACACAAATGTTTATTTTGTTGTTTGTGTCCAGCCTGAGCTGGTAGGAGCTCTATGCATCGTGTTCACTTAGGGACCTGACCAAATATTTCCACGTGCTTTGAGGTAGGAGAAGGCATGTTACAAGGTCTTGCTCTCACGCTTAAATGCCATGCCCATTTCTTCTGCTCGTATTCTGTTGTCCAAAGCAAGTATGGCCACACCTAACTTAAAGGAGGGTGGAAAATGCGAGCCTATGTGCCAAAAGCAGAAAACAACTGAAATATCGTGCACAGCCCTCACCATCCTCGACCCCTCTCTCTCCCCGCACCAACATCTTTCACTTGGGTCGTTGCAATAGCTTCTTTACTGGACTTTCTGCTTCTGCCCGTGGCCCCCTTGGCCGATTCTCCACACAGCACCCTAGTGATTCTTTTAAATGTGTCACCCCTCTTCTCAGACCTTTCCGATGTTTCCCATCTGAAGGAGGGTAATAGAGTCCTTACAGTGACTCATACGGCTATGTAAGCTGCCCACCCTGTTCCCACTTCTCAAACCTAATCTCCTACAACCACCTCTTTTGGATCCCTCCTGTTCAGCCCTGTTGGGCCCGGGGGTTTCTGGGATATGGAGCATGTTCAGCCTCAACACCTTCACACGTGCTTGCTCCTTGCACCTAAAATGCTCTCACCAGGTAACCATGTGTCTTTCTCCTTCAGATCTCCGCTCAAATGTCTCCTATTCATAGAGGCCTTCCCTGATCACCTTTAAAATCACAATCACACACACACACACACACACACACACCAGCAGCAGCACTCCCCATGCCCCACCCCCAACACTGCTTTATTTCTCTTGAGAACTTGTCACTGCCTGGCATATTATATATTTGGTTTAATCTGCTTAACATCTGCCTCCGCAACTAGAATATATGTTTTATGCAAGCAAGAATTTTGTTTTATCACCGCTGCCTCTCCAGGGCCTGCAACATAAAACAAGTTGAACTTGAGGAGGTGAGGCCCAAAGCTTGTCAATGCAGAGCTTGAAATAAACTGTCACTCTCCAGACCTTCTATCCACAGCTCTTCCCAATATACCATGAAGCATCTTGAAAAGCCATATGCGGGCCCAGATTGCCCTGGGGAATGAAGAGCTGCTCATTTACCCGAGTCAGAACTCAGACCAGGGCATGCGAAATCTCCCTGTGCATCCCTGTGGGAAGTGTGTGTGTGCAGGGGACGGGGGAAGCCACTCTGCACTCCACCATGGGTGGTGAGGCCTTTGTGTAGGGAGCCACATGCAGACACCCAGGAAGGCAGACTCCATCAGCGGTGATGGAACATTCATGATTGGCACCTAAGGGTCTACCAGACCTATTATTATTCATGTAATGGAAATAAACGGAGACTTAATACAAGAAGTGTTTATGGGGGGAAAGGTGTGTTGACCAAAAAAACCCATCAGGGCCAGAGCTGCTCCAGCGCCTTCATCCCCAGCACCTGCTCTGGTCCCAGTCCCAAACCCAGCCTTCCCTCTGGCCTCCTCAGCCCCAGAAGCAGCATGTAGACTTCCTGCCCCAACACGGCCTGGCCTCAGCGTGGGCCCTGGTGCTGACCAGCAGGCTCTCCCGGCATGGGGTCTGGCCAGGTCTCGTCACGGCGTCCTCCGTCACGGACAGCGACAAGGAGTCCCAGAGCAAGCGCACAGCCTGAGTGGTCCGGCCGCTGCTGGGGACCGTGCACACACGCTCGTGTCGGACTTGGAAGTCAGCAAGTGCTTCGCAGCGCCGCCCAGCTTGTGGGAGGAGAGGACTCGGCTAAGGATGCGTACACGTTGCCCAAGAATGTATCCCAGATGTGCCCCCCCCGGGCTGATGCAGCACCTCACAAGGCACTCTGCCCTGATCCGTGAGCCCTGCGCTCGGGGTGGGGGGCGGGCCCATCCTCATGCCCTCACCGTGGACTCAGCTCCGGAACGGCCAGATGAGCATCAAAGCTACATCAGCACTTTCACGGAGCCCCTGGGAAGGCCATGGGTGACATTCAGGCTTCAGACAGTGGAATGTGTGTGTCGTAACACCAAATGCATCGTAGTTAACCTGCTCATGAACCTGTTCTGGGCCCCCAGGGGTGATCCAGAACATCCTGCTGGTAATCGCCGCTCTCCCCCCATCATTACTGATTCTGTCTCTCTAATCTTCTAAAGATTCAACCATGCTCAGTGCCTCTGGTGTCCTTTGCCTTCTGGAATCCACCCCACCCTCCCCCCAGCTGCTCTGGTCCAGGTCAGGGATTGCCTCCCTATGCCAAATGCCATGATCAGTGGCGCACCTGCTTTTCTGCCTCATCTTCCAGACCTCTCAATTTTAGAAATCCTCAAGATTTAGTCTGTAACATCTCTTTTCCCTTATTTATATTCACTTTTAAGGTGATCTCATCCAGTTCCATGATTTTAATACATATATAAATTTAGGACTCCTCGATTTTTGTCTCCAACCTTAACATTCTGCCGAACTTCAGGCCCCCATACCCAACTACCGACTCAGCGTCTCTGTCAGGACATCCAATTAGCAGCACCAACTTCACATGCCCTAAACCAAACTGTCTCCTTCCTCTCCTTTCTCCCTCCCTCCTTCCCTTTACCCCTTCCTTCCTCTATTCCTTTCTTTCTTCTTAAATCTTTTCTCCCTCTCCCTCTCTTGCTCTTTTACTTGTAATGGGGAATTTCAAACATCTACAAAATAGACAGACTGGTCTAATGAATGCCCATGTACCCATCACACAGATTCAACTCATGACCAATCTTTCTTCTCTTCCCCCTGAAGCCTGTATCATTTTGAAGCTAGTCCCAGAGATACACACTGTGTCACTTTATCTGTGTGTATTTCAGTGTGTGTCTCTCAAAGATAGGCCTCATGTTTATGGCACCTGGGTGGCTCAATCGGTTAAGCGTCTGCCTTCAGCTCAGGTTGTGATCCCAGAGTCCCGGTATCCAGTCCCACATCCGGCTCCCTGCTCAGCGGAGAGTCTGCTTCTCCCTCCACCCCTCACCCCACTCTCATGCTCTATCTCACTCTCTCTCTCTCTCTCTCAAATAAATTTTAAAAAAAGACGTCACATTTAAACATGATCATCATACCATTATTGCACTCACAGAAAATAACAGTTCCTTCATATGACCTCATACCCAGTGTTCCAATTTCCAATGGTCTCATTAAGTTTTGGTAAGCTTGTTTGTTTGAATCAGGATCCAGAAGAGATGGACACAGTGTGATTGTTTGATACACCTTTAAAGTCTCTTTTAATCCCTAGGTTCTCTCCCCCTCTCTTTTTCCTCTTCAATGTATTTGTTGAAACAAGACCATTTGTCCTACAGAGTTTCCTTAATTTGGGATTTTGCTGAATGTCCCACCTGTGTATTACCTACAAATCAGTATTTAGATTCTAGGGGCGTTAGCGTAGCCTTCCATCAGGAGGCAGCTAATGTCTGTCTCTCTCTCTCTTTTAATCATACTCAAAGCAGTTTATGCTCACTGCCTGGGTCCATTACATCATTAGCGTTGTCAAATAGTGACTTTTAAATTCTGTAATTCTTTATTCCTTAGCTGAAATACTTCTGTAAAGACAAATGTCCCCTCATCTACTATTTGGTTACCCCGAGGTATAGTTTGCATAGGAAAGACAGTATAAATGCTTGACTTTTTTTTCCTATATTAACCAGTTTTCAAAATACTGAGTTGGTTCCTCACCATTCTCCAACAGAGACCAATTAAGTGACCAAATTTACTATCACCATAAACTCATGCATTCGAACATCTTTGAGAATGTTTCAATCCATCACAGTCTTATCTCTCTTGGTGCTCACACTATCCCATCTTTAGCATGGGGCTTCGTCCTTCTGACAGGGACAGGGCCCCAATTGTCTTCGATGGGCCTTTCTGTCTGGTATTTTAAGATGCTCGAGGATCACGTGGTACATTTCCTGCCCCGGACCTAGGACCAGCAAACCTGGGAAATGGTATTTCAAGACCACAGTCTGGGTGCTGGGGTGATTGTTGTTCCTGAGGTGGTTCAGAATAGATCTCTTGATTTTGCTCCTCCAAACCTGCCCCGTCCCAGTTCTCACCCACGTCACTGGAGGACAACTCCATTCTCTGAGTTACTCAAGCCACAAACCTTGGATCTTCTCTTGCCTTCACACCCCTAACCATTCTGTTAACAAGTCTATTGACTTTATCTTCGAAACATACCCAGTGTGAGAGCTCTCGCCACCGGCACTGCTACCTGCCTGGTCTGTCATCTCTCACCTGGTTTTACAGCAATCGACTCCTAACTGGCTTTTCCGTGTCTGCCTACTCTCTGCAGGGCGGTTAATGTGCTCTTTCTGAAAACGTAACTCAGGTCTCGGCATCCCTTTGCTCAAAACCATTTCCAGTGACTTCTCATTTCACTTGGAGCAAATTCCAAGAGGCTTACAATGGTGTGCAAGGCCTCACAGGACCTGGCTTCCAACTGCCTTCCTAGCTCATCCCCCCCACTCGCCCAGTCACACCGGCCCCTCTGTGGCTCCTCAGCAGCCCTTGCCTTTGCCTCAGTGTGGGCAGCCCCTCCCCCACAGAGGCTTGTGGCTCCCCCTCTATTGGAAACGCTTTCTTCTTTCCTCTGTAGAAAATAGCCACACTGCCCCCACACCATCAATCTCTATCCCCTAACCCTGCTGTATTTTTCTTCATAGCACTAACCGCGTGGGACATCATGGATGTTAGGTACTCACTCTCGCGCTATAAGGAGGTAAGGTAGGAGTTGATTTATTTTGTCCACTGCTGTATTCTCAGCATCAAAACAGTGGTCCTAATCATTGTTCAACCAGTATTTGCTGAATGAGTGAATTAAGGCAAGAGAGAGGAGGGAACATCTAGGGGTGAGGTTGGGCCTCTGGGGTAATTGGCTGGTTATGGAGTTCCAGGGGCCTAGGAGAAGGGTTGAAAGCTGGAATGAAAGAAGAATTAGACCAGAGAAAGAAACCGCAAACCTGCTGGAGCTGCAGGCGAGGGAAGGCCTCCAAGGAGGGAACACTAGCAGCACCAGCAACCGATGAAATCTGGGATGTCACGTGAGGGGCACTTTCCCACTGACCCTAAGCGGAGAAGATGCTGGAGCTAATGGAGGGAAAATTTGGCCTGTTTGGGGGGTCTCTGCCCAGCAACAGTGAGCTTGTGCAGGGAGGGGCCTGGGGACCTCTCCTTTAGCCTTTGGTGGTGGTGGTGTCATCCTGATCTCACTCTACCTGGTGAGGTGTTGCCAGTGAGAAAAAACACACAGCTCTCAACTGTCCCAGACTCTCTGAAACGTCCCTTCATGGTCTTCCACAAAAGTATCCCTCATTCAACCTCCAGACAAGTCAGGATTCAGCCTTGAGCCGTAAGCAAGAAAATTTATTCCAGGGAACTGGAAGAAACAGTGGTAGAAAGACAGTGTAAGCCAGAGAAAAATAAGCACTCCTGCGTTTCCATAAACACAAGAGAGCAAGAGAACCCAGAAGTCTCTGTGTTGGCGACATGTCAAACGAAGCTGGCTAAGCCCTGGGAAGCAACCCAGCGAGAGGCCCAGGGCCACGTGGATGCGAATTTCTCAGAATGCATTTCTCCACAGCCAGCTTGCTCTCTGCTCCCACCACAGCATTCAGGTGGAAAATTTAAAGTACTGATTTACAAGAAACCTAACTGACTTTTGATTTATTACATTGTTGATTTACAGTAAAGAACTGACTTTTCTTTTAGGCTGTCCAGGGTTGACCACTTGCCTTGGGAAGTCTGTCTCTTTAAGACAACCAGCTCTCTCTAGTCACAGCCTCGTGCTTCTGAGGCCACCTCTGCAGGGTGAGGACCTGCAAGATGGGGACCTAGGGGGACTGGGGTAATGGTGGAGCAAAGTGGGGATGGACAGTGCCCTGAATGCACACACCAGACAAAACCAGACAGTTCTACCTACACCTCACCACCCTCACCCCTGCCTCCCCGACCATCCTCTGGAGTGTTCAAGCCGTCTTAGCAATTTCTCCCTCCTCTTTCCTTTTCCTTCCCCTCCTCCTTTGAAATATTGTCAATAAGGAAACAAAGGAACACGCACTATTTTAAAATAATCTGCTTGTTTGGGGGGAATATAAATGAAAAAAACCCATCCAGTGTCTGAGGCTGGAGCAGCCTCCAGTCTTTAAGGTGAATCGCAGACCCAAAGAGGAGTTTGGGGACCAGGAGAAGCAGGACGCCGACGCTGGGGCGGGCCCTGCTGGGGAGAAGGGTGGCGTCGTTCCCACGCGTGACCACACGAGGGCGCCTCGGAGGCGGGGCTGCTGACAGCGCAGGGACGGGCATTTGCCAAATGGGATGGCGGCCGCCTCCAGAGGCGCCATCTCCTCAGCAGGGTCTGGGCCAGCGTCCGGGGCCAAGTGAGGTGGATACTTGCGCAGGGGCCCCGGCAGGCTGCCAGGTCACCCGGGCTCGGAAAGCGGGGGTCCCCCATGTGCTCCAAACTGAAGGCCCTTTCTCAGGTGCTTCTGGGACGGTGTTCTCCCCAGGGACTGGGGAGGGGAAGGGCACCCCAATAATACCCGATATTGGCCATATCATCCTCTTGGTGAGGGAGGGCTCAGAGCTCATTTCTGCGCTGTGACATTTCTTGCATCCAAGCGTTGTGAAGCAAATTCATAACTCGCTTCATGTATAATGTATGTAAACTGAATAATACACACGCGCCTCTCCCCCGCACGTTCGGTCTCTGGAGCATGGGGAAATGGCCTTGGGGCAGCACCTGGGGCTTTGAGATGTGCAGAAATTTGCCCAGGAAAGGGTCACTTGGCTTTGCCAAAAGAACGCGCTGGTCCCGTGGGGCGATTCTGGAATCCCAAGGTGAGGACATTCCTGGCATGACTGAGTAAAACAGAAAAATAGAAGCTCAGAGGCCTGCTGGTACGCCCTCCCCAGTCCCCAGCATCAGCAGACGGCTGCGGACCGTTCTGGCATTTCCCACTGCTTATTCAGAAGGAAAACATTTAATAAAACAGAGAGCACACGTTTGTCCCTCAGCAGGCCTGAAGCCCTGGGCCTGCCAAGGTACAGATACCTGTTTATTTCAGCGTCCCGAGCGGCGCCCTTCATGTCTGCTTTCCCTGGAAATGGGCTTGCAGCCTGGAAAACAGTGAACATGATGCAGAAAGAAATACGTTTATCGCTAAGTGAAAGAAGGGAAAAGGCCACATCATCTGCTGATATTGCAGTAAGGAAGGCCTCATCCCCCGCACATGGTTGGGAGCATGCGCTCCCTCGAGGGCCGGGTTTCTGAGGCTTCCAGCCAGGCTGGCATCCGAGCCTGGACCGCGGTGCCAGGCTGGTCAGGTAACCACGCCAGCAGCAGATGGAGCTTACAAAGAACAGCACATAAACAGTCAAGCGGGGCGGGAGCTTAAATCCCCTCGTTTTACAGAGCAAGATGGTGGGCCAGGAAGGAGGAGTGAGTTACCCACAGGACCTGTGGTGACAAATGTCACCCTCTGTCCAGACCAGTGCCCTTACCCGCCGGGGAAGAGAGGGGCGCATGTGAAACCTTGGCCAATTTCAAGAACATCTGGAAACACAAACAAAAACAACTGTTGTCCAAGAAGAAGAAAATAGAGGTCACCTGGGCTTCCCCTGTCAGGAAGCTCCGAAAGGCTGTAGAATATGTCCGGTCACTCTGCCTCTGTGTTTGCCTTTCCCTTTCTCGCTGTCTAATTCTGTGTCCAACGCCAGAGAAGACACTTTTCAGACACATCTAGGAGGGTTACAGCGTTGCCCGTGTCGTATGCCACAAAGGATGAGTTAATAATTCTCAAGATTCAGTATCAAACAGACCATATTTTCAGACCATCATGCCAAAAAATCAGAAACGAATAACAGAGTGATAGAGCCAAAAACATATTACTGGGAACTAAGAGAATATTTAATTTTTGAAAAGGGAATAAAAGAAAACTTTTGCCAAATTACTAATTACTTAGAATTCCAATGCAGTGTATCAAAATGTGTGGGACTTACCACAGTGGACAGAGGGAAACGTAACTTCAAAGACAAGCTACCCAACTCCCTGAAAAAGCTGGAACAGGTGCAATAAAGCAAGCTCAAGAAACAAGAAGGAAGAAGCACATCAGGGCAAACATTAATGAAGGGGGGAAGAAAAAAGAAAAAAAATTAACAGAACTCATAAGCTAATTCTTTAAAAAGATTAGTGAAATAAAATTCTGGCAAGACTGATCAAGAACAGGGGTGAGAAAGAGAGATTGTACACTGAAATATATAAATATACAATGGAGGGGAGGGACAAGCACAAACACAACAAAAATAAAAAATGCAATGACCCCTTTGAAGTCATCTTGCCAAAATATCAAATGTACGGGGCGCCTGGGCGGCTCCGTCAGTTAAGCACCCTACTCTTGATCTTGGCTCAAGTCACTATCTCAGGGTCATCATGGAGTCTGCTCAAGTTCCCTTTCTCTCTCTCCCTCTGCCCTTTCCCCGACTTGCGCTCTCTCTCTAAATAAATAAATATAATCTTTTAAAAAAATATCAGATGTACTTCTGATCAAGAGTTGAGATTACACAGGGGTGCCTGGGTGGCTCAGTCAGTTAAGCGTCTGCCTGCAGCTCAGGTCATGATTCCAGGGTCCTGGGATCGAGCCCCACATCAGGCTCCCTGCTCAGCGGGAAGCCTGCTTCTCCCACTGCCTGCTGCTCTCCCTGCTTGTGCTCTCTCTCTCTCAAATAAATAAAAAAAATCTTAAAAAAAAAAGAGAGTTGCGATTACACCACCAATTTACAAGGAATACGGAGGACAGAAGAACATGACAGACTAGAGATTCGATCATGGGAAACTAGACAAATAACATGATTCCTTCAGATGAGAGGAAAACAGAGTGGAGGGAGCAGAAGGTTGTGGAGAGATTAGAAGACAGGTCACCTGAGCACAAGGCATAGACTTTGCTTTGATTCTGATTTAAATTTTTTAAATGATATTTATTTATGAGACAACTGGAAGTTTAAACACTGGTGGTTTCTCAATGTTGAGGAATTACTAGTTTCTGGGAGGAGGTGATGGCATTGTGGATAGTAGAAAAAAAAGAGTCTTTGTCTTTTGAAGATTTATACGGGAGCATCTGCAGTTGTGATGATACAGTGTGAGAGGTTTGCTTCACGTTAATATGAGGGGCTGAGCAGGGGCAACAGGTGAAACAAGGTTGGCCAGGATTCGATAGCTACTGAAGCACAGGGGAGCCAGTAATCCTGTCTACTTTAGGATATGCTTGAAATTTTCTAAAATAAAAGTTTTAAAGTGTTACGGACAGGGGCACCTGGGTGGCTCAGTCGGTAAAGCGTCTGCCCTACAGCTCAGGTCATGATCCCAGGGTCCCGGGATTGAACCCCGCATTGGGCTCCCTGCTCAGCCGGGAATCTGCTTCTCCCTCTTCCCGTCCATCCACTTGTGCTCGCTCTCTCTCCCTCTCTCTCTCTCCCTCAAATAAATAAAATCTTAAAAAAAAACACAAAGTACTATGGACAAGTGTACATAAGCGATGTAACAATCTAGATATTATTGATGAATTTCTTGGGAAATATGAAGATACAGAATACTTCACTAGACCAATAAGCATCAAAGGAATTGAAGTGGTTATCTCCAAAGCCCCAGCCAGCCCCAGTAGGCTTCCCAGATGTGTTCCACCCAACTTCCCAGAGACAGATAATCTTTATCTCATCACAGATTGTTTCAGTAAATGAAATAAAGAGAGAAAACTGCCCAGCCTTCTTTGTGAAATTAATGTAATCTTGATTCAAAACCAGATCAGGACAATACAAAGGGGAAAAAATGACGGGCCTATTTCACTTATGAAAGAGAATGCAGAAAATAAGATAACTGAGCTAATCCAACAATGATATAAAAAGATAGACTTTATCCCAGCAATAAAAGATTTGCCAGCGAATGCATTGATGTTATTCATCACAGTAGAGACCAAAGGAGAAAAACCATGCATCTTTCTCAACAGATGCAGAAAAAGCATTTAACATAATACAACAGCTATTTAAGATTTTATAATTAAAAATCTTAGCAAAGTAGGAATAGAAAAAAAAGTTCCTTAAATTGGTACCCAAAACCTACAGCCAACACTTTTCTTAACAGAGAAAATTTAGGCACATTCCTTTTAAGATTGGGAATGAGACAAACATGTACTATGACCACTACTGTGTAATAGTGCTGGAGATCCTAACCCATGTGGCAAGAAAAGGGGAAAAAGGAGGTAGAGCAAATTGAAGGGAAAGATAAAACTTCAATTATTTATAAAATATATGATCTACATAGAAAAACCAACAGAATAAAGCCTATCATAATTAATAATAAAACTGAGCAAGGTTAGGGCGCCTGGGTGGCTCAGTCGGTTAAGAGACTGCCTTCGGCTCAGGTCATGATCCTGGAGTCCCGGGATCGAGTCCCACATCGGGCTCCCTGCTCGGCAGGGAGTCTGCTTCTCCCTCTCCCACTCCCCGTTTGTGTTCCCTCTCTCGCTGTGTCTTTCTCTGTCAAATAAATAAATAAAATCTTTAAAAAAAAAAAAAAAACTGAGCAAGGTTATCAGAAACAAGATCAACTTAGCCAAATTTCCAATGTTTCTCTATACCAGTAGTTCTCAACTAGGAGCGATTATACCTCCCAGGTAGTGTTGATAAATTTAACAAATAAAATTTAAAAGGACCATCCGTTAAATCTGAATTTCAGATAAGCAGTAAATATTTATGTGGTCAAACATGTCCCATGCAATATCGGGGAAAAAATATTAGGTCAGTATTTTATGTGACAACCCCACCCCCAGAGGACATTTGGCAATGTCTGAAGACATTTTGTCACAACTGGGGAAGGGGATGCTACTGGTGTCTGATGGTGTCCTACAGTGCACAGGACAGCCCTCACAATGAAGGATCATCCAGCCCCAAATGTCAGTCGTGCCCAGGCTGAAACACTCTGGGATAACCAACCAGAAAATACAGTAAAAATCAAGGACCATGCACAGCAAGTATAAACTGTTTGAGGATTAATTTAACAAAAGAATTCACAAAATTTCTATAGAGAAAACTTTGAAACTCTAAGAAAACGCAGAAAAGGTTACATGAATACACAGAGACATTCTATGCTCTTGTGAACATGTAAAATGTCAATTCTACTCTGAAAATAGCTACATTCATTGTAACTCTAATCAAACTTTAAGCTGATTTTTCTTCAGAGATTTGGTAAACTTTTTCTAAAAATTTACAGAGTAATAATGGACCATGACTAGCACAGTCAAATCTGAAAAAGAAAAGAGGAGATACTTGCTTTGCTAGATATTAAGGCATCCTAGAAAGTCGTGGTGTTAGAAAGTCAGTTACTGGCTCAAGAACAAACAAGAGATCAACCAGGCAGAAAGGAGCAGAGCCAGACCCTTGCGAACTTTATGTTTCAGAAACGCTGCCACAAATCAGTGGGGAAGGGCAGACTAACTCACTTAAAGACATGAGAAACCAAACCCAAACAAAACTGGACCCTATTATATGGAAGATGCACACCCAGAGGGTTTTACATTAACCCTTTTAAGTGAAAAGTAAAACTATACATAACATTAACAGAAGACAATGTCAGTGGGCTAAGGATGAGAAAGGTCAGAAGTACAAGCCGTAGGGGTGGATTTGCTTACACCAAAAGAAAGGACTCCTAGTCAACAAAGGATGCCGTGGGCACAAATAACAGACTGGGAGAAGACAGTCCTACCTAAGGCAACAACAGACTGATACCTACATCAAACAAGGGACTCTGGTAAATCAGCAAGGAAAAAGAACCCTGGTTAAAAAGTCAGCAAAGGAGGGCGCCTGGGTGGCTCAGTTGGTTAAGAGACTGCCTTCGGCTCAGGTCGTGATCCTGGAGTCCCGGGATCGAGTCCTGCATTGGGCTCCCTGCTCGGCAGGGAGTCTGCTTCTCCTTCTGACCCTCCCCCCTCTCATGTGCTTGCTCTCTCTCATTCTCTCTCTCTCAAATAAATAAATAAAATCTTAAAAAAAAAAAAAAAAAGTCAGCAAAGAATATCAACAGGCAGTGACCTGAAGACCTTAAAGGCTAAGAAACATATAAAGAGATGCTCACACTTCTTGTAGAGAAATGTAAATTGGAACAACCATACAGTCTCACTTTACGCTCAGCACATTAATAAAAATTAGGAAGCTGGATAATGCCAAGAAGTGCCAGAGATTCGCCTTTGGGGGTTTGGGGGCAGCCTTTCTTCAGAAGAAGAGCCTGGCTATACCGGATCAGATTAGGCAAACGCACCGTCTGCGATCCCACTATCCTGCTCCTCCGTGCGTGCCCCGAGAGATCATCCGAAAACGATTAAGGGGACATGTGCAAAGACGCTCGCCCCAGCGACGTTTGCGCAGCCAGAGCGGCCGAGCCGCAACGCCTGCGCATCACTGGAGGCGCGGGTGGGAACACGGCGCATGCGCACAGGGGAGGTTGTGCAGTACCGGGAAGGAATGGATTAGAGGGATGCAGGGCGGCATCAATGGGTCTTTAAAAGCGTGATACTTAATAGAAAAAAAACTTTAAATTAAAAACCATGCCCACTAAGCAATATATGCTTCAGACACACAAATAAGTTGCATGTCACAACACAACATGATTGCTGATCGTGAGTGGAGAATGGGAAAGAGAAATGAAGACAAAGGGGAATAAGAAGATAAAAGAGCAAGAAAGATCCATGCAAAGATAGAAAATAAATGCGCTGAACTGAGGAGTATGAGTAATTTAGCCTCTTGCACCCGAGGCCTAAAGAAAAGTTAACAAGGGGCGGGTAAAGGCGCAATGGGCTTGACAGAAGCTGGAAAAGCTATTTCCCAGCTGCAGGTAACTTGGGTGCAGACTGTCCAACTGTTTGAAGGAAATGGTTTTCCTAGTGGTCAGGGGTCCCTCCCACCCCCCACTCCGGAGGAGGCGTCAGGAGCTGGGCTGAGGCCCTGGGAGGGGAACCGGTGAGCGCGGGGGTGGGGGGCTGCTGAGTCTCCCAGTGGCGGTGCCCGAATCCCGGGGCGGGGGGGGGGCTCAGCTGAGGGGGTGCTGAGGCTGTTACCACAGGTGGAAGCCTCATTCGTGCTCACGGTCCAGCAAGGCGGAGGGGACATTCAGGGAAACACGGTAATCCTCGTATGTCGTATAGAATTTCTTAACCAAAACCAGATGATAGATATGTTGTGTAACATACTTTCAGCATGAAGCAGCAGGCTGTCAACACTTCCAATGATATTAAATGTTCTAGAACACTCTCATGGTTTTATGGGGTCCGTGCAAGTTACTTATTGCTCAGGTCCAGGCCCCACCCTCCTCTGCTCTGTTCAGTTTCCCTCTCCAGCTGGTTCCCTGCCAGGTTCCACCAACGGAGACACTGCAGAAAACTAGATGGGAGGGTTACTTCTAACCACCCTTCCTCCCTGCATATGTGGTTCCAGCTCCTGCACCCCCTCCCCAGCTTTTGGACTCTGGTCCAGCCAGTGGGATAGAAAGGCTGTTTTTTGGCATTGCTAATCTCTGGATTGCATCTCCACACACTGGCTTCTCAGCTCTTTTATCACCTGTAATAACCAAGCCCCTGTCCTAAAATCTGAAATAACTGGCATGGATTTTCTTCCTGACCGGACTCTGGCACAGGACCGGCAGACTCATTGAATGGGGTGCTCCTTTTTTGTTATTATAAATCATGTAATAGTCAATACCCTCAAAGCTGAATCTTGGTCTCCAACCATCTGTGTTTGCTCTGCACAAATTTCTAGAAAATTACACAAAACATGCTTTTGATGCATATTGCCTGTTCCCCACCCCCCAAATGGTTGTACCAGCTTGCACTCCCAATAGTGTAGGAGATGCTTCTATAATTTCATTGTCAAACAGGGCTCTGTCCGTGGGGGTCAGTAAGGTCTAGTGAGGAAGGGATTGCCCAGGTTTGTATTTTGTTTATTGGACAGAGGGGAAAGGTAAGGAGAAGACAGAGGTACATGCTTTTTAGATGTTCACATAAGTAGGGGCTTTCCATCCTAAATGTGAATCACATGCCTACGGAGACCAGCCAGAGCCCCTGAGGCCTCTGCTAACAGCTCAGCCAAACTCCTTAAACTCCTTAGCCAGCCAGGCTTCTTCACTGATGCTTGAAAGCTAGGGGCTCAAAAATGGCCTAGGAAAGGTCATCTATCCTCCAGTTCCATTGGAACTGAGTTTCTGGGAAGAGAAATAACATCTGGGGTCAAGACCAAGTCTTGGCCACATTCCTGCCAGGCAAGTAAGTACATACAGTCAAAATCGAGATACTCATTAATTATTCAGACCAGCCAGGAAGTACTAATATGCCCCAAAGACTGCACTCTTAAAAAAAAATCCTCATGAAGCACACATTGGATATTTTGAAAAATGTTAAAATTTATTAATAGTTAACATCACATAGTTAATTCAACTAGCTCTTTATTATACATGACAACATCTTTACTAGACTGAGTGCTCAAAGATTTGAGAATCAACACATCCCAGTCAAAGATTGAGATTCACTGTATTTACATCAGGCAAAGCAGCATCAACAAGGAACTGTCACCTAACTGTGGGAACACAGACATTCAAAATGCATTTTCCTTTTTGGAAACCAACAACATATCTTGAATAGCCGCACACACAGCTCTACCTTTAAAAAAAAAAAAGGTGCAATTTCACAGACAGTGCCTAATTTTCAAGTTTAAAAGTGAAAATTCATCTCTACTTCTTGGGCATTCTTTAGTGATCTGTAGATCTAGACGTTGTTCTCAGTACAAGTGTGATCAGTGTGCCAAGTTGGGTGCTATCGAGTCCTGTCTTTCCTTCCTTGTGAGCCTCGATTTCCCACTCAATAGTGTTCTAGGGTCATTAGTTGCAGGGTGTGGGTGTGCATATTTTAGGGAGGAAGTGGCGTTCAGATTCAGAATTAACTGCACTCCTGAAAGGTAGAGCGTGGAAGATTTTATGCCACCCTACTCCCCCCATCCCCACCAACAGTTTGAAATAAATACTGTGTATAAAAACAGCTCAGCCTCAAGAAGCCCTCGGACAATGCTTCTTGGAAAAACATTTACAAAACAGACCAATTTGGCTAGGAGGGCACAAATCTGCCTTTAAAAGTGTTGTCCCTGAGGTTTTCTTCATTTTGATTGTTTCATTGTTTGGTTTTGGTTTGCTGTTAACAGTGAGACAGAATTTTTAAAGAAGTGCTCTTGGTGGCTTCCTTTATCTTCTTAGCTTAAAAATACTACTGACTACCCTAAGAATGATCATTCTTAAGCAATGAATCTGTCTGGAAGGATTCCTGTTTGCTTTGGTTAAGAGCCCGTGTACTGTTGCCCCAGGAAGGTCTAGACAGAGCAGCCTGTTTCTGTGGTTTCTTCGATCCACAGACCCAGCTTCCCTCACTGTGCCCTGCTTTCCATGTTTCCCAGTCTGCAGGTTAAAAAGGAGCCAGGAAGGAGCTACTTAGCCATTCACTCACCCTGAAGAGGCTTCCCTTCTCTTCCCGCAGGCGAATGAGGTATTTCTCGTAACCTGTCAGTATCTTCACCTTCCATCCTGTAACTACACAAATCTACTACGGAGGCCAAGTCTGAAAAGACCCTGTGTATTTATGTACATAACACATTGACATATAAATACATTACATACAACCAATCATTACATACAGTATCAAGGTAAAGGAGAGGATGTACTTCATGAACTAAATAAATTTCAAACATAAATTAAAATGAAAATAGAGTTGTTTCCACTTCTGCAGGAAAAATCTTAAAAACAGACCAGGAAGTCTCCCCTGCCCCAGAGGTCCATTGCTCATGGATGACTCAGGAACCCACTCATGGCCTTGGTTTTGCTTTCTCGGATTCGGGATGCTTTAATTCCAGGACAAGCCTCCGCTGGAACCCACCAGGCTTGTAAAGGAGGTTAAAGAGGGGCTGCCACGTGGCTATCCACGGACTCCTCCCCCCCCCCCCCAATGCTGCCTCTCCTCCCGCCCCTGCCCCTCTGCCTGTGGGAGAATCAGGCTCAAGTTAGTGGAGATCCCTCCAGATTCAGAGGAGACACAGTATCAGCCTCCGTGCTGGGGAATGCTCTTCACCTTAGAAATACCATGCTCAGGGTCCATGGGGAAGCCACTGTATCTTTTCATTAGTGTCCCCATCCTGTAGGATTATGCAGGGACATGGAATTTGGCCAGAGGGGTGACTAAAGGTTAAAATTTGTCTTGAGTTTTAAAAGAACCAGTAGGAATAGTTGGACAAGTATGACCAAGTCCTTACTTCAAAACATATGTATCTCAGGAGGGCCAAGGCTTGGGCACTGGGCTCAACAGTGAGAATCCAGAGACCACACCCAGTCCCACAGGCTCCTCTCTGCCAGGGAAAAGCCCAGGGGCCTGTCTCTGACACAGAGGATGACATCTTATAATTTAAAGCAGGGAAGAAGGGGAATGAGAGGAAGTC
Organism: Leptonychotes weddellii; assembly: GCF_054177405.1. Taxonomy (NCBI): domain Eukaryota; kingdom Metazoa; phylum Chordata; class Mammalia; order Carnivora; family Phocidae; genus Leptonychotes; species Leptonychotes weddellii. The sequence goes on along the minus strand of NC_138378.1, from coordinate 79,398,124 downwards.
CCTTCCGGATTTCAGGGACTCTATCGCTGGCCAGCCTCGCGGATGCGGCAGGCCACAGCAGTGATGAGAGCCGCCCCCTTCCCGCTGCCATCCTCTGACTCCAGGAAGGACACGTCACATTTCGGAGCCAGGTCCTTCACCGTCTCGTGCATGACTTTGGCAAAGCTGCAAGCGTTGGGAGGAAGACACAGGGGGAGAAAACACCTTAGTCATGATTGATTTGTGTCCCCCGAGGTGAGATCCTAGGAAGTGATGCTGGAAGCCCAGGAATTATTAAGATGAGCAAAAGGATGACAGCTACTGTGTATTAAACACTCACAATGTACTATGTATCAAGGCTTCGAGAGGCTAGCAACATGCCCAAAGTCTATGTCACAGCAGGCAAGTGGGGAGCTGAGAGCCACTGGGAGTCAACTGTCTGAGATTCTGAAGGTTGTGTTCCGAAAACTCATCAGTGGAAGAGAGGGTCAAGGGTCACGGGCACCACAGGTGTGCCCTGCGGAAGTGCACAGCCTGTCCACGAACTCTGGAAGGAAGACCAAGCCCCGTGCACGTGACACTTCATTTTCCAGGGGTATGGACTCATGTAGATCCACATCTAATCCAAAATGTCATTAAAGATACAAGGAGCAGGCTCGGGGGGTTACTGTTGGCACATTATGGTGATTGTAGAGCCTTTCAGTATGGGATCAGAGAAAGAGATAGGCACCATGTCCCCCAACATAACAGGGTCAGGATGTCCTCCTCATCTATGAAACAAGCCGCAGTGCCAGGGGCTTGACTTCTGTCCCCCTCCCCACTCTCATCTGGGACCAAGATTCCCACTTATGAGGCACTGATCATCAAGAGAAGGAACTGCAAGTTTCTCTCTTTCCAGTAACTGTATAAACTTTGGGCAAGTCTCTCAACTCCTCGAGACGGTCATGGTGAGAGCAGGCAACATTTCAATTGAGGAGTCTCTCTATCCTCACTGTCCCACCTATTGCCCAGACCAGGGTAATAGCTCTGTTCTTTTAACTTTGAGCTGAGAAGCTTCCAGGGGAAGGGATTGGGGCACTTCCTGAATTCAAAATGATTTACTCAAAACATATGCAAATGAGTGACGAAGGGAGAGGAACAACGGTTGATGAGAGAAGAGAGATGGAGAGACAGGGAAAAGTGTAGAAAGAATAGGGAATTCAGTGCTTCCACACTGGGGGGGGCGGGTTCGAGAGACACGCTTTCTATAAAGAGCCAGACAGTAGATAGGCTTTCAGCTCTGTGGGCAACTACACTGCCATTGTAGAGTGAAAGCAGCCAGAGACAACACATACATCAATGGGCATGGCCGCATTCCAATAAAACTTTATTTACAAAAACAGTCGTGGCTCTAAGTCCGCCAGCCCCCGCGCCGGACTGCAGAAAATACCCCACTCCGGAGTTCCAGCATACATTCCAAGAATGTTCACAGGAGCACTGTCTGTAACAGACAAAATCTAGAAATAAGCTAATATCCATTAGCAGTACAATGAACTATAGTATACTCATTCAGAGGTATGCTCCACAGCCCTGAAAATTCACAAACTACAATCCCATACTCCAGTGTGGATGCATCTCAAAACTGTACATGCTGTGTGGGAAAAGCCAGTCCCCAAAGGAGAGATGCCAGAGGATTCCCCTGACGGCAGTTTCAAATCTAAGGAAAACCAAACAGTAGCGATTCAAACACAGATACACAGGGAGAGACAGCTAGGGACCGAGTCACCAGAGTACCTGTCCCTGGCAGGGGGCAGGGGTGCAACCCTGAGTCCTCCAAGCTGGGTGGTAAACACAGCCCTACTTCTGGGTTTTAACCTCTAAACTAAAGCGTCTATGTAATATACACTCATTTGGAATGCCGGGTGGTTTGCTATAAAATAAAAAGAGAGAAAGAGAAGGCAAGGAAAGAACAGATGGCGAGAGAAAGATGGGCAGGGGGAGTGGAGGTCAGGCACTCACTGAGGGTGTAGCTTGTAGAGGGTCCCATCCACGCCCACGGTCACTTTGAGGGTGTCCAGCCCCCGGTTCTCTCGGATCTTGTCCACCACGGCGGCCATGCCCGCGCCACAGAGCTGGGCTGCCCGCCGCGCCACTACGGTGCACACCTCTTTGACAATGATGCTATCGTCACACGTGCTCTCGAGCCCCAGGTGGTGCAGGATGGCGCGGACCTGCAGCAGGGCCAGGCAGTCACTGCGGGGGGGACACACAACAGCGAGGGGTCAGTCACATACACGAGGCGCTGGCGGCAGCCCCCGCCAGGTGGCTCCTGTTCTTGACCTCAGTCCAGGAAGCAATGCTCATCCCACTGGACCCCGCAGCGCCCTCCTGAGTGTGACGGGCAAAGAAACAGCTCCTGTTTCCACCTGGCCGGGTGAGGGGGGGCACTGCTACCCCACAACTGGTACTCAAGAGAACAAGACAGCCACTGTCTAGCTTTCCACTCATTTGGAAAGAACAAAGGCAGTGAGGATGCCTGTAGTTGGCATTTTCAGCTGCAAAGCTCTTTGCTACCCGTTTCCTCCGTGTTGTTCCCGGGTCAATGGGACAGGCTTCCGCTGCCTCCCAGCATAGACCCCTGCTCTATTTCTACCCCCTCCCAGGGTGGTCTGATGGCGGCTCGTGCAGACTTTATGAAACAAATGTGAATCGAATTGTAAGAAGAATATAAATCTTATCATATCAAGGGAACTGTCTTAGGACTCCGGAATCGGCTTCCTGCACGCAAACGGACACGCAAACTCGAACATCCTCTTGCGTTGCTGGTGCAGATGCCCTAGCGCCCCCGCTCTGGCGCTCAGCCGCCTCCTGTCCTCCCACACACCTGACAGTGACGCACAGAAGCCACTTGTCGAGGGCTCTGGAAGTCCCTGTTCTAATCTGGAGCCGGCTTCGCTGCCATTATTAGATGGGAGGAGGGAGGTTTTGCTTTAACGGATTTCTGACTGCCTGGCATGCCCGCCTTCACTCGATCCTGCTTCTCCTCTCACCGCGGCCGCAGTTCGAAGCGCCCTCCTGCCCGGCGCAAGGGCTTTAATAGGCTACACCCTCCGTGCGTTCCAATTTACATCCTGTGAACAGGTTACCTTCCCACCTTTGATAACTGGCCTAAAACCCAACAATATTACTTTGCATGGGCTCCTGGCAGCTCAGCAGGACTTTTCATGCTTAAAATGCCAACTATCCATGAGTTACTTTTTTTATTTAAACAGTAGAGCTATGTCTCTGCGACCAAACTGACCTGTATATAAGCCATACCCCGATCTTACTTGAGCTCTGGAAATCCTTCAGCTTGTCTGTCCATGAGAGGGAGGACGCGGTCCCACCCGACCCCAGACCCAAATTCTCACCTCTCAATCTGAGACAGGAACTTGGTTTCAAAGATTCCCCTTGTCTTGAGCCGCTCTGAGATGCGGCCACGGAAGAGCAGCCCACGCTTGGTGAAATCGATGAGGATGTTACGGACAATCTCCCCCAAGTACATGCCGCTGATCATTTTCTCGAACCTGCAATGCAGATGACGTTCATGGAGGACGCATGTAGGAAGGGGTGATGCCCAGAGCATTAGCAAGGAGACGGCATGCAGATTCCCCTGGGTGGGAAAGGAAGTGCTACTTGATTCACTTGGGCAGGATGCCTGGTATCTGCACACACAGACCCACGGCCTTCAGTGAAACTGACCACAGCGCCCGCCTGAGGACCACGGGTTTCCTGGGGTCATCCCCATCTTCCGGGCTCATTACCTTCCAATGCTTACTCCCACCTCCTCAAGGAGGAAAACACACCCAAAGCCCACTTCTAAGAAGAGGGCAGAATGCTGAGTCTTAACCGTGAACTTCACCAGGCATTCAGCAGGCTTTCTCTCTAAGCCACGACATCATTATCACACAAGTAACTAGTGCAACTGGAGAACCCGTCTTGTCCACTAGGATTGAATGTGATTACTCAGTGGCTTGAGGGTCTTGTGGCCCTGCATAGTGCCTTTAAAGAAGTTGAGACCCCCAGGTTTCAACCAAGACCCCCAGCACCACTCCATCTTGTCTCACCCTTTGTTTCATTAATGACACCTGTCCGGCCCCTAGAAGCATTTTAGTCTGTGACCTCTACTCTCGACAAAAGTGTATTATTCTGCAGAACTATGGTCCCTGACCATATCCAGTTAGGAAACACTACACACATCTTCCCAGTGGCAAGTGTGCTGGATCTTACACTATCGTCGCGCAGCTCAGAGCCCCTCCCCACCATCCTGGGGGCTTTGTGAGGCTGGGGCTGACCCCTGTCCAGGCCGGGCAACAGAGGATGCTACATACTGGATGGATGGAGGAAGAGATGCATTCCTGTCTGCTTCCTGTTCCTCTCTCTGCCACACCAGCTTCTTTACCGTACGATCAGCAGATGTCTGCTTTTCCTCACCGTCCCAGACCTAGGTTTGAACACCCTCTCTCCCGTTCTCACAGGCAGGGGCGGGCAGGCTGCTTCTTGAATTTTCTAGCTCTGTGCTCCTCAGTGTCCCCTGTTCGTCTAAAACCCATGTGACCGAATCCCTATAGGAAATGCTCCTCAGAACGAATATTATGACCTGTTTTCCCAAATGAACTTTGAAGGCATCACAGTCCAGCAGGGAGAGCCCTTTCCAAGGACATTTCCTCTCTTCACATCTCAAAAATGAGGGTCCGGGGATTTGTTGTTGCAGAGGATCTGACCGCTCGCCACCATGCAGTTTTGGGGTACCCGTACCAGGACCCACCCGCAATGGGGTACCTACCTCTGTCTGCCAGGGTTGAGGGAAAGCTCATCCACAGCCACATCAAATTCCGTGCGGAAGTCGTCGAGGCATCCGTTGTCCCCGAAGGCCCCCCACTCCATGTTGACACACATCCGGCCCTCCTCGCCCTCTACCAGCTCCACGTTCCGCATCTCCTCCATGTAGCAGGCGTTACTGCCTGTGCCTGCCAACCACAGACACGTCAGCGCCTTGCCGGGGACCGTCCTCCCTCCACCCGAGCCTCTGGGGCACGACGCAGGAATGGCAGCCGGGCCCTTACCAACGATGAGGCCGACTTCGCAGTGAGGGTCTTCATAGCCACAGGTCATCATAGTCCCGACTGTGTCATTCACCACAGCGACCACGTCCAGGTCAAACTCCTGAGGGGGCAAAAGCAGATCCCCGGTCCACCAATGAACCCCAGCATTTTTCTTTCAGACACTCATAAGGGAGATCTGTATGTTTGTAATTTATATAAGTGCTTTTTATACAGCATGGCTCATTCTCTCTTTTCATTCAGGTCCCTGCTCACATGTCACCTCCTCAGGGAGGTTCCCTGGTTGGGCTATTTAAAAGTGCCCTTCTCTAGCCCACTCACCCTGTCCTCACCCGACTTCCTTTTTCTTCCCAGTGTGGCAGCACCTGACACTAGCTCGTGGGTTTGTTTATAGCACCAGAGTTTGCTGTGGTCATTCCTGAATCCTCAGTGCCAAGAGCAGAGCTTGACACACAGGAGACACTCAGTCATCGCCGAAGGATCACGTTAATTCTCTCCCTGACCCATGCACCTGCACCCAGCATTTCCCCACTTTGTGACCACGGGTCATCCCAGGCCTCGTGGCGCGCCTGTCCCACCTCTCGCCGGTGGATGGCCTCCTTCAGCAGCGTGACCACGTCCTCTCCCTCACAGCCCGATGCCTTGAAGCCTTTAGTCCACTTGAGGAGGATGCTCTAAAAAAAAATCAGAAGAGGATATCAGAGGAGGGCTCCTGTGTCATCCCCGTGGCCCTGCTGTGCCTCCAGTCCCCAACCTCACCACCAAGTCGTACAGCCCCCTTCAATAACCAACCATCTCTCCCACACGTGATGGAGCATCATTTGAGACCTTGAGACCCCCAAGTTCATTAGGTGTCTGTTCCATCATTTAATCCTCACAGCAAACTGGTGAAATGTCGTTATAATGCCCCTTTTCACTAACTGCAGCTCTGGGATAATCTGCTCAAGGCCTGAAGCTTGGAGGAGAGGAGCAGGACTTCCCCGCCCCCCCCCGCCCCCCCAGGCCCGCCAACTCCATGGGCCCCTAAGCACCACACCAGTGCCCCTGCCATGGAGTGAAGTGTGTCATTCACTGGGAAAAGCAGTTTGCTCTGTCCTATCCTCTATTTACATCAGAAGTCAGAGTGTGTCTCTTAATTGTCAAACTCTAGTCGGGCATGAACAAGTGCGCTAACCATAGGTGGGTGACACTAGGCTTCACACCACCCCAGTGAGGGAAGCGTTCTCGTCTCCTCACAGACCGCCCTAAGCCACTCATCTTTAATGTGGCCGGCTGCTGTGTCACGGGGCCCTCTGGGGAACAGATAGATACGTGGTGGTTTTACATGTGGGAGAACTGATTCACGTACTGTCCCCAGTCCCTCTCTGCTGCTGCAAGGGCTCATGGGCCCCTTCCTGCAAGGCCAGAATCCATAAATGGGCTGTATGCTCACTATCCACCCATATCCATGGTCTCTCCAGGCCTTGCCTGGCCTCGCCACGAGCTTGGCATTTTATGGCCCAGGTGAGTTTGGAACCACAAGTCAACCTGGATGTGTCACACTGTGCTCAGATCCCAGGAGATTTGGAAAAACAAGATACAATCCCAGCCGCATCCGGCTTTACATACCTACATCCTAACAACGGCATGCTCATCTCCACCTAACGGTCTTGCCTACAGATTAGCTTCACACCTCTAACGAAATTTTGTATTTGGCACTTTCAAGTTTACAGAATGATCAAATGACATTATTTCAGGTGGTCCTTAATAATGACACATGCAGAGGCCCCTGCTGCTGGGGAGACGTGCCCCAGGCCGCCAGGTGGTCGAGGCAGCTTGGGGTCTCTGGGCCTTGGCACCTGCTGATTTTCCACACAACAGGATGATCTTAGCAAAGCAGAATCCAGCTTACAGACAGATGGAATGACAGAACCCAGCTTCTGCTTCATCTGCTCTTAATTTATTTTTCAAAGATTTTATTTATTTATTTGACAGAGAGAGACACAGCGAGAGAGGGAACACAAGCAGGGAGAGTGGGAGAGGGAGAAGCAGGCTTTCTGCTGTGCAGGGAGCCCGATGTGGGGCTCGATTCCAGGACCCTGGGATCATGACCTGAGCCGAAGGCAGACGCTTAATGACTGAGCCACCCAGGCGCCCCGCATCTGCTCTTAATTTTTACAATGCTAGACTATATGTGTGCTCCCTGCAGAAACGTAGAACATACAGAATGAAATCTAATACAATGAACCTGGAATCTCATCATTCAGGTAGAAATATGAAGGTGTTCTTGGGCCACCGGATAAATAATTCACGATATATACGTGTTGGCATGAAAAGTGAGGTGTGTCTATTGAAAAATATTTCAGTAGGAAAAGCCTGGAAGCATGTGTACTGGAGTGCAATGTTCCATCTTCTTATGAACTGTGTTTTTTTCGGGTTTCTATACTGCAGAGACTATCTTTTTCTTAAAAAATGTTTGAGTCTTACCATCGGTTTTTTTCCCCTATCATTGAAATTTCTTCCAGGTTGCTCAGGGTGCTCAGAATTTTATCCATATTTTACGAGGCAGCAGGTTGCTCAGAATTTATTAACTATTTCCCAAGTGTTGAACAATGGGTTTGTCCCTGATGTTTTCATTATATTAAGCAATGTCTCATTAAGTATCACATAAATATGGATCTTCATGTTCCCTTTGGTAAACTGATGCAAATGGAGAAGGCTTTGAAAATCCAGTGCATTGAAAATCAGGAGAAAAAACATGTGTCGAGACAAAGGAATGAGAAAGGCTGGGGAGAGGGAATCAGAGGAAGGTGGTCAAACGTACAAGCTTCCAGTGATAAGGTAAGTTAAGTACTCAGGACGGGATGAACACAGCGAACACTACTGTACAGTGTATTTGAAAATCATGAAAGAGTAAATCCTAAGAGTTCTCATTACAAGGAAAAAAAACACTTTATTCTTTTTCTTGTTTTGTCTCTATAGGAGATGACAAATGTTAACTAAGCTTTTGGCGATCAGTTCACAATATATGTAAGTCAAACATGGTGCTGGGCTCCTTCAGCTTCTACGGCGTGCATGTTACCATCTCAATAAAATTGGAAAAGAACAGAAAAGCGAGATGCAACACTGCCCTAGTAACAGCGGACACACAGTGACAGGTGTTGGGAAATACTACATTAGGCAAGGGTTTTCATTGCAGGACACCCCAAAACCTCCGCTGAACTGGTGCGCATGATGGATTCAGCTCTGAGGGGAAGAGGAGGAAACATCTACGAAACTCAGCTGAGCAACATGCAGGCTGCTGTTCCGGGACCCTGTGGCAAATGCTGGCCTTTCTTCCCCGCTGGACCGAGCTCCCTGTACCTGGGACGTTTCCTGCCTCCGTGCTCCCCCATACACAGCCAGGCCTGCCTGCATGCCCTTCTTCCCCGTCCACTCCTTCTTTGGACTTGGAAGCCAATCCAAGTCTCATTCATGCTCTCTGGGCATGTGCTCAGGTTAACATCACTCTGGTACCCCACTGGTGCCCCGTTCCCACCGGCAACTCATGCCTTCCTGCGCTTGCTTCCTTGCCATTGGCACAGTTCGTGTGTGAGACCCCAAAGCAGGAGCCACGACTTCTGTACCCTGGCCACTCTGTCCACCGCACAGTGTCCATTTGTAAACGTGCGTGTACGCTTCTAGAGGACCGATGGAGACCGAGAACAACTGCTTAGACAATAGTATCCTAACATCTGGTATGCCGACTGTCAACCCAGAACAAGCCCAAGCATGGTACTCCGCTCTCCTCCGTTCTCAACACACCATGTCCGGAATATCTGAGCACACCAGCTCTCAGCCCACCTGCTTCACTCACGCAAGGCAAGTTGAAAAGGAATGAAAAGCAAAGCTAAGACTAGAGAAGCACTGGGGCACCTAAACAACAGGAGGTGAATGAAAATGTCCTGCAGGAGCTGGTGAGCATCCCTGAGAACATGGGCTCAGGTATCAGGAAACCAGAATTCAGTTCTTGGCTTGCCACTCCCAAGCCTTCTGATCTGGCACAAGATACTTGGCATCTCTACAGACTTTGTTTTCCTTTCTGCAAAATGGGCATACAAACACCTATCTACCTTCTATGGTCACTGTGAGGGTTAAATGAGATAACACACATAGGAAGCCTAGCACTGTGCCTGGCATAAAGTACTATAAAAATGTTCACTGGGGCGCCTGGGTGGCTCAGTTGGTTAAGCGACTGCCTTCAGCTCAGGTCATGATCCTGGAGTCCCTGGATCGAGTCCCGCATCGGGCTCCCTGCTCGGCAGGGAGTCTGCTTCTCCCTCTGACCCTCCCCCCTCTCATGTGCTCTCTCTCATTCTCTCTCTCTCAAATAAATAAATAAAATCTTTAAAAAAAAAAAA
>NC_138378.1:79359189-79388185 GCF_054177405.1 Leptonychotes weddellii | reverse complement strand
TGACACTTTGTAGTCGATATCCTCCCAGCCTTTGATTTGTCTCAGGCTGAGCCAGTGGTGTGTTGCCAAGGCCGGGCTGGCAATTCTGTCATCGGACACTTTGAAGGGCATACAGCTCCTCTGAATGGCTTCTTGGAGGCAGACATTGATTGAGTGACTTTTCAGTCCATAAATTCTCATCAGCCATGGCAGACACAGCCAGTGCGTTCCTATGAAAGTTACAAGTGGACTCATGCTTCAATATGTGGGAGAAGCCTGTGACTTAAATAACCATGCCTTGAGAAAGCAAGGACTCTCCCTGTACAGAAAAAGACAGCCCATTGCTAAGTTGGCTTATAGAGTCGGGTTTTCCTCTCTGAACAGAGATCTATACCAGAAGCTTTCCTGCAACAGTCAGCAACAAGAAGACCAGAGGGGGCCTGAATTGCTCAAAACATTTTGTAATTGCCTTCAGAGCTTAGAGCAATCCCTGTTTCAATATCTTTCATAGGGACATTGGGTCAATGTTGGTGTAATAATGACAGCGAAATAATGTTTTGTAACCGTCAAAAGTACCTAAAAACCGAGTTTAGCCAGGCTGGAGAATATAACATTCAGGGTGCAAAACATTGGAGACCCTCGTGGTCCTGGGCCACAGGTCCAGGGAAGTGGCCAAGGAGGCTCCTAAACCAGCTTTTCCAGAGGCCCCGGGTCTGCCTACAGCCGGCTCCAGCTCAGCTCGCAGGCAGCTCTACCAGAGGTCAGAGTCGGGGCCTCAGCCAGTGTGCAGGAGGCAAGTGTCATAAGCCTCATCCCCTGAGCAGTGGCAGGGGTGGGACCTACGAAGACAGCTTTCAGGGACCCTAAGCTTGGCCATGTCAAGATGACTCTTCTGTGTCTCACAAACTGTTTCTATGGACAGCTTACACATTGAAGGTGGAAGAAAGAGCAGGGCCAACACTCAGGAAATGACATTCTAAAATGATGGCTCTGAAGGACAAAGCCAAATTACTTATAATCTGGTTTGTCCGCTTGTTTATTCGTTTTCAGAGCCCTCTCAGCAATTTATAGTCATGATGCATGTGATGAGCACACCACTCCCATAACCAACCTTTCGGGGATATAACACTATAACGCAAAAGTGAGAACCACCCCCCAGCTCTGGTCAACCCCCAGCTCAGCTCCTGAGTCCACCCCCACGAGCCCACCGCACAAAGGCTTGCTGCTCACAGTTGTTTCCCAGGGTTCAGGGAGCCCATGTCGATCTCCTGATCAAACTCAGTGCGGAAGTCATCGAGTATGCCATCGTCCCCGAAGGCCCCCCACTCCATGTTGATACACATCCGCCCCTCGTCGCCCTCCACCATGTCAATGTGGCGCATCTCTTCCATGTAGCAGGCGTTGCTGCCCGTGCCTGGCCAAAACAAGGGACTGCTCAACACCCACCTGCACCAACCAGCCTCTCCCCAGCCCCCATCTCCCTCTTACTCCAGCATCCTGAGACCAGCTAGAGAGGCTGGGATTGCTCAGTGCAGGCTCCTGGAGTATCCCAACATGATCCAATCCACAACCCCCAACCTGTAAGTTCTGGCTCAGCCCTCCAAAGTGACTGTACCATCATCTTCTAATATGAAGTACAAAGAATTATCCAGGCCATGGAGCCCTCCTCCCTTTCCAGCCCATATACCCCATCCATTAGCCAGCACCAGCCCCCCACACCCAGTGTTCACTCACCTACAATGAGACCAATCTCGCAATTCTGGTCATCATAACCACAGGTCATCATGGTCCCAACTGTGTCGTTCACCACGGCCACGATATCAATATCAAAGTCCTGCAGGGATAAAAGTGGGGCTCTGATCTTCACCATCACACAAAGGTTATGATTGTGAAGGTGGAGAGAAAGAGCAGCAAGACCCACAGCTCAGGTACATTAGGGCTGCCCCCTTACTAACCCTACTTGGAGCCAAAGAAGGTTAGAGCTAGGAACTGGGTCCAGATCCAGTCTGACAGCAGTGACTCACTCCCCACCCTGCCTGTCCTCTCCATGGAGGCCACCAGCCCTGCGATCTAGTTTATAGACATCACTGCATTCACAAGAGCCCATCTTGTCATCGCTGTCCCCTTCTGCTTCTCTTTCTTCTTTTCTTTTTCTTCCCTCTTTCCCTGTAACTCCTATGACCAGACCTTTATCTTGTACTCTCTCTACCCTATTCCATCCTGATGCCAACATCATCCCAACCTTCTTACTTGAAAATGATAATCAAGTCTTCTTCAGGTTAGAGACTGAAGGGTTTTTCTTGTACCAAGGCTAAGATTATTTATCCATCACGCTAATCTGAAGACCCCAAAGGCATCTGGTTATTATCCATTATGCTAATCTGAAGACCCAAGAGGCACCTGCTTATTATGTAAGATTATCAGTGTGGCAAACATTTCACAGTAAATGGATGCCAAGTCAGTATGAAGCATGCCTTAAACTTAGCTGTATGTCAACTATATCTCAATAAAACTAGAAAAAAATTTAATATTATTGGGTATACCTAGCAGGGAAGGAAAAGAAAATCTCTCCTTAAGAACTACAAAAAGGTTCTCACGCTGATTTGAAGACAGACTGGGAAAGATTTCAGCGTAGACCCTAAAGAATGTAAAGAGCCTCCAGACCCCACCTCCCTTCTCCCCACCCCTGCCTCCCCTACTCACCCCTCTCCTCTGGATGGCCTTCCGGATCAGAGTAACCACGTCTTTCCCTTCCACACCACTGGACTTGAACCCCTTGGTCCAGGAGACCAGGAAACTCTGAAAAAATGACCAAGGAATGAACACTGATTCCTCACAAAACCCAGACCACACTACTCAAACAACCATTAGTAAGTGGAGACCTCTGCCACGGAGCTAAGCTAAACTCCAACCGTGCTTAAATATTCATACTGCTTCCTGATTAGCCTAGGAAAGAGAAATTGGGACCCATTCGAAGCCCCAGAAAGATTAAATGAATGATTCCTTCATGATCTACTGCCCCCAAGAAGTGGAAAGAACAGGCTTTAGAAATGCCAAAATAAGAGACTCTCATCATTAACTCCCCAGACATCTTTCTTCCAAGGAGCTTTATCATGATAACGCTACATCAAAGGAGTTCCTAATTTCCCATTCCTGGTTCCCTACAAGGGATGAGGATAATGTACAACATATGGGGGGTTGCATATTGTCCTTTGAGGGATGAGTGATAAAGACGCTCCCCCCACTTCTGATACTTCTTCACCATCCCCCCACACCTATGCACACCCATCCACCCACAAGGACAGAACTCTCAATACTCCAGCCTCATTCATATAACCATCAGAGCTGCCTCTAAAACCACAGAAGCAGCTGGCTCAAAGTTCATCCCGGACCTCCCAGCCCTAAGAATGAACAACAAAAGTGTCTAAAGACCTCATCTTACCTCATCTAGTTTTGTTTGGACGCAGGGGAATGAGAAAGTAAAACCCAAGGGGAGCTTCTTGTCTTTGATTTGTAGCTTATCCATGAAGTTAGCCAGGCATTCTGCAATGTGGTCAAACAGCTAAGAGCACACAACACAAGAAGATGAGTGAGGAGGGAGAAGAGCATGGAAATTAAGAACATACCTAGACTTTAAGCTCAGAAAGGAACTAGCTGAACGTGTACAAGATGTGTATCCCCTCTGAAGTCTTAATTTGCTCATCTATAAAATGGGGGTGAAAACTATACCTGCCCTCAGAGTTACCAAAAGGATTAAATGAGTCAATACATAGAAGGGCTTAACACTAACTAGTTAGTGCTTATTAAATACTGTCTTCCACCAAACCACTTATCCAAACCACTGTCAAAACCCTGTGAGAGGCAGGGGAAATCATAGGTAAAGCTGATCAGAAAGTCATCACATATCCTGGGAACAGAACATCCCTTGGTGGCTCTGTCAGAACCCCCCTTGACATGGGTGCACAGCTGACTGTCTTGCCGGGGGGGGGGGGGGCAGCCCATCTCACTGCCAAGAAGTATTCTAGCATCCCTGTCTCTTGTGATTAGGGAGGGAATGGGACATTCTCTGTTAGCATTCTATGAATGAACTTAACAAAAATAAGTAACTCTTATATTTTTCTTCCATTCTGGAAAAGTCATTTCCCAGGAACATTTCAAAGAAGTTATCTTTGTTTTCTAACTTCAAAATGAAACACCAAGTGAATCCATGAAGAGCACTGAAGAATAAATAGGGTTTTGTGGATGGGCAGCCTTACAACTATGACCATGCCAAGCAGGACCCACAGCTCCTAAGAAAAAGCTGTATTTACAATTATCCAGGTTTTCAATCAGTCCCAAGGCCCACAGGCCCATGGCTTCCTTCTTTCCCACTCAGCATTCCCAAAGAGAGGCAGTGACCCCCTCCAGATGCTTACAGGCTGAGGCCAGGGGCATTCTGGTACAAAAAGTAAGCAGAGGCCAAAGAGACCAAGTAGATGCCAAGAGCCAGGTTGACCAGATGGCAAAATCTAAAAGCCAAGGGGGGTAGATGAGAATATACCTTTTCCTCTCCGGACAGAAGCAAGGAAGATTCCACTAAACCAGGGGTTGCTGGTCCTGGACCAGCAACATCACCACCATCATGTTATAAATGTAAATTCTAGGGTCCAAACCCAAACCTGCTGAATCAGAAACTGTAGGGGTGGGGCCCTCCAGGTGATCCTGAAGCACTGCTTTGAGAACCACTGCACTAACAAAAAGTATTTGCATTTACAAAGGAACTGAAAGGCTGGGGGTGGCAGAGTAGGCTGACAGGCCCACTGGCTCCCCAGACGTCTGCTGTATGCTTCCTGGGAGCAATCCAGGAAGACAAGGCCACCCCCATCTAGAAGGGGGCCAGCTCTAACAACTTCCTGCATTGATCCTGTCCCAGTCTGGTCACATGCAAAATTAACCTCAGCTGATGCTGAAACCCTCAATCTCCAAAACAAAACATTCTCAAGAGCAAAGACTAGGCAACGACAAGGCTCTGTTGCAAAGAGGATCACCAACACATAAGTGCCAACTACCATGAGAAGAAGCCAAGTATTTTAATATGTACATAAGGTTTCTAGATAGATACTCAACAAGTTCTGTTCTTCGGTTGGGAAGCTGACCAGAGACAAAATTTACAGTATGACCAAATTCCCAGCAGCTTCTTCCTGGTAGTCTAGTTAAAATGATGTTCAGTAAAAATAGTCTTTATCCAAAAAAGGGAAGTTGCAGAAGCTGTGTAAAGAGAGAAGGCCAATCATCAGAGATGAAGGGAGGGGGAGCTTAGGAAGGGGGAAAAGCAAAACGGTTTCCCTCATCCAGCCCCGATCCACCGCTCCCTTTCCAATTGTGCCGCCAACAAGAAGAGGCAGTGAAGGGGTACTCACTTATACAGTAGCCACTGGCCATCTGTGGTTAGCTTAATCACTTGGAATCTTAAAAAATGTAACAGTCACTTCCTCAGTCACACGAGCCATATTTCAAGTGTTCAATGCCACTGGTAGCTAGCTAGTAGCTAACATATTTGGAAGGGGCAGATACATTGGGAAAAGTTCTACTGGACAGTGCTCAGGAGAACCTACGCCTCTTTAAAAGCAGGGAAGAGGTGACCATCTGCTCCCTTAATTGGAAGACTATCTCCTCTTCTATTAGCTGATGATCTAAGGATAAGATACTGGGAGAAAGAGCTAACACCTTCCTGCCATAAAAAGGCTCAAAGGGCACCATTTCATGAGGTTAGAAAAGGATTCCTTTTCCTTATTGGTCTGAGACTGCTCACTCCCCTTCCCACAAGATACACTTTAAACATCTAAAGTGGCTGCTATTACAATCTGTAATTCACTGCTCAAGTGGAAGTTCGTGTGCTAGAAGACAGATTTTATCCAGGGATCCATACTGCCCAAGTTCACAGATCTTCAGAAATCTTTGCAAGCTTAGGGCTTGGTGATTTGGTCTTGGTCTTAACTAAATTTTATGTTTAAAATCCTTTTTTTTTCCTCCAATTAAAAGATTGACACCTATGATCCAAAAGAAAAGGAAAATATAGGGAAAAATAATTCCACCACTAAAATAGCCACTATAGGGGCGCCTGCGTGGTTCGGTCGGTTGAGCATCTGCCTTCAGCTCAGGTCAGGATCTCCGGGTCCTGGGATCAAGCCCCATGTCAGGCTCCCTGCTCAGCACAGAGTCTGCTTCTCCCTGTCCCTCTGCCCCTCCACCCCACTCATGCTCGCTCTCTCTCTCAATAAGTAAATAAAATCTTAAAAAAAAAAAAATCTTTAAAAGGGCTACTGTGAATTTCCTTCCAGTCTTTTGACCAATTGCTTTCTGCTTTTAAGCACAGTATTCTTTCCCTTCCTTAGGGTGAAATAAACACCTATACTTTCTTCTAGTTTTCTTTATGTTTCATTTCTATATAGCAATTTTCCATTTATTCAAAACTTGTAAAATATCACAATAGCTTTATAGTTTCTTCCAAGTGGGTCTCACTTTTTTTTTTTTTTTTAATTTGGACTAACACATTGTTTATGTATACTGGAGCTATGTGACCACCCCCATAGAGCTAAAATCCCAGTCTCAGGGACTTCACCTCCCTTGTTCAACCCCAGCATGAAAACAAGGAAAGCAGGCTTACCCTCAGAGCTGTCCCCAGGGACAAATAAAGACTCTAATGGCAGTCTCTCCCCCACATGTTCTCCTCTTGGTCTGAAATTCCCTTTTGAAGAAGGGGCCCAGTATGGTGAGAAGAACAGTGCACCAGGAGTAAGAAGGCTCCACCCTTCTAAACCCTAAGGCCTAAAAGGTGACCACTTTGGCACGGCATCTTACTGGATTTCATGTCCTCTATTCGCTCTTTTATTGAGTACATGCTGGAGAGAAAATCAGCAAGGCTAGCCAGCACACAAGCTGGGAATCATCCCTACAGAAGTGCCATCATCCAGGAATGTCTTCAGTGATTCCAACCCATGGATGGATAAGCAGCTGAAGAAGGAACTGGAAGAACATCCCAAGGAAGGTTTTTGCAGAGCAGCCGAAAGGGGAGACCAGTCTCCCTGGACACCCAAGAGCAGAGAATCCTGCCAGACCGGTGGCTGTCACCCACCAACTGGCCAGATACTTCTGGAGTGGTGGCAGGAAGAGCCCCCTCTGTAGGAGGGCTCTGCTGGGGGATCTCTTGAGAGAGCGAGAGCCCCCGAAGGGCCTGCGCCACAGGACTTCATGTGTGCAGGGGCACAGTGCCTTCGGGGAGGGCCTACTACTCTGGAAGCAGGGGCAGGGAGTTGGGATCCAGGACCACCGTGTTGCCTAATTCCAGGACGTACCACTCACATGGACCACATCACACAGCCTACCTAGTGGACGGAGACCCAGGGAATTGTGCAAACACATCAATCTGGCTTCGTGTTGTGACTCTGACGCTTCCCACCCCTATGATCTAAGGCCAAGTCACTCAGTCTTTGAAAACCCAATTCGACATCTAAAAAGTGAGATAACAGAGGCACTCAGCCTCATAGGGCCAGTGTGACGATAAAAAGAAGAAATGCAGGCAAAAAGCCTTTGCTCAGCCTGTCATACAACAGGTCATCGTGTGTCAGCACCTCCTGAGGGTCACTCATCCACTTCAACACGTTATTACTTTCTGCGTGTCCTGGTGGTCCAGCTGTGCGGTAAGCCCGGGAGGGGACAGGCCGGGAATCTTTGATTCCCAGCAAGGGTCACTGCCCCACGCACAGGAGAAGCTCAATACATGTTTGGAGATTACCACAGTGCAATTCCCTCCTTTCTCCTTTTTTCCTGGCTATTACAGACAGGATTCTTACTTGGATTTCATATTTCTTCTCTATCCACTCCTTTTATTGTCTAGATGCTCTACTGGCCACAGATATATGGGGATGACTAAGCAGGATTCGGGGCAATGTGGAAGCACACGGTGCCAGATTCCCAAAGCTGGATTTTGATGTTTTCTCAATAAGCTTCCACCCCTGTGCGCAATGCCTCTTCTGTTTTAGATAGGCAAGAAGAGAAAGAGCAAATAACCACAAAGCTAAAGGGCCAAGTTCCATCTTCCTACGATGCTATGGTAACAAGTGTGAGACAGAGGGCTGCAGAACAACCACAGCAGCAGGCGGAAATATCAGACCACAACCGTGTGTTCTGACCTGCCGTTTGATGGCACCACTAAATTGCTATATAGAAATGAAACATAAAGAAAGGTGTCCAGCAGGGTGGGTCCGACCTCCCGACAGCAGGCTTTCGTCACTAATCAGCCTGTGCAAGCAGACCTCCAAAGACATGGCAAACCAAAACACCACCCGCTGCGGCCCATCCAGACCCTGGGGTCTCACACACATGCTCCCCGCTCTCTGGTCCGTGTGCACCTCTCCTGATGGAGGTGCCTCACTCAACCTCCAGGCATAGAAAGGGATCACCAGGCAGGGAGAGGACAGAAAATCTGAGCCTCAGTCAGGGTCTCCCCCCTCCAGACCAGAGAAAGGGCCGCATCTGCGCCTGTGGGGCCCAGAGCCCCAGTGGCCACTCTGAGGAGGGTCCTACCTGGGTGCCGCTGCCTCTCATGAGGTCCTCGGGGATGGCATAGATCTGGTTCTCCATCTCGACCTTCTGGAGCCCATTGTCTGTTACTCTTACCCGAAGCACACGGAAGTTTGTCCCTCCGAGGTCCAGAGCCAGGAACTCCCCATGTTCTGCAGAGACAAGGGACTGCTATGAGTTCAGGAAAGAGAAGATCCTCCCAGAGGCCAAGACTTAAAACCCATGAGTCCCTCCATAAACACCAGTCACCTCCCAGTGATGGGGTGGCCAGTGTTTCTTACTTTTTACCACAGACATTTATGTATGGTCTGATTCTGTTTCTTCATGCTGAGCACTTTTATATTACTTTTAGAATTCACACAAACAATGACACAGTCCTACACCCAATTATGAAGTGCCCGCCCCCTCACAAGAGCTAAGTATTTCAGGGCTTTCAGCCAAGTCCCCATCAAGCTAAAGGGGCCCTTCAGGCCCTATCCCAGGAGTCCACACCTCAATTTTGTTCTTCATGCCCCCAGGGACACCCAGGGCACGGCTATAGGCCTGTGGGCCCCTGGGCTTTCAGCCAAATAGTGGTCCCCATACAGAATTTACTTTTTAATAATGTCTGCATACAATGATGGCAATGTCTTGTGGCAGGATAAGAGGGTCATGTGATGAAGTGAACGAGGTCCAAATAGCTATAAATTAAGAGGCCTAGCAAACCAGCCAATCAGGTGCCCCCCAAAAAGATCCCAGGCTTATTAGAATGTGAGAGAATGCTGACCCAAAGGTATCCACTCAGCTGTTCCACTCAGACAGGCCCCAGAGCTGGGGTAGAGGGGGGACAGGGAGAGTCCACAAACACAAGGGGGTGAAGATCTTCAGGTGTCACCAGGAAGGCACTGTCCCTTCTCCCCAGGAAACAAGCAGTGTAGACAAGAAACATCCAGCTTCTAGACAATACAGCTGGCTGCAGGGACATGCTCCATTGTATGGCACGGAATAGAAGTGCTGAAGAGGCACAGAGGCCAGGCCAGGGCTGGGGGCTGGCGGGGCTGGCAAGGGCTCGGGGAGGTGGACTCACCCTCTCAGCAGTCTTCCCCTACCAGCAAAGCTCCACCAGTTTTCCACAGCCCTGCCACACAATGTCTCGGAAGGATACGGTGTTATTTCCTGGGGAATTCACTTACTGGCACGTTTGTCAGCACTCAGCCCGTTTCCCACTGGGTGACCAGCTACTGAAGCTAAGGCGGCATGGACCAGCGGGGCAGGGAAACGCTCTGACCGAATGAGCCAACAAGGGTCCATTCTGCGCCCAGGCCCTCTGAGCAGCAGTAGCTGTTTGGCCCTGAGAAAAGCTACTTGCGCCCAGCTCCCTGAGGGCACTACCCACAGCCTCTACAGTCCGAAGGGGCAACTTGGGGGAGAGGGCTGTCATCCAGCCAAGATTCTGTGGGACTTGCCTCCACACACCGTGGTCTGGTGGCAGCGACATACACAGCCTGGCTCTGGAGCCCACGTGACCTTTGTCAGATATCTGGCCACATTTTGGCCATGGCCAGTTCCTGAGGCTCAGCCGCCTCACCTCTGAAATGGGAACATCATTAACTCAGGTGGTTGTTGTGAGGCGAAAAACTAGATAATGTGCCTCAACTACCCAACACAGTGCCAAGAACTTAGGACACACTCCGTAACTACTAGAAACGATCCATCCAGGCACCCACTCACGGCCCAGTCCCCACACTGGAGTCCTCTGGGCTCACAGTTAGGGCCGCCTCTCAGACTGAAAAGCAAAATCACCCTCACCAGCGGGGACTGAAGGAACCTGTCCAAGAAAAGTCATTGGCATCTGCCCCCGTGACTTCAGTGTTCCTCCTCAGGGGCGCTAATTCCCTGTCCCCTCCCTGACATCTGGAGAGCCTCCCAACCCCACTAGCTACAGGTGCTCGATAGTTGGAGTAACCTCAACCCCACGGGGCGTGACTCGGCCCTTCTCGTGGCCATGGGCAACTTTTCCAGGCACTCCAGTTCTGAGCCTCTCCTGGTAGTGGGAACGCAGCCAGACCGCAGGAAAAGCTATGTGGTGGTTGTCATGGGGGATGAAAAGGAAAATCAAAGACGAACTGCCTGCCTCAGCACTCTGCAGCCTAGGACACACGCAATGCGCTGAATCGGCGACCACAGGGGTCATGATTCAAGGCCAGCCCGGTCTCCGTTCCCGGGAAGGAATATCATCCCTTGCTTTCTTTTCAGACTCCACCGGAACAGATATTTCTCTCGGCATCCCTCCTGCCCGGCACCCCCATCTGCAAACACACAAGATCACAATTACCACAGCCTAGGACTGGATGCTTTCCAGGGTCTAGTATCTCTGGGGCAGGCCCAGCACCATGACTCCTAGAGCTAAATCCTAAGGTGACCCTCCTTGGGACAGTGGACAGACCCTTCTCCTGGTGCCCAGCTCCACATCGTGCATGAGAGGCCCCTGTAGAGCAGGGGTGAAGAGGTGGGCCTTCAGTGATGGGCAAACAGGCTTTGATTTGAATTCCAGCTCAGCTGCTTCACTACCTATGTGGCCTCTGAGCATGTCACCTCCCCTGTAGAACAGGGCCCATAATACTGACTTCTCCCAGGGGTCATGAAGCTGACACGAAATACAGAACATATTATGTGTGAATATGTAGGCTCATAGTAAGCCGTCAATAAACGGCTACTGCCCACTCTTTCCCCTTTGGTTGTTATGTAGTTCTTCTCAGACCCTCCAATCCCCACCTACACCTACTCGTTGTACAAGTCCCACCTCTACTGTGAACCTTCCAGGACATTCCAGAAGCCCAGGGCAGACAGCGTGGGAGTGTGTGATGGGGCGTGAAGGAGCATCACATCTATGGGCCTGGGACTATCAAACTGGACTGGTGGGAGAAAGGCTCTGGGGCAGGAAAACGTGCTTACGGTAGGTTCCCTAAGAAAGTCCACAGCCATGTGACAGAGGACCCAGTAAGGTCCAGAGAGATCATTCTGCTGAATTATGGCTGCTATCTGAGGCAACATTTTAAGAAAACACCTCCTATTGCATTTGCTCATTGATGGTTCATTTGTTACAATGTTTGAGTACCAACCAATTTATAATATGAGACCATCAGATCAGAGGTAAGGTCTCTTTCATTGTTGAGTATGCTGTTATGTCTGGAACACAATTTAACTTTCTAAAAGTAGTAAAATATAAACATCGGATTCCTTAAAAAGCTCAAACAATACAAAAGTGGGAAAAATTAAAAGCAAATCTCTCTTTTCTTCTCCACACACCAAAAGTAATCATTATTAATGTTTCTTGTGTGTCCTTAGGCACATTTATTTTATAAAGACAGCAGAGGCTCTTAACAGACACATCCAGAGAAAGGAGTTGGAATTGCTGGTTCCTAGCATGTATGCTTTTAATTTGGAAGACATTGCCTAAAAGTTCATGCCTGAAAGTTCTCAACGATTTCCCCACAAACCAACAGCTGAGTTTTGTTCTCACCAAGGTCTCATGTTATGTGGCAATTAATCTTTGCCAACCCCCTTGCTCAAAGTGGTATCTCATTTTTTAAACTGTGTTTCCTTCTATTGTGTAAGGTTACACATTTTGAATTGTTGACTGGCCTTTTGAATTCCTTGTTCTGTGAACTTCCTATTCACATCTTTTGCCTTTTTAAATAATACATTCAGGGACACCTGGGTGGCTCAGTCGGTTAAGCGTCTGCCTTCAGCTCAGCAGGGAGCCTGCTTCTCCCTCTGCCTCTGCCGCTCCCCCTGCTTGTGCTCTCTCTTACAGATAAATAAAATCTTTTTTAAAAAAACACACATTCATTACTTTAATTACCTAAAAGAGCTCTTTGCATATTAGAGAAAATAGCCTTATTGGTTATATATTTACTATCATTTTTTCCAGTTGAATGTCTGTCTTTTTACTTTGTGGTACTTTTGCCATGCAGAAACGTTTAATTTTTATGTTATCAAAATATTTATGGTTTCTGGATTTTTTTTTTTAAAGGTTTTTTTTTTTTTAAAGATTTTATTTATTTATTTGAGACAGACAGAATGAGAGACAGAGAGCATGAGAGGGAGGAGGGTCAGAGGGAGAAGCAGACTCCCTGCCGAGCAGGGAGCCCAATGCGGGACTCGATCCCGGGACTCCAGGATCATGACCTGAGCCGAAGGCAGTCGCTTAACCAACTGAGCCACCCAGGCGCCCGGGTTTCTGGATTTTATGTTGTATCTGTACAAATTCTAAAGATTACATGAGTTTGCCACCTTTCCTAACTCTCCCCAATTCCTCCTGAATGTGGCCACCACCACTGCTAAAATGAAGGAAGCAAAGTTTCAAAGTGTAATGGAAAGACCAAATTCATCTATTTTCTTTTTTGTTGTTGTTGTTTAAGGCCCCACCCCCACCCCGCCTCTCCCTTGGGGAAGGCACCCCACTAAGGGCACCCAGCTACTCACTGCACGGCCGCCATTTTGGGGTAAATTGGCCCAGATGGACGGGCCCCTCCCTGCATAAAATTCAGCTGTGGAGAATGCAGGCATCGATCCCACTAGCTCTCACATGCTAAGCAAGCGCTCTACCATTTGAGCTAATTCCCCAGCTCCCATTTTCTAGATTTTTTTAATGGGACTTGTTTTGGAAAACGAAGCCCAAAACCCTGTCTTCATCTCTCTCGTCGCTGGGACAGAGTTCCGACTTCATCACTGGCATCTGGATTACTGTGGTAATAAAACAATGGAAAGAGGCAGGTGTGGGGAGGTTTAGTTTTTGAGGGCCCAACACGTAGGTGTTTTTATTGGAAGAAAAGCATTTGTTAAGTGATGGTCACTTTGTTCATAAGCATTATCTCATCAATCTTCAGCAACCGTATGGGGCATCATAATACCAATTTTCCAGATGAAAAAATCCAAGACTCAGGTCAAGTAATTGAAACCAAGATTCAAATTCAGGTCTGGTTCTCCAGCAAAGTTTTCTACTGTGATGAGCAAGGAGGCTCCTCATGGGAAAGTTATAAATCCTCAAATAAGGAATTCTTCATTAACAATGCCAAGAGCATAAAGCACAGAAGGTCACCAGCAGGCTCCAAGGTGGCCTGGGTGGCAGAGGAAGTGACACTGTGGTTTAGAAGTTCAGTCATCTGGTTTAAGGTCACACAGGGTTAAATGACTGCTGGGTTTGAACCAAGTACATCTGACCCCAAGGTCCATGCCTATCCCACAGCACCACGCCCATGTCTCTTGTTCCTGGAAGCTAAGGAGGGCCTGGCACAGAATCTAGAATGAGGCAAATAAGGCATAAAGTGGTGAAAAAGAAAGCAAAGACGCCCTAATTTTTTTTTTTTTTAAGATTTTATTCATTTATTTGCGAGAGAGAGAATGAGAGACAGAGAGCATGAGAGGGAGGAGGGTCAGAGGGAGAAGCAGACTCCCCGCCGAGCAGGGAGCCCGATGCGGGACTCGATCCCGGGACTCCAGGATCATGACCTGAGCCGAAGGCAGTCGCTTAACCGACTGAGCCACCCAGGCACCCCAAGACGCCCTAATCTTTATCAGTAACTGCAGTCCGTCCCTCCCTCCCCCAGGCCTACTGGATGGCCAAGCGCTCTGAGACATGAGTGGGTGGTGGCAGACACACATCCACTGGATGGAGGTGACATGCCCTCCTCCCCCAGGAGCCCAGGACCTTTAAAGCTTGTTGATAGTCTTTTTTGGTAGCCACAAATCGCTGCCATCTCCCACAATCACATGGAACCTCTGTTCCCACCAAGCCCTCTCTGCCAAAGGTCCTCCTCATTAAAAGCATCCCCCCCCAAAACCAGACAAGAGAAGGGGTACCAACCCTCTTCTACAAGAAAGCAATGACTCAACCCAGCACTGCCAGCCCACAGTTAAGAGGAACAGGCAAGAGGAGCATTAGGTCATGCTACCTTCCATCAAATTGCCCAACAGTTAAGATCCAAGTTGTTCTGTCTGGCGGAGTGTGTTTGCTGACTCATTTCCCGTCCTGGACTACCATTCTGCCCACTTTTGGTGAGGCTCTTATCAAATACATAAGGTCAGCAAGATAAAAGGGTTTCAATTTCTTCTGGGAATTCACCTGTCTCAGGGAAAGGCTGAGGAGGACTAGAATGGCATTAGACTGGCCGCCTGAACATGACAGTCACCATAAGGTTCGTCGAGACATGGGTCTGAGCAGGCCGTAACTTCAGCATTGTTAATAACGCAGAAGTAAGTGGCCTGCACCTGGCAAGGTCCACGCAATTTTTGAGGAAGGAGAGGCAAGGGCCAGTTGGATTTTCTAGCAGGATCTATTTTCAATCATTAGGTACTTGCCACTAATTAAAATAGCTCACCACCTGTTCCTTCCATCCGGTACTTGGAGCTCAAAGAGTGACTTACAAACAGGTTGGGTCTGGTTTTGTGTTTTGAAGCAGCAGTGCCCTTCGTCAAAGGCAACTACTTTCAAAAGGGGCAGCGCCCTGCCTGTTCAAGGTTGGAGCCAGGGCCCGGCCCCCACCCCGCCCCAGAACTTTTTCAGAACAGGCTCTAGGAGCCTCTTTTTGAACAAGAGGCTTTTATTCAGTGTTCCCGGAGTTCTGGGGATCCTTGCAGGTGGCAAGGTCTGCTATTCTTGAGTTAAGGAAGGCCAGTTAAGGCACAACCTCACCTCCCACCTCCTCACTTCCAATTTTATATCTTTCCCTTACCGTTACTGTCTTAGATAATGGGGTTCTACATAAGATTTCATTCTGTTTAAAGTTGGGAATGGGGTCCACTACTAAAGAAAATATTTTTTAAAAAAATCACTATTTTAAAGAGTCAAACACAGAATCTATTCTAGGACCTGCCAACAAAATATTTCGCATTCTGCAATCAGCTATTTCAACACTGAGCACCGAACATAGTACTAAGAGCTTCTCGGCTAACTGCTGCTGTATGCAAACCCAGTCCCTGACCAGACGGTGAGAAAGGGAGCACTTAGATGCACAGTGGCGAGCCCATGATAGAAGGAATGACTGGTTTTGCTCGGACAAGGAAGAGTTCTAGCCAGGTCTGAATGCTGGTATGAAGTTGCCAGACAGGGAGAAGGGGACATATATACGGGTATGGAAGTTCATGGCGTGTTCAGGAGTGGCTGCAACGTAGGGCTCCTACAACACGCTACCTGCATGTAGCAAATGTCCATGCCAAGGATTCTGGATTTTAAGCACAGGGTCAGCTTTGTTTTCAAGAGGGCTTTAGTAGCACTGTGGATGATGAGTCTAGTGCCAGGGACGCTGGTGAGGAGGACGCTGCGAGATAGTCGGGCCAAGCAGTGATGAAGCCCTGGGTTCTAGGGCCATGTATGGTGGTCAGCCACCCCAGTTTGCCCAAGACCAACATGGGACTCTCAGTGCTTTAAAGTTAGAGAGTCCCAGGCACACCAGGATGGCTGGTCACCCCAGGGCCATGTTAGATCCAACCATAAGGACATCACCGCTCATCACCTAATGCCAGAGGCATGGAGCCTCGAACTTTGAGGTAGGTCAAAGACACATACCCTACTATCCCATCCAGTTCCTAAGTGGCCCTTTAATAATTCAATGCCCCCAAAGGGACTAGCTCCTGCCTGCCCTGCCACAGCAGGGACATTTCCAGGGGCCCCAGATGACTGCACCGAATATTCCAATCTTCCTCCCCAGAGTAGCTCTGGGTTGGAGACCTTGTTTATCCTTTAGTTTTCCAATGCGTGCTAGCTAGCACACTGCAAGAGACTGCTCTAAGATTGTATGGCATGGACTCCAAATAAGAGGACTCAAAAGAGAAATCTGCAGGTCCTGGATAGGTAATCCAGCAAAACTACCTTTGGCAGACACAGGCTTTGAGGCACGTATTTCCCGTGTACTTGGAATCGCTCGCCACCGCCACGTCTGGTGGCCTCTTTTTAAGCTCCAAGATCCCAGCTACTCCATTAGAATACAATGCTGGTCTCCACTCAGTAGCTCAGAAATAAAGTAACTCCATGTCATTAAAGGTATCAAATCACAGTTAATGCTAGTGTCTAATACAGTCAAGGAACGGGGTAATCGGATCTTCTACGACGTTGGCCTTCTAATCATTTTAAGCAATAGGATGCCAAATGCCAAAATATAAAACTAGAGAAAAACAGAGCTGCTCCCACTGAAAGAAGGGGGCTGGAGCACAATTAACACATTGTTAAGTGCCCCCAAAGCTCCCAGAACACCATCGGAAAGCACCATCCCGGTGTTTTGATACTCAAGAAGTGTTTAAGCTCAAAATATGTGCCAATCACAGAAGTGTTTACATTCGCTCCACAGATGTGAAACCACTCTTCAAAGGATTAAAACATGTTTCAATCCGTTGGGTGTGTTCAGATTTTCAGGCAGGCCTACCGGGAGTTCAAATCCTGTTTCAGTATGAATCAGCCGTACCATTTCAGGTAAGTTACTAGAAATGTCCAGTTTCATCATCTGTTAAAAGGGAATAGTAATGACCTCTCTAGCCAGCACCTCCCCTCCACTCCCCACGGCTCGGGGACACAAACACGAGTGTGCACGCGCACGCACGCACACACACACACACACACACAGTGTCCCGCCAAGATTCAATGCAATGAATGTGTAAGGTGTTTGGCACAATGCCGGGTACATGTAAATGTTTAATAAACTCTAGCTACTACTATAAGGAAGCCACTTATCAATACAATCTTTGGTTTATACTGTCGGTGTCATATAAATCCACTAACTTGCTTGTGTGCTGGTTATTGATCTATCTCCACTGCACACCTGTTAACAGATAGAATGCTAAGCAACCAAAATAAGGGCTCCTTTTGGGTTTTACTAGCCTCTGCGCAACCCTAGCAGCCTAGTCTCTCTTTACATTGTGTGCTTACATGATATGACTGGGTACCATTCTGTAATCATTTGATCTGTGTAAAGCCTTATCTTCCCCAGAACAATTTTCATTCTTCCAAGGTGGGGCACAAGGCATTTTTAAGCATACTGCTTCCCCACAGAGGACCAGCCTTGGTGGGGACTCTGTGGAACCAAACTGAAGAGACAGGCCTGAGTTACTAGCCGAAGAATGAATGCACTGTGCTAACAGGGGGCAGAGGGGCTGAGCGGGTGGCAGAGAAACCCAAAATGCACCTTTCGTGGTATGGCTAAGCACCCAGGCATTGACAGCCAGCAGGTGGGCTTAAAATCAAGCACTTCCATTGGCTCACCATGTGACTTCGGGCAAGATGCCTAATCAAACAAATCTAGTTTTTCTATAAAATGGGGTTCATAGTGCCTACCACTGGGTCACTGTCAGAATTAATGACATTGCTCAAAGACAGTGCTCAGCACGGCAGTTGGCATTTAATAAACCTACAGTTTGTCATTATCACCATCATCATCATCATCATCATCATCCCCTGCTCTCTTGGGAGTTCAGCCTGCCTAGATGGTAGAGATATACTCACCTGTGAAAATAATCCACAATTCAAGAGAAGTGGGGAAGTATCAAATGATCAATACAGCAAAGCCTTCAACTCACTGGCCCTTACAATAGGCATCTTTATATCTAAACAATCTTGTTGAGATAAAGACACCACAAAGATACTTTATTTGTAAAGTGGAAATTGCAACTGGAATATTAGTAGATTCTCAATTGGGTTGTACTTGAGCTTCTTATTTTAATGGTACCAGGCAAACCCCTATCTGTGATGTATTTAAAAGGTGATAATCCAATTTGCTCTAGAAACTTTCGTTCAGCAACACGAGTGGATGTAAATTACAAATGTTATAGCCATGGAGTTAGGACTCCCTCTGCTTAAATCCTTAAACTTTTCAACTCTTCACCTCTGCCATTCACTGGCCTTGTGTGACCTTGGCACTCACCCACTTCCTTTGGCCTCAGCTGCCTTACTTTTACACTGGAATGTCTCAAAGAATTTGCGTGGGGGGGGGGGGCGGCACCTAGGTGGCTCAGTCATTAAGCGTCTGCCTTCGGCTCAGGTCACAACCCCAGGGTCCTGGGATCGAGCCCCACATCGGGCTCCCTGCTCAGCAGGAAGCCTGCTTCTCCCTCTCCCACTCTCCCTGCTTGTGTTCCTGCTCTCACTATCTCTCTCTCTGTCAAATAAATAAATAAAATTAAAAAAAAAAAAAGTTTGCGTGGGGAAAAAACCAGATTATTTATGTAAATCGCCTAGCATAGACATCGTGGGTGCTCATTAAATAGTGCCAATTATTCCTGCGTTTACTCTTCGGATAGAACTGTTCTGTCCTCTGAGAGCCGGATGGGTCCCTGTGACATATGTGGTAGGCCCGCTGATGGGACTGTGGCTGGAGCGGGCACCACGATCAGACACACAGCCATGCCTTAGGGCAGGGCTGCCTACGGAGAGGTCAGAGAAGGAGGGGTTCCTGGCAGATAGAAACAAATGCTTTCTTTATTCAACTCTGCACCGCAAAAACCCAGAAGAAGGTAGAGGAAGGGTACAGACAAAAATATCGGTGAGGATAAGGGGCAAGCGGCACTCTCACACTGTTGGTGGGAGTGTAAAATATAAAACGGAATGGTTCAATCACTTTGGAAAAAAGTCTGGCAGTTTCTTATAATAAAATACACACCAAACTTTATGACCTAGAAATTCCACTCCTAGTTTTTACCGAAGAAAATGAATGCATGAGTCCATGAAGAGGCTTGTGCAAAAATATCTAAAGCAGCTTTAGTCCTAATGGGTGAAAACTGGAAACAGCCCAGGTGTCCATCAATATGCACCTCATATAGGCTTCCAAACATACCATGAAATCAGCAACCAAAAGGAGCGAACTACCGATATACACAACCTGGATAAAGCTCACGGTATAATGGATAGATGAAGCCTTGCATAAAGAGTAAATACCCTATGACTAGATTTGTGGAACGTTGTTCAACAGGCAAAACTCATACACATGGAAAATTTAAAAGTGATTGCTTCTGGCGGTCAGGGATTGCCTGGGAAGGGGCACAAGGGAACTTTCTGGGCTGGAGGTAATGCGTTCTCTCTTGATGGGGGTTGTATTAAATATATACACTGTATTAAAACTGTACGTTATTTGTCAACTCATCGGATGATACTTATAATTTGTCATCTCACTGTATGTCAATTTTATATTAAAAAGAAAACAAATATTGAAATCTAGTTAGTAATGTGCATACTGAAATTTTGGGGTTGAAATAAACTGATTTCTGTAATTTACTTTGCAAATGCATCAAATAAAACAAGATGCACTGATGGGTAGAAGGATGGAGGAGTGTGGTAAAGCAAATTTAGTAACATATCAATGTAGAAGAATCTGGATAGTCTGTACGTGGATGTCCGTTATACAATTCTTTCAACTTTTTGAAACTGAGGGGGTGGGGGAGGCAGAGAAAGGGGTAAGATTTTTTTTATATACCCCGAATGACAGCCATCTGATATGCTTAATGGTATATTTTTTAAGATGTTATTTATTTATTTGAGGGGGGGAGAGCAACAGAGCACCAGCAGGTGGGGGAGAGGGAGAAGCAGACTCCCCGCCGAGCAAGGAGCCCGACGCAGGGCTCGATCCCAGGACCCTGAGATCACCACCCGAGCCAAAGGCAGACGCTCAACTGACGGAGCCAGGCAGGCACCCCAGCCGTCTGATATTCTTGGCCCATCTACATATATTTCATTTTTATCTGTGCCGACTACATTTCTGTGCACAGATGGTCCACACAATCTATGAAGTGTGGCTATTTTAGAATCAGTGGCCATGGGCTCTGTGTCCACTGACATTCCCTTCCTGCTCACAGACTGCAAACCAAGATTTGAAGGTTCATTTTCCTTCAGTGTAAATGAGGCCTCCGTCATAAATGGACGGCCTGAAGCTTCCTGAAGTCCCTCCCACACTTTCTACCAGGATTTTCATTACCATTAGACAGCTGGAACCCATCGAAACAAGAGTTGGAACCTGGTCCTCGCTCCAAAACGCAGGGCCTCTGGGGATGGGGATGAACCCTCACAGCCACTCCCTCCAAAAGGAAGGACCTGGAAGGCTTACTCGCCCTCTCTCAGTGAACTTGGTGCTGGCCATGGCTCTTGCCGAGGTGACTTGTGGTTATCACAGGACTGTGTTTACAGAACACATGAGAAGGGCACATATTTGCTTTCCCCTTAATTCTTGGGCCTCCAGCCCCTTAATGGTTCCTCTTTTTACAAATGAGGAAACTGAGGATCAGGGTGTACATGAACTGCTCCTAAGCACACAGTTTGAATTCAACCCCATTTAACCTAGCATTCTGATCCTCACCACTCCCGACACTGCCCTGAAACCACCTCCCATCCCCACCAAGAAGAAGCCGATTTTACAAACGCCCATCTAGGACAAAACTGGGTGAGGAGCTTTTAAGGCAGCAGCGTTCACAGGGCAAGCTGGAAAAAAACTCAGTGGCTCTTGACCAGCAGCTTCTGAAAATGAACAGACGGCAATATATCTGACTGAACCACATGCAAGAATAGACATTGGTCCCTGAAACTTGTTTCAGCTGTATATAAATATTTATACATGGGTGTTTCTTGGTGTAAGCATGCAGTCCAGAAAAGTTAGAAAGCCACTGACTTAAAGATTAAGTCACTCTATATCAGAGATTTAGATCCGAGATTTAATTTCCCAGATTCAAGAAGAAATGCTGGAAAGGAATGGGCTGAGGAAGGTACTCGTGGAAAAGACATCACTTGAGCAAAGACCCCCAGCCTTCTGTGGGAGAGACACATAACCCCCAGTAGCAGCAAAGAACCCAGGCTAACAACTAACAAAATATAAAATTGAAAGCCTTGATATTGACCATTTTAAATTACATCCCCTCATACTCCCCTCCCCAAGTTCAGTTTCCTTTCTTAATTTTCCAAGAGCAATTCCTATCATTCATCTTGGATATATATTCCAGTTTAGATCCTAATAAATTTTACGATGTGTGTATGCCCATAAGCAATGCACAGCATTGTTTGAGTGATTTTAAGTTACATCCAGCCACTAGGAGGTACCAGTCCTTCCCCAATGTTTCACACATTGTTTTTAAGATGTATCCATATTAATATACACACATTCATGTAACACGCTGCATAGTATCCCTCCACAGGGATAGTCCATAAACTGTTTCCAGTATTCTGTCATTATAAGCAACAATGTTATGAACATTCTTTTTTTTTTTTTAAGATTTTTATTTATTTATTTATTTGAGAGAGAGAATGAGATAGAGAGAGAGCATGAGAGGGCGGAGGGTCAGAGGGAGAAGCAGACTCCCTGCCGAGCAGGGAGCCCGATGCGGGACTCGATCCTGGGACTCCAGGATTATGACCTGAGCCGAAGGCAGTCGCTTAACCAACTGAGCCACCCAGGCGCCCTGTTATGAACATTCTTGAACAGGCCTCCTTGGTTCATAAGGGAATCTGCTCTAGTTACAATATAGCCCGAGGTGGTATTACTGAGTTGCCATATACGTATACCTTCCACTTTACTAGTCATTGCCAACCTCATGTACCAGGAAAACCACTACTAATAGTTCAGTGTGTGTCCTTGAGACTTTATATACCTGTAGCTACATATATATACATGAGTTTACAGAGTGTGAATGTAGGTAAATCTATCTCATGCTTTATAATGGGTTGCAGAGGACCGTTTTCTGCATGAATTGACCGGTGCCCAACTGATGGACATTAAGGACTATGCCTCCATCACAGTATTTCAAAGAATTTTTTTTGTGCATAAATAAGCAGCACACTGGTTCTAGTACACATGCAGAACAGATTGGGACTCCCAGACCCACCTCTTCATTGTACAAAGGAGAACACACTGCGTCCCAGAGAGCTAGGGTGAGTTGCTGGCCCAAGGACCCCAGCAAGGGAGAAATGAAGGGGCTGAGGGCTGGGGTTCCTACACTTGGGGCATTTGCTCTGCTTAAGGGAATAAAGCATTCCAGTACACATTATTCCTTTCACATACCATCCCCAGTTACCCTCTAGGATTTGACATTATAAAGAGGTACTCTGTGTATCACCAAAGTCATGCAAAATCTCCCTGTGTCTGTGTGCAAAGGAGATCAAGCAAAAAGTCTTGCCCCAGACCCCTCTGCCCCAGAAGGCTGCAGGAGTCGGCCTCCGGCTCCCACCTCAGTCCAGGCAACTCACATTCACAGAGGCTAAATGCTCCTTGTGGTTCCACCCTGGGACGCAGACAGGATCCCAGGACCCCAGCCTGAGGTCACAGAAGAAAATTCAATGACCACACAGCACAGTAATCAGTGCAAATTCTAAGAGGCAAAGGGGGGCGTCCAGGGCTCCAATCTCAGGAAGGCAGTGAGAATGTGAAAAGCTGGCCCCATGCCTAGTTCTCAACAAATGTATTCACCTACTGAAGCCAGACACCCAGCCCCACATTTCAAACGCTTGCAGCTGCGCTCAGACCATGTGCTCTGATGCTGAGGGCACAGGCTCACGCGTGCACGCACACACATAATGGGTCGGGTGCGGTCTTGATGCCTGACCTTTGGCATACATGAGTTTGAATCCTGACTCAGCCTCTCATTAGCCGTGTGACCTTAGGCAAGAATTTGACCATCCAAGCTTCAAATTCCTCCTCTTAAAAAAAAAATTTTTTTTTTAAATGTAGATAAAATTGGTACTTCCCTTATCAGGTTTTATGAAAAGTAAATGAGTTACTGCACATAGGTGCTCAGAAAAGCTCTTAGACCATAAAAATGTAGTAGACACTTGGGGTACTTGCCTGGTGCTGATGCCTGAAATAAAACAATGTCCCTGGCCTTAAGGAGCTAGTAAATTTATGAGAATGTCAAATAAAAACAGTAGAAGCGGGTGTGGCCGCCAGTCAGAGGGAGCGTAGGTACAGTAAACAGTGCCAATGTGGAGGGCATATGAGGGATACCCAGCGATCGGAGGCGGCCGCTCGCCTCAGGGAACTCACTGCAGGGCTGAGACACACACTCAGAGCAATCCTGAACCAGGCCACACGCTCGGTGCTGGGTCCAGGCTGAGTCCCAGGGCAAACATACTTATTTTCCAAATTGTAGGAAGGTCCAAAGTCTCATTAGACAAAGCAGGTCCCCGGAGGCTCTCAGGCGGGTTAGCCTCAAGGAGCCAGATGTGATGGGACCTCTGAAGGCACAGGGCGCATGAACAAGCCCTCGCCCTGTGCCCTCCCCAGCGGTATCTTGGTGCTCTCTCCTCCCTCGGGTCGGGGAGTCTGTGCTTGCTGGCTCCTCCCCTGCCTGGGCGGCTGCCCCTGGGGCTCTTGCCCCACCATCCACATGCGGGTGGCTGTCCCACACTGCTCGCCCCTCCCGGCCCCCACAGGTACCTCACGTCTACCAGTGAACAGTAACTGCAAGGGTTAAATGACACAAGGATGACCAAGGATGTGAATGTGCTGACACAACTGCGTTCCGTCCCTTCTCGGAGGATGCCGCCACCCCTCGGCAGCAGGGCTCAACATCCTAGCATCCCCTCTGACTCCTGTCACTGCCCAGCACATCCCACTGGGCCTCACCCTGTCTCTACCAGCCGCCCCATCACTCCATCCCACAGGGCAGACGCTGCTGCTGATGTGCGTTACCCAGACAGTTCTGCCCACACCCCTTGAAAACTCTGTTACTCCCCTGCGCTTACTGAAGACAGACCCACTGTTCTAGGTGTGCGTGCAAGGCCCTCCAGCCCAACCTACCTTCCCACTTCCATCTCCACGACCACCCTTTACTCTGGTTTGATTAAATCACCTGCTGGGTGGTGCATCGTGAAATACAGGGTCTGTATCCAAGTAAGGGGATGAAACAAAGCGTGACAGGTTCTTGTGTGCACCCTCAGAGCCTTTAATCCCTAGACATGCACTGCGGCTCTTCACGTTCTCCCAAGCGTATGTGGACTTCAAGTACTCTTTTTTTCACGGAGTTCCAGAAACACACAGGACAATCTGTACCATGCTGTTTCCAGCAAGGCTGTGGAATGTGCCACGTAGAGTGACTGCCCGGCCTCTGCCTGTGACCATCTCAAACACAGTTGTTCTTCATCACCATGACTGTGTGCAATCTCGGTGGGACTGTGAGCTCCCAAACTCAGCCGATCAGCCTGCCTCAGCACAGGGACGGATAACAAATAGCCGGCAGCAATGCCTTGGTAGGGCTGACAAACACTTGCTTCAACCTTGATTGCCATGGCTGCCTGCCTCCCAGTTTTCCTGTGTACCCCTCCCTGTCGACTTTGTTAAATTTCCTGTATGCTTCACCTAGCCAGGGCTGGTTTCTGAGGCGTGAAACCAAAGAACCTTTGCTGATACATTGTTCTTACAGTCCCTGAACAAAAAGCCACCCAAATCTCCCCCCGGCAATGGGGCACCCTGAGCCGCAGCCCCCCCCCCCCGCCGCCCAGGGGCAGCACCTGTCCCATCCGGAGTAGACCTCACAAAGGTGGGCAGCATTTTCACTGAAGCAGTGGGGTGGGTGGTGGCTCCAAGCCCTTTCTCCATCTCCTTGCGGAACCGCTTAGAGATCTCCAGAAGGTTCTCATCAGAAAGACGCATGTGGTAGAGATACTGGTCAACCTGCAAAAGGGTGGGGGGAAAACAAGAGTTAGAGACCGGCAGTAAATCAGTGTGGTACACATCTATGTCATGGAACATCCCTCAGCCCTTCAAAAGAATAAAACCTGTTATGTACAGAAGGTTATTATTAAGGGCCATGTAACTGGAATCTATTTGACAAGATATTAAAAAAAAAAAAAAAGAACTAAACTGCAAGATAAAATGAGAAAAATAGGTTTAACTATTTCTGAAGAGTGGTAAAGATGAGGGGAAAGGCACATTAGGGAAGAGGAAGAGTTCTTTCCAGAAAGGTTGAGTTTAAGGGTCTCTGACAACATTCTGGGAACTGGCATTCATTACTGACCCTCCTTGTTCCCCACACACCTTGAGGCCAGTCATGGCAATCCTATTATCCCCCACCCTGGGCCAAGCAGCCAGCACCTCTTGTCTCACTTACACAATCCCCAATTCTGCCTTTACCTGTTCCATCCATTTTCTACCCCCAGCCAGACTCTAACCATTCCCCTGCTTAAAGAAACCTTTCAGTGGCTTCCCATTAGAACCAAACCTAAAATACTTCCAAGGCCCCACAAAATCTGGCCTCTCCCCACCTCCTAAGCTCACTGGACGCCTCTGGACTCCCTCGCGCAAACCCTACCCTTGGTTCAGTCCTTCCCTGCCCTGGAACCCATACATGGGTCCTACAGCCTTTATCCCATCTGCCCATCTCTTCAGCCCTCTCCAGACCTCTCAGCCTTCTATTGAAACAGTCCGGCCTCCCATTATTCCAAGAACTCAGACTTTTCCCTTCCCAACACCACCCACAATATGTATCTCTTAGTGTCCAAATTATAATAAGCACCGAGGGCAAGAAGAACCGTGTGTATCTGTTCACCCCTGCATCCCTGGCACGTGCTGCCACAGAAGAGGGCCTCCACGTAAACCGCATGCAAGCTCGCCTCTCCTCAGAGGCAGAGCCAGCTCTCCCTAGTTAGTTCACTGACCTTGTTTCCAACATAAATTTATACGAACTTTCCCCAGATTCACCACCAAAGAAGCACCAGGAGTCCCTCGCACACAGTTTCCTTCTTGGAAGCCCCTGTCTGCCGTGGCTGTGGATATTCCCAGTTTTCTCCTCTCAGGAGGAGGCCTGACAGAAATCCCTCCCAGGAGGCACACGAGTTTCCACAACATCCCCATTCTCGGCAGCGCTGTCCAGGACAGGTGACACTGCTGGCCACGGAAGGGTAGGGGTGGAGACAGAATCAGGAATGTCGGGCCAGGCCCCAGCTATCCCCTCAACGGGTGAGGGTCACGGTCCTCGCGGCTGCGGGACTTCAAGCAGCCCTGCTCTTCCCAGCGCTGCAACGGCCGGGTCCCCAGGGCCAAAGCCTGGCTGATGACCACCACCCCTCCTATTCCTGTGGGAAACAAGGAAGTTCCTGCCTGCCCCCTGCCCTTGCTCAGCTTTGACAAAGAAGCACACGTTTTTTAATAATTAGAGTTCCCAGACAAATGTGCTCGTTAGTAGTATAGCCTGTTATATTTTCCGGCCTTTTTTGACAGGGCTTCTTGAATTTTTTTTTTTTTTTAACCAGAGGAAGGGCACAAGGTGCTTAATTCTTTAAGAAAAGAACAAACCCAGTTTGGTCAACAGAGACGGTCCCCTCACTCACGTTTTCCTCTATTCCAGGCTGTAGCCTAACTCCCTTTGGGATCTAGGGCACATCCTCCTCTTTGGGCCTCTTTCTGCCCCTGTAGAATAAGGAGATTGGCCTTCCTTGGGTCATTTCAAATATCCTGCTCAGGACTCATCTTTGATCATTCTTCTAGATTCCCCAAAGGTCAAAGATCGGAGTCTGGAGTAAAATGCTGAAAACAGCTGCAAAGGAGGCAAAGGAGAGTCCCTGGTGAGTCAGCCCACCCGACTCCACAACTGCCATGTGGTTCAAACACAACACTGAGACGCGACCCTCGCACGCACAGCGTGGGAAAGAACAGGGTGGGCGTGGAGAATGGTAAAAGCCTTTGGCCACTTCTCCTGTCCGGACCCAGCCAACAAAGGGACCCGGTTTGTCATGCGGGGGTTCAAATTTGCGTAAGTGACGATTTCCCAGAACTCGTCTGTGGCCGGCGTTTACTAAAAACAAATCAGGAAGAACCCAATCCATTCTGTTTCCTGACCTCGGGCCACGGGCAGCTCACCTGCCTTGAGCGCATCATCTGCCCCAGCCTCTCAGGGCTGTGTGGACACCAGCCCCCACCACAAGCTGGGTCTCCTAGAATACTGGAGAGCCAGAGTGCTCCTGAGGAGGCCTGGCCTCCCTCACAATGAGGTTTGAGGCTCCCCAGGGGGTAAAAGGGTACAGCTTCAGCCCAACACCAGACAAGGCTCCTCCCTATTGGTGGGAGGCCAATCTCTGGCGACCCTGAGCCCAGGGCAACTTTAATCACCCCAGAAGCCTCTTGGCTCCCGATCCAGTGACACCTGGGTTGGCCCAGGAACACTGCCTCATGGCTTATGATGCTAATGTACAAAATCCAGGGCCCCCAGAACAGAGACCAAGGCCAGGCCATGTCCGAGAACAGCCTGAGATGCCCTGGTGGGCAACGGTAATAACAGTAAGCCCTTAAGTGGCACAGACACTGTTCTCGAGGTCTTACATCCATTAATTCATTGAATCCTCACAACAATCCTATGAGGCAGGTAGTGTTATCTCCATTCTACTGAGAGGGGGAAGGCAACATGCCCAGTCAGAGATGTAACGGGCCAAGCTGGGACTGGACTGGATTGGGCAGCAGTCCCGACTCGTCCACTCTGCTAGATGAATGCCCCTCTTCTACTCGACAACAGGCCAAATGGCACCGCAGTGCATTCAGGCTGCCTATGCCCACTAAAAAGCCATCTTCTATTCCAGCCATCCCCCGATGTCGACACGAAGGGCCAAGAACAGAGCGTGTGGCCCTTGGGGCTTGTCTGGCAGATCAGAGGGCGGCAGGGGCAGCAGACACGTCTCTGAACGTTGTCATGAGTTCGACACATGAGCAAGTTGGAGCTCCCATATTACTACTTTCCCAAAGAGAGAAGTCGAGTGCCAGAAGCCTCCTGGCCACCCACTCCCGGCCCCCCCACCCACCACCACCACCACGGATGGCTCTGGGTGTTGTTACAAAGAAGGCCAGGAGAACAGCGCCTGCACTGCGTTATTAACAGGACGCCTGGCCACTTCTTGGACTGTGAGGTCATGTACACCAAGGAGCAAAGGCGCACTGGCCACAATTCCACGGTGGCCATTCCTAGTTCAACTCTGACGCTTGAGCTTCAACAGGCTGGTTAGAATTCCAGTTGATACTTCTCATCCTTAACCCGCAGAGACTCTTTGACAAGTACACAGCCTTATTTCAAGTCATGTCGCCTTTTCCCCAATAGAGTACAATCATCTTTTAGTGTTCAGTTACAGATGAAAACAATCATGGTGATTGTTACAGTAGCTAAATATTTCTTACCTGCCAGACGCCATCCTATGACTTTATTGACTTCATCTCCATTGTCCTTTTGTAAAACTTCTAGATCCCTGCTTTACAAGCCACTTGATGGGGAGGGGCAGAGCTGGGATTCCAACTGGGCGCTTGGGACCACGACCTTCCCTTCACCTGTCCCGTGGGCCCTCCTGGTGTGGGTGGGCACTCTCTGCCCTATGGTTTCTTGGATGAATACTCAGCGCCTTGATTTCCTCTCTAACACATGAGACTAAGAGAAAGGATATGGGACAGCTCTGAAAAATGCAACCAGAGCACCTTGGCCCAAACTTCCCTTCTTTCACAGTATGATGTGGCCACCCTGAGTTTATTAGGGAAGGACT
>NC_138378.1:79338086-79358689 GCF_054177405.1 Leptonychotes weddellii | reverse complement strand
AAGGTGAGAAATGTGTATATGTTGACCCCACACCTAGAATGTTCTCCTCCTCTGGCCTAACAAAAAACTCCCACTTTGCCTTTCAGGACCCAGCACAAATGGCCTCTCCCCAAATTCCCAGCCGCCAATACACTTTTGACACCTTGTGTCTCCTGCCCTCACTGGTCCCAGAGGACTAAAGGCACCAACTACATGCTCCCAACTTCACATCTGTGATGTCAGCAGCTACCTCAGTACTGAGACAGAGCGGGTACTCACGTCATAGGCCATGGTCATGCACAAGGGGCTATGGGGGTGCCGAAGGGGTGGGTGGGAGAATAACCTGGGTGAAGGGGAGAGCTGGTCATTCCAGAATGCCCAGGAGCTCAGAGCCTGACCCTGTTCTTCAGGCCTGAGCCCTCACTGCACGTGACCCTGGCAGCAGCGTGGTTCTTTCTCCAGCTACCTGGCTGCCCTGTTCAGTCGCCCAGGTCCCCTAAGGGTCAGACTCTGCCTCCCCTGGACAGCCCCACACCAGGGGACCGGAGTCTACCCCTGAGCCTCTTGCCTCACAGGGACATCTGAACTCCCCACTCCAAGTGTTCCCCTGCTGCACCAAACGCCTGTGGATCTGGCCCTCTGTACCACATCCAGCCCCAGACCTTCCCAGTCAGCCCCACCCACCCTACAATCACCCCCACCAAAGACAGGGCAACCCATACATCCCAGTTTGCCCAGGACAATCTCAGTTTACGCTGAGGTAGCAGCCTAAGTATTAACAGTGTCCCCTTTTATTCTCAAAAGTGGCCCGGTTACTCTAGGTACAGGCCACAAAGCAAATCCTGCCTTTGTTCTTGGGGAGCCCACACCTGACTGATGAGAAGAGCTCATGCTGCACATTGGTGCCAAAAAGGAAATAGGGACCGAGGAACTGGGTTCCTGCTCTGGGGCTTGTCCTATATAAACTTGGGCTGGTCACTTAGTATACCACACCTGGTTTCCTCATCGATAAAATGAGGGACCGGAACTAGATGATCCAAAGGTCCCTTCCCAACTGACACCTGACTCATAGCCCCATGAAAATGAAACACAAGTGGCCTATCTCCAGTTGTCCCAGGCAGCCCCGTGCCGGGGTTAGGGGCCTAGGTTCTGGGGTCAGACTGAATTCAGGCTTTTCCTTGAGCAAGGTACTGTCCCTTTCTGTGCCTTGGTGTCTTCATCTGAATAATAGCTAATAATGTCTACCAAGGAGGGCTGCTTAAGGATGACCTGAGTTAGAGTGCATAGACAGAGCCTAGCACTTACAGTAGTATTTGTTATTTTAAGAGCTTTAGAAATTGGGGGTGCGGGGGGAGGGAACTGATGAGACATGGCTAAAAGGCTCATTGCAAGGGGTTGAGACAGAAAAATGTGGAAGGAAGCAGGAAGCAGGAGAAGGAAGTCTCTCAAATGGGAAAAAGGAGAAGCGGCAGCTTCGCATGCCCTCATTTAACCCTGATGGCTTATCTGGCTTCATTCCTTTATCAGACAATATGGAGATGCCAGAAGGAAGAGGGTAGGAATAAGGCCTTTCAAGAACATGGACCACACCTCCAGGGTAGAACCACTGAGCTAAGGGTGAGGAGAGTCAGGAAGGCTGGCTGGGTGAGCACCAGGGGCCAGGTTCTCAGCCCTGACTCACTCTCTTAGTTAACTCCAAGGTAAGTTTTAACCAAGGTCCCTCCAAGTGAGGAACATCAGGGAAATGCTCAGAGACCCACAGACAAAAGCGCAAAAAGCATGGCCACCCCTAAAAGAGGGCAGCATTTCAGGGAAACAAGGCCTCCCAACTGGA
Organism: Leptonychotes weddellii; assembly: GCF_054177405.1. Lineage (NCBI taxonomy): Eukaryota > Metazoa > Chordata > Mammalia > Carnivora > Phocidae > Leptonychotes > Leptonychotes weddellii. Next base: position 79,356,876 of record NC_138378.1, on the reverse strand, counting down.
TTTGGACAAGACATAGCCTGTACAGGGATGGGGGGAGGAGAATGTGCGTTCCACACAGAGGGTTGCCTTGGGCTTTGTCAAGAGCCCTGGGCACCTAAGTGTCAGGAGGGGCCACACTGGACAGCCCAGAGTCTGTATGAGGGGCAAAGAGCTCTCTGCTGACACCCAAGACAGCCAGGGATCCTCCTCCTGATCTGCCAAAAGACTGTGGGAATGATGGTTCCCTTCAGTGAAACTCCAGGGGTCAGTGGGACCAAAACCTACACCTGGTCCTATGACTCAACAGCCCAGGGCACCCCCCACCCCAAGCAGCTTCCCGAATGGAAAGCCAGAATCTGGGGCAGATGTGAGGAAGGCTAAGAAAGCATCTCACTGGCCAACTGCAGCATAAGCGGGCTCAGCAACTGCCCTGGGAGCCTCTGCCCTTTGGGGGAGGGACCGAGGGCGGGGGTACTAGGTTTCTACAGTCACAAGGGTGGAATGAACGCTGTGATCAGTCATGCCTTCCACTGAGGATGCTTCAACCTGCGGTACAATGATCACGGCATCCCAGAGACACCAACCCCCCTCCCCCCGCCCCCCGCCCCCAGTGGGGAGGCTACTTCCCAGGGGACCCAAAGGAAAGCAAGTTAGAGGAAGAACTCAAGGATGGTTCTCCTATGCCTATGAAAGAGTGTTTTAGAAGGCAGAGAGGGCAGTGAGGATGCTTCCTTATTCCTCAGCTTCAGGAACTTCCCATCCTTCTGCCCTCCCTGTCTTCTACTCTAATCCGACATCAGGCAGACAGCAACAATGTTCCAGAACCCATATGTCCCACAAGCCCTTGGGAAAAGAGAAGCAGGGCCTCTTTTGCTCCTGCCCAGATGGATAGCACAGTAGGTATCTAAGGGCGTAGTACTATACATATGTAGTTCTCTATGTACCATATTTAACACAAAGAGTTGACTATGTGTCAGGCACAGCTCTAAGAGCTTCACGTATATTAACTCTCTTTAATCCCTACAGTAACCCTATTAAGGTGTTATCCAAAAACTCTCCAAGGGCTAGAAAGGTTAAATGAACTGACCCACGTTCACAGAGCTGGTTACATAAACCAGGATTCAATCCTGGGAGACTGGCTCTATCACTCACCGTACAGCCTCTCCCAGTAGGACTGTGGGACTGGCCCTCAGTGGGTTATCACTAGCCCCTCTCCTCTGGTCCCAGCTACAGAAGCTCCTGGGCTCATGATCTGCCAGCTCACCCTCCTGCTTTGTTCAGAAGTCTGACGGATGCCTGGCCTCCCTGGAAATCCCAGCAACAACCAGGGGAAGATTCTCCTGCGGACAACTGAGCAGACTTCTGTCCCACTTGCTTCCCGCCGTGCTGACACCGCAGGCATCTTTCTGACTGAGACAGAAGAACAGTAACCCAGGTAACCCACCCTTCAGCCAGGAAGGCACGGACATCTGCTGACTTCACCTCAAATTCATCTTTTGTAAAAGACCACTTGCCACCATGACCGTCCCAGGACCTGGCACACTGCAAGCTGGGAGCCAAGGTCCTAGTTACAGCTACTATTAACAAGCTGTGTGATCGTGAACAATGCGCTATAAAACTGAAGGAGGAGACGAACTATGTTCTTCCTTCCAACACGGTTTCTCAACAAAGGTCTTTGTTGCGAGGGGGCTGTCCTGGGCACTGTAAGATGGCGTATCTCCTTAGCCTCCACCTTCTAGATACAGCAGCACATCCTCACCCACTAACTGGCAACAGACAAAAATGTCTCCAGACATTACCGAAGCCTACTGGAGGGCAAAATTGCTAGCAGCTGAAAACTACGGCTCAAAAGAAGTGGTAACAAAAACAAAACAAAACAAACAGAATACAGGCTTTGCCCCTACAAACTTCGGGTAGGGTGGGAATTCCTGCTCTTTATTATACGTTGGGATACAGATAGCCCCTCACAAAAGATTGCGTGGCCCAAAATGCCAACGGCGCTGAGGTTGAAAGACCTGCTTTAGGAGTAAGCAGAAACAGCCCCTCCAGCGCAAGGAAGCATGGCCTATGATCCATGGCGTGCAATATGAAGACTCAGGCAATGAACTCTGGGATCTGATCTGCTCAACTCCTCCCCACTCACCCCCAGCCCCCCACTGCTTTGGAAAGGGAAAGACAGACAACACAGTGTTGGAAAACAAACCAAACTTGCTGACTTCAAAATTCAACAATGATAATGAGAAACCCATTATCAAGAGGTGTCTTTTAAAGAAATATCTGAACAAAGGAAGTCAGTTTTCTGGGGTTCCTGAGGTCTTTCAGTACATCAGATCTCCTTACTCCAGCTGCCAGGCTTTGAGAAAACTGTTGTGGTTTGCGTTGTTTTGATTTCCCCTGAAAAAGGGCCCCTAACTGCCCTCAAATTCCTCAGGGTGCTGGAAACATTCATCTTTGAAAAGTGATGTTTAAAAAAAAAAAAGTTGGCTTTGTCTGAGGAGCCTCAGAGGGAATTTTAATTAATTCAGTGGTAAAGAAAAGTGCTTCCTAGCACACTCTGAAATAGAAATTTGGTGATACAAAAAATGGATGATTAGCAAAAGCTACTACCATCAACTCCTTCTGAGCAGGGAAGGGACAGTATTAGGATGCTAAGTATCATGTACACATTGAACAAATGAGAAACTGTACCTGCCAATGTCAGTTAAGTCAATCAAAAATAATCTTAGTAAGGTTGTGATCAGTAGTTGACTCCTGGTACTTTAACCCCTTGTCAGAAGATATAATGGCACATAGTAGGTACTCAAGGCATACCAATCAAGGCTCCCTTGAGGTCTCCAACTCCTCACCCCGTGGTAAGGCACCCTCTCTTGACTGCTGCCTTATCTCACCAGACGACTGAAAGGTATCTTAGTTTCAGTTTCCCACATCATAGCCAGAGGAACTGGTACCCACAATAAGTTCTCAAAAAACATTAAAACTCTTGTCTTTCTTGACTCTTGGGGACTCTGCTGAATTTTCTGCTTCCAAAGATACTCCCTCCTCTCATAAGTCCAGAGTTGAAAGCCACTCCTCACTCACACAGAAAAGAGCCCAAGCGAGCTATCTATATTCCATAATAGGAGTGAAAATATGTCACCAGTCAACGCATGTTAAAAAAAAATTCGGCCAGTGGCTAAAGGAAGGCATGCATACCTCATTTCACTTCTATGGTTAAAACTGATTCTCCTTAAGCAGCAAAAATCCTCTATCTTGAATGTTAATTATACCTCAATCAATAAAAAGACTCTACTATCTCTCCACCCAGAGGACATAGAGCCTTGATTGCTGGAAGACAGGAAACTCCCTCACCCTCCCTGTGTCCCTGACCCCCTCCCTTTCTCCTCAGAATCAGCCTCAGGATCAGGATCAGCCTCAGGCCTTGATGAAAGAAGAGTCCACCGCCTTTCTCAATGTCCCCCTTTCCACCCATCCCCTTCAGCCCCATCCTAGCCATCCCCCAATCTGCCTTTCACCCTCCTCCCCTTCCTGCAGCCCTTGCTCAGCTTCTGTCTCCAGGAAGGGCTCCTCTCTCATCCTCACACTCACTGAGTACCTCATCAGTGGCCAGAAACTGTGGCTACAAAGGTGAGCAGCCAGGATTCTCCCTGCCCCAAGGAAGGAACCGGAACTGAAAACTACAAAGTCCGACGCATGGTGGAATGATAAAAATGCCATGATAGGGTGCCTGGGTGGCTCAGTCGGTTAAACACCTGCCTTCGGCTTAGGTCATGATCCCAGGGTCCTGGGATCCAGCCCAGCATGGGGCTCCCTGTTCAGCGGGGAATCTGCTTCTCCCTCTCTCTGCCCTTCCCCCACTCGTGCTCTCTGCTTCTCTCTCTCAAATAAATAAAATCTTAAAAACAAAACAAAAAACCATTGGTCATGAGAACTCCCATTAAAAAAAAAAAGTGCCATGATAGGGCAAAGGTGCCTAGTGTGAAGAGCATGGCATTCAAAGAAATGGTGATGCAAGTCCTCGGGGAGTGAAGGTAGAGAACATGCAGGGGCCAAGGGGCATTCAGAATGCAGTGTTAAAAGGCTTCTGAAGTGTGCCAGTCTCACTCCAGAAACAGACTGGAAACAGAGAAAACCTAGGAGCCCTCTGAAATAAGCCAGAGACAGGTTGACAAATGCGTAGCGATCGGAAAGGAAAGTCAATGAAAGGAGTCCAGAGCTCCCAGCCAGAATGGCCAGAGGGTACTGGTGCCATTAATGTAACCAAGAGAAGAGCTAGTTGCATTTCTGGGCATGCTGGGTGATGGTGCTGCCAGCATCCCAGAGTGGATGCAGACAGGGGCCAGGATGGAGTCCACTATTGTTCCCAGAATCAGGTGAGTGTGGTCAAGAGCATGCAGCTCTGGAGCCCAACTGCATGGCTTTAATTCCCAGCTCTTACAAAAATGCTAGTGACCTTGGACAAGTTACTGTGCCTTTGTTCCTTGCCAGTAAAAGGGGGATGCTGATAATAACTGCATCTGCTTTGTGAGACTGTTGCGAACGTTAATGAGCTAACATACGTAAAGAGCTTAAACCAGTTCCTGGTACACAGTAAATGCCACATTTGTTTGCTCTCGAGTTTCAAAGTGTCAGTCTCCTCCTAATGGTACAAAACACTGGACTTGTCCATCAGGAGATGGCGGGGGGTGGGGGGCTAGTTCTGGGTAGGTGAATCCAAGTTTTCCATGCCTCAGACTACAACCCAGAATATATAAGATAATGGGGATTTCAGAAGAGTCCAAATCAAGACCTTTTCAAAAGACTCTCTAAAATTAAACTCAAACTTCATCCTTCTCCCCGAATTCATCCTTGTAGCAGCAACTGGAAAACAGGCTTCTAGGGACACCTGGGTGGCTCACTCGGTTAAGTGTCTTCATCTCAGGGTCATGAGTTCAAGCCCCACATTGGGCTCCACACTGGGTGTGCAGTGGAGTCTACTTAAAAAGAAAAGCTGCTTCCAGGGCGCCTGGGTGGCTCAGATGGTTAAGCATCTGCCTTTGGCTCAGGTCATGATCTCAGGGTCCTGGGATCGAGTCCCGCATCGGGCTCCCTGCTCCTTGGGATCCTGCTTCTCCCTCTGCCTCTCTCTCTCTCTCTCTCTCTGTCATGAATAAATAAATTAAAAAAAAAAAAAAGAAAAGCTGCTTCCAAAAATTCTGAGTCTCCTCCTACTTCCTATCGAATGGCAGCTGGAATCAAACAGCTTTGTTCACCTAAGCCTGGAGGCCAACCAAGTCCCAGGTTCCGGCACCTGGTAAATTAAAGGCCTGACTCTATTCTGCCCCCATTGGTAATTTAGAGGAAATACACCCAGTGTCCACCCAGACACTTCACAGGCTAAAAGGAAGCTGCGAGTGTAGGAAGAGTCACCTACAAAAAAGACATGTCTACATTACTGTGTTGAATCATCACAACTCCCTAAAGTGGGCAAGGCTGCTGCTATGACTCCTGTTTTACAAGAAGAAACCAACAGTCCAAAGAGGCAAAGTGACTTGCTCAGGGTCCTGTGGTTAATAAATCACAAAACAAAGATTAGAACTGGCTTAGTCTCTCTCCGCTCTGGGACCAAAGAGAGGACTCGGAATCCATACCAAGACAGTTTGAGTCTTAGCCTCCTCCCTCTGGATTAAGGGAGAGTAAACTGGTAAAGGAATTACAATGTCCTGGAGTGACATTCACACAACTGAGACCTCTCCTGGATTAAGGATCCTCCAGTTTCCTACTTTAGGATTTGCCAAGGGATGAGTCTTCCCCAAGGGTTAACTCACTTCTTGGGCAGAGAAACCCATAGAAGTTGCCAAGATCCTGCCGGCTCACAGACACATTCTTAAACTGAATTCAGGGCAGAGCAGAGCCACATCCCAGGAAGGAGAGGGCAACAGTCGTCCATTCAGCCAGCCGCCCTCTCCTCCCTACTCCAGTCTGAGGCTAAGTATTGCCATGTTTTATTTGGGGGTTCATCTGCCCCGGCTCTGAAAACACCATGAGGGTAACCCACCATCCTCTCCTTTGCTCTCAGAATCCCCAGAATGGGAGTACAATACGAGCAGGTCGCGGCACCGAACAATTATGTCAAGACACTATCCCAAATGTGTTCCCTCTAAGACACAGAAATTTCAAGTATGTAATTAAGCAACGCTGTCACTGCCTCACAGCTCTGGACACCCCCCACCACCCATCCCTTCTTCTCAAGACCTCTAGTGAGGTCCAGGGTCAGGTGCCAATCCTGAAATCCCGAGTATTTCAGAAACTCAATGCTACCGAGAGTGAGAGCGCCTCGGGCCCAGCCCCACCCCCAACCCCATACCCGGAGGCACCTAGAGCTTCGCTCCCGGCGGGGCCAGAAGCTCTTTCTTATGTAAATAACCTAGCCCGAGAGCTCGGAGGGCTGCCGACCCCGAAGTGGGCAGACCTGTCGTTGTCTCGGGCAGGAAAAAGCTCGTTTACCTAACGAAAACTTTTCAAAGAAGACAGGAAAGCTGGGGGGGGGGGGGGGAGACAGTTCGTGTAACTTTTAGTAGCACTAGAAATATCAACCAAAGTTCGCCCCCTACTTGGAGGCGGGGGCCGCGGACTCAAGGCCCGGCCGTCCCGAGGCACATCTGTGGGGGAACGTACGCCCCTCGCGGGGCCTCAGTTCCGGGCGCCTCAGTTCCGGGGAGGGGGCGCGGCGGGCGGAGTTTCTCGGCTCCTTCCCGGATCGGCCTCTCCCCAAGCGCACCTCCGCGAGGCCCTGAGGAACGCCGAGGGGAACTGCATGTCCCCAGAACGCGATCCTTTGGCACCGGAGTCCCCCGGCAGTCCCACGTGGCAGCGGAGCCTCCCCGGACCAGCCACGATTCTCCCCCCACGTGCTCTCGCCGGAACTCCGGCTGCGAGAGGGGGGCTCCTCCCACGTGGGCCCCACAGTCTCAGACTACGTGCCGGGTGACCCGCCCCTCCAGCGGGAAGGAAAAAAAAAAAGCGCGAGCGCGCGCCGGGTGGCAGGAAGGCAGAGAGCCGCGCGGTGCGCGAGCCCAGGCGCCTCGCACGCGCGCACACGCCTGCCCGTGCCTAGCGGACGTGGCTCCTCGCGCCCAGGAGTTTCCCCGCAGCCCTGACTTTTTCCGCGTCCTCGACCCCGAATGAGGAGGAAGTGGTTCCCCGCAGGGTCAAGGAGGAGAGTCCCGGCCCGCCGGGACTCCAAAGTGAGGGCCGGGGACCACACAACTTTGTCAAAGGCGAGCCAGCCGCCCCTGCACGCGCTTACTTACCTTCTGCACTTGGTCATGGTTGAGCTCCGTGAAGAAATAGGCGAGCAGATGCGAGGCGATCATCCTGCCGCGGCCCGACGGCGCCGAGTTGGGAAACCGAGGTTGGAGCGCGTGCGGGGGAGGAGGACAGCGCGGTCCGACCGCTTTGTATCGGGGCTTGGCGGCCCGGCCGGGAGCAGTGAATCCGGACGGCACAAAAAGAAGGTGATGGCACGCTCAGCTTGAGAGTGTAGGGTCTCTGGAAACAGGTTTTGGGAGTCCCGATTGCTAGAAGGCGCCCAAAAATCACTGCTGGCGACGTGTCGGGTGCCCCACCGCCAACGTGCTAACTTCACCACAGGATCACTAAAGGCTCAACTTGGGAAGAATCTCGGTCCGGTCTCACTTGGGCGAGCGGACCTCTACGGCTCACACGCGCGCTGCCTTGCCCACGGATCTCCTCCGCTTGATGACACGGCGGCCCTAGCGGCGGCTCGGGACTCCTGCTCCGGAGTTTCGTGCAACAATGTGGCTTATTGAGGGGCTGCCGGCTCGCGGGCCTCCCGGTCAGTGACGCGCGCACGCCCATTGGCTGCACGGGGAGGGTGTGTGCGCCCACGGGCCGCCCGCCGCCGCGGCGCAGCCAATCCGTGCGCACGGCCCGCGGGCGCGGCCCCTCCGACACCCGAGCCGGGAAACTGGAGGGGCGCGCCCGGGGCAGGGGGCGGGGCCGGGCGGCAGGGATGGGACGTGTGGTCCGTGGCTAGAGGCTGGGGCGGAAAGGCGCATGAGCCACCGCCGCGTCAGGCTCAGCTATGGGTGGGGGGCGCGTGATCACAGACCCAGCGTGTGGGACGACTGGAAAGACGGGTCACCCGACCAGCATGTGCCTTGTGCGGGGAGAGGGACACCGTCTGGTATCTCGGGGTCGTGTGAGGGGCCCCCACTGCTGGGTCACATTTCTGAAACATCTTAGTCCTCACCTGTTGTGGCTCAACAGGGCGCTACGCTGAAGCAAAACTGAGGCGCCGCCTTAGCTGCTGCTTACTTTATGCCAGGCATCACAAAACGGATAGGGTGTGGGTTTTGCTAACCTCGTTTTACAGATGAGGAACCTGAGGCACGGGCCGTTAAGAGACTTGTCCAGAGTCACACAGCTATGTGGCAGATGGAGGAAAGAACCCACGCCCGTCTGACTTGGAGGCCCAATTCTTTTCCCTATTTTCCTATCCTATTGGTCTAAGAGCCCAGGGGAGTCAAGGGCAGGAAAGGAGCTATATCTGCAGCTGCGGGACGGACGCACGCGTGGGTGAAACTGGTGGGTGCTTAGTGTGTACCCGAATGATCCTGGACGTGTGTGGGGTGGGGTGGCATAGGGATGCTGAGAGGAGTGGGAGGCCCAGCCATAGCTAATGCCTGGCGCCAGACTCTGAGTTTACATATGCGGTGGCAGCCGGCAAGAATGAAATGCAGACTGATGCAGACAGGGGACGGATGCTTGTGGAGAAGAGCGAGCCTGGGGTTGGAGAGGTCGCTGAAGGGCTGCTGTGTTCTACTGAGGAGTTTCTCCTCTCATAAACAGTTGGGTGCTATCTGCAATGTATACATTATTATAGCATTATGTAAGTAACAAATGTTCATGGTTGGAATATACAGACAGAAATAAAAACATCCATGATCCATCCTCTCCGCAAAACTTCTTGCCAATTATACATTCACACCTCTCCTTCCCCATACTCCAGTCAGGCCTGGGTCCCAAACTGCTTTTGTCACAGTCACCATAATGACTAACCTGTTGCCAAATCCTGTGTTCGTATCCCTTTTCCACCCTTGTCTTACTCCACTTCTTGTGATACCCGCACACAGTTGACCGCATCCTGCATCTGGACACACCTTCCTCTGTGGGAGCTGGGGAAGCTCCACCCTTCTGCTGTCCCTCAGGCTCCTTAGACCCTGTTTTCTCTACCAGTGAATGCTGGAGTATTCCAGAGGCTGTCCTCCACCCTCTGATCTGGTTATGCTCTCTCCCTGGGTGATCCCTCCCAGCCTCATGACTGTTGTATCATCTACGTGCTGGTAACTCACAGATGTAAATCTACACCAAGGACCTCTCTAGGAGCTCCAGACTTACTTCTCCAAGCAACCATTTGTCATCTCCAGTGAATGACTAGCATCTCACACTCAATATGTCCAAAGCCAAATGTAACTTTTCTTCCCTAATCTATTCCTTTCCCAGTTGTCTCAGCAAATGACATCACCATCCACCCTAAGTCATCCATAATTCCTTCCTGCCACTCACCCTCATATCCAGTAAGTCCATCAGCAAGCAGTCTATTTGACCCATAAAATAAATCCTGTAACTGACCACTTCTCTTCATGTCCTTGGACACCTTGGACACAAGCCGCCAACAACTCGGCCAGAGCCAATACCACCTCAGCCTACCCTGTCCCTGCTTCCATTCATGCTTGCCTCCCTCCTGACCCCTGCACGGTCTTCTCCCTCAGGGACCACAGTGACCTGTTGAAAAGAAAAACCATTCTATGTCTCTCCCTCCTTCATTCCAAGCCATCTGTCTAATGATTTCTAATCCTAGAATAAAATTCAAAATCCTTCTGTCTGGAATATCCTTCTCCAGCTGTGTCCAGCTGACTCTTGTTCGTCATTGAGGCTCAGCTTAAATATCAACTCTTCTTCAGAGGACTTTCTTCTGATCAGTTTATCTCAAGTGGTTCCCCCAGTCACTCTCATGTGGTCCTGATTGATTCCCTACTGATTTTCCTATTGTTCTTTCTCTCCTTGCTAGACTGTGAGCTCTAAGAAGGCAGGATCTACATCTGTTTTGTTCCCTCATATCTGCGGTGCTTAGAATGGTGCCCAGCACACGGTAGGTACACAATAAATATCTGTTGAATATCTAAATGAGTAGAAGAAATTTTAGAAATAACTATTGTTCAGGATGCCTGGGTGACTCAGTTGGTTAAGTGTCTGCCTTTGGCTCAGGTCATGATCCCAGGGTCCTGGGATCGAGCCCCACATCGGGCTCCCTGCTCAGCGGGGAGTCTGCTTCTCCCTCTACCTGCCACTCCCCCCTGTTTGTGCTCTCTCTCTCTGACAAATAAACACATAAAATCTAAAAAAAAAAAAAAAAAGAAAGAACTATTGTTCATGTTTTGTATAACAATACACACACATACAGAGTTTATAGTTTTATATATTATTTCTCTAATCTTTTCCACCTCTAGATCTTTCCCAGTTCACACACCCAACATCTCTCACATGACTGAAACAGCCTCATAACTGGGCTTCCCTCTTTAGATAAGATATATAGGTTTAGATATCCAACAGAGCTTCTTAGAGAAAGGATGTGATCAGATTTGTTTTTTTAGGTCAATAGCTGCCCTGGGGTTGGAGAGTGGGGGGAGGGGGATTAGAGACCAGAGGCAGAAAGAGGCCTAAGCTGTAAGGTAGGACCAAAGCCTGAACCAAGGTTGGGGAGAGACAAGGTGTCAGGCTACAGGTTTAGAGGTTTTTAAAGTCTGAGGTAGAATTGACGCTTTGGGCTAGGAGTGGGGGATAAAGAGGAGGATGCCTGCTACCTGGAAATACTTGGAAGTCCAGTGCTATAAAACCTGTTGGCCCCACAGCTCAGTCGGTTAAGCATCTGCCGTCGGCTCAGGTCACGATCCCGGGGTCCTGGGATCGAGTCCCACATCGGGCTCCTTGCTCAGCGGGGAGTCTGCTTCTCCCTCTGCCTGCCACTCCCCCTGCTTGTGTGCTTGCTCTCTCTCTCTCCCCCCGCCCCCAACAAATAAATAAATGAAATCTTTAAAAAAAAAACAAACCAAAAACCTGTTGGCCCCAGGCAGGTGGGACCAAACCCCATAGGTCCTGTCGGCTATGATCCCTTCTCTGTACACTGACTTTAGAGCCTCTTCTCCACTCCTCTCTCTGGTCCCATTTCATATGGACTGGATAATAATCACAAGGCACCTTAAGTACACATAATCTCTTCTGAAGGCCCCAGTCCCAGGAAGTAGTTAGAGTAGGTATTGTTATAAGCCCCAATTTATACATAAAAAACTAAGCGTAGTCTCACAAGGCTGAGACTTGTGTCTTGTGTCTTTGACTTTTCTAGCTCTAAATTCCATGCCTGGAGTATATGATTTATTGACTCTCCGATCTCTCTCTCTCACACACACACACGTTGAAGAATAATGAGACACCCGCGTAATTTATACTTAACAGCCCCAAGAGAGAAATTAATCAGCAAATATTTATTAAACAGACCCTTACAATGTTCATGACAGTCTGTTCAGTGCTGTAAAAATTATAAAAGAAACAAGATGTGGTTCTTGCCCCCTGAGGGATTAATTGTTTAATCAGAGCTACAAAGCCAACACATAAAACAATTATTGCAGAATGGAAAAGTCTATCACTGAGAGCCAGACGTGTGTATGTTTCTATGTGATGGAGTTTCAGAGGAGGAAGAGAAAGAGCCGCAGGCCAGAGTCAGCCAAGGGTGGTCTGATGAATACAATTGTCAGCTTTTACACCAGGCTGGCTCTGGCCTTACATAGGACTGACCTGAACCTGGCCATCAGCTTTTAGGGAGTTGTCCTGGGAAGAGACCACTTGACCAAAAGACATATTCCTTTTTCTAAATAAGATTTATCAAGTTTGAAGCGAGTTATAAGTGATGGGATTATGTAGATTTTAAGACGGTGGGTGGGGGCGCCTGGGTGGCTCAGATGGTTGGGTGTCTGCCTTCGGCTCAGGTCATGATCCCAGGGTCCTGGGATCGAGTCCCGCATCAGGCTCTCTGCTCCTTGGGAGCCTGCTTCTCCCTCTGCCTCTCTCTCTCTCTCTGTCTCTCATGAATAAATAAATAAAATCTTAAAAAAAAAAAAAAAAAAGACGGAGGGTGGACCTTCCCTGAATATAAATACTTAAGACTCCTTGCACTGTGTTATCTTTAACACTGAGCCCTAATGATCTCCGTGATCTCTTGTGTTTCACAGTTCAATTATAATGTATGAATTTGGGAAATTGGGAGGGGGAGGTATTGAAAGTAGTTAAAATAGAAAAATGGAAGCCACAAGATACACAACAACCTCATTTTATTTGTCAGATTTGCAAAAAGAACCTATTCAAGCTAGTTTAAGCAGAAAAAGAGTTAACGGAGGAATATTTAGTCTCTTTCAAGATCTTCAGGAGGGCCAGAGAATCCGGCTGACAGGCTTGCCCTGTGTGATGCCCAAGTTATCCTATCAGACTCCGCCAGCAGAGATGCTATTGCTCTGGCCACTGGGCTCAGGTATCTCTGCCCACACTCCTGATGCTGGACACAAGATCAGCCAGGACAGGCCACAGCCACCTTTGACAACTGGATATCTGTCTCTCAGGATCCTTCCTAGAAGGAATTCTGCACAGCACCTCCTTTATGGTGCTTGCATCCAAACTGACATCTTGCACCTGGTTGCCGGCGCTTAAGCCACCTGCCCATGCCCTAGCTGCAAGGGAAGCTGGGAAAGCAGCCCCAGGAGTCAGGAGTTGTAACTTGGAGAAAGGGGCTAGATGAGCCCAAAGCTTGATAAACACCCACCACACCCAGCAGTCACTGAATATGCTACCTTGTAAAGTTTAAAGGGCCCTTAGACAAATTGGCTTCCTAAAAATCCAAAATATATCAAAAGCATTAAAAAGAGCATGGTGGCACGCTGAGGCTCACATGAGAACACCATGTGGTTTGGGCCTCCGTGAGCTCCAGTTTCCTCATCTGCAAAGTGGAAATCATGAGATGGAATATTCAAAGACTCTAGTTCAGAACCTGGTACATAGTAGATCCCGAATACCAGTTTCCTAAACACATCACTCATAATATCAAGTCTTCTATGCAATAGGAACTCAGTGATTTTTAAAAATTCCAGATGTCAGGAATAGTGAATGCAGAGTCTCAGGGACGTGGGAGGGATTAGTTTGTTCCACGTGACATGCAGTTCTCTGGTCTAGAGAGCCAATGTCAGTGGGGAATGGCAGGAGGAAGGTTGGACAGGTAGGCAAGAGGGTTCAACAAAAAGGGAAGTATTAGCATCCCGTCAGCACCTGGGCTAGAAGAAGCAGTGTGGAGGACAGATTGGGGGGCAGGGGGGAGGGGAGGTTGAGACCAGAGTCCTGGGGAAAGATTCTACGAGGCAAAAGGTCAGAGAAGTGAAAGAAGTGAGAAAAGTAAGAGGTAGCTCAAACAGAACATGATAGATGATTAAATGTGGGGACGCCGGGGTGGCTCAGTTGGTTAAGCAGCTCCCTTCGGCTCAGGTCATGATCTCAGGGTCCTGGATCAAGTCTCGCATCGGGCTCCCTGCTCAGCGGGGAGTCTGCTTCTCCCTTTGCCTTTGCCACTCCCCCTGCTTGTGCGCGCTCACTCTCTCTCTTTCTCTGACAAATAAATAAATAAAATCTTAAAAAAAAAAAAGATGATTAAATGTGAGGGGTGGGGACAGGAAAGACTCTAAGACGATGATTCTCACCCTTGGCAGCTCTTTGGAAGAGTGGTGTGCTGAGGCGTGGAGGCTATTGGCCCTGGGTACAGACAACAAGGGGTACCTTGCCATAGAGAATGTATAAATAATAGTAAAACCTTTAGTCAGTCTGCGTTTTTATTATCATCATGGGCTGGCAATTCTAAATAATGTTGGTGACAAAGTATGCTTTCCTGGATTACAGCTAAGGGCCCTCCCTGCATCCCCACTTCCTGCCCTGCTATAGCCACCCCATTCAAATCATCTGGAGAAGGTGCCTGGGTGGCTCAGCTGGTTAAGCATCTGCCTTCGGCTCAGGTCATGACCCCAGGGTCCTGGGATTGGCTCAGGTCATGACCCCAGGGTCCTGGGATTGAGTCCCACAATCAGGCTCCCTGCTCCGCAGGGAGTCTGCCTCTCCCTTCCCCTCTGCTGTTCCCCCTGCTTGTGCTCTCTCTCTGTGTCAAATAAATAAATAAAATCTTTAAAAAAAAATCATCTGGAGAGCTTTTACAAATCCTGATGCCATATAAACAATCAACAGATGTTAATGGCATCTTTTCTTCCATTGTAATAGTGAACAAAAAGACAAAATGTCTAGGAATTTAAATAAATGTACAAGGAACTCAGGATGCCAACTAGAACAAGTAGGGAGGCTTACCATTGCTTCACTGAACTTCATTTCCTCTTATTTAAACTTGTTAACTTTAAATGTGATCCAACTGAAAATAAGGGATTTTTTTAAAAAATAAACAGGCTGATTGTAACATTCATATGGAAACGTAAACAAGACTTTCCTCCCAAATTCTGGAAACCACAGGAAGAAGCTTGCTCATTTGCTTTTTTTAATGTCAGAGTGGTGAAGTCTTTTCTGAGAGAGACTAAAAATCTAAATGTCATAAAAGACCCATACATCCCTGCTCAGCGGGGAGTCTGCTTCTCCCTCTGCCCCTCCTCCCCCATGCGCGCATGCGTGCTCTCTCGCGTGCTCTCTCTCTCTCTCTCTAATAAATAAAATCTTTTAAAAAGAGAGAGAGAGAGAAAGACCCTTAAAACAGTATCTATTATGTAAAATCAAAAGACAAGCTAGACAAAAATACAGATCAGATACAAAAGGCTCATTTTCCTACTATTTATATAGTAGAAGCTCTTTATAGAGCTTCTTCAAATTAATAAGAAAAAGAAATAAAAAACCCTTGGGTAAAGAACACAGAGTTCACAGGAAGGGAACAAATGGCTATCTGATATATGAAAAAAATTATTAATGTCACTCAGAATGGTGAAAATGCACCTTTAAAATACACTAATAGACCATTTCTCATACATCAGGTTGGTACAAATCAAATAGTGATAATACACCTTATCATGACGAAGGAGGTGCTCTTTCTCGCAGCACATTGTTTTTTAAAAACATTTTATTTATTTACTTGAGAGAGAGCGAGAGAGCAAGCACAGAGGGAGAGGGAGAAGCAGACTCCCCGCTGAGCAGGGAGCCCCAACACAAACCTCGATCCCAGGACCCCAGGATCATGACCTGAGCCGAAGGCAGACGCTTAACCAACTGAGCCATCCAGGCGCCCCTCCTAGTGTGTTATTGATGGGAAAACACAGCCTCCATAAGGTCTGCATGACACTGTCCATCAATTACAAGTACACCTGCCCATTGGCCCTGGGAGCCCATTTTTCTTACAGGTATACCTACACATGCTGTGTGAGGTTATTCACTGGGGCATCGTTTGTCAAAGCAAGGCTGGGACCAACTTAAATCCTATCATTTGGGGACAGGTTAGGCAGAGTAAAGCATATTCATACAATGGAATAACTTGGCTGCATATAAAAAAAAGAAGAAGAAGCTCTCAAAGTATTAACATGGAATAATCTGTAAGGTACAGTTAAGTCAAAAATGTAAGATGTAGAAAAGTATACATACAAAGTCTTGTCAAATAAAAAGGAACTGAAAATAAAATAAACATATACCCACGTAGAGTTATAAACTATCCTCTAGGTAGAGGAACTGAGTGACTGGAAGACAGGCATGAGAGAAGGCTTTATTGTGTGTCTTCTGTACCAGGTATGAGTATTATCTATTCACAAAAAAATGGGATGAAATTAAAAGCATCTACTGGTGTAAAGGTAGGGGAGGCAGGGAAACTAAAGGGACCTCGTGAAAAACTGCTTTTCTGCTCCTTTTCCTGATTCTGTTCTTGCTAGGACCTACACCCCCTGACCCCCAGCTTTACACACACCTTATGAAACAGGTAATGTAGGTCCTCCTTGTAAAGGTTAAGGAGTTAATGGTCTCTTTGGAGTCTTCCAGCACAAGCCATAACATCTAAGGGGTGACCAGACAGGGTCGTCAGGAACATTTTCCAAGACCACTGATTCACCGAGACCCCTGGTTCCGGGGCATAAGTGACTTATGGAGTATACCTCAACACTCCTCTGTGTTCCTGGATGCCTGAGAAGGCACGTGCACCAGACTACAATCCTCAATAAAAACCCCAGAGCCCAAGCAAAGACCAGACACACTCTTCTTCCCTTTCTGAGTGTCCCAGATGCTCTGTCTGTATCTGCTCTGTGTCTTCAGTAAACTCCGCTCTCACTTCCTCTTGGCTCAGTTTGATTTTTATCCTGCATGAAACCAAGGACCAGTCCTCTTGGCTGGTGCTGCGGGGTGGGGGGGGGGGGGCGCCGATCTGGGTCCTCGGACCCAGCCAGCCGGCATCAAAGGCAACACAATAGAGTTTACTCTATGGGGTGAGACACCTGAATCCACCAAAAAATTTAAAATTTTAAGTTATAAGAAAAAAAAGGATGCCCAGGCCACACCCCAGTCCAATTATAGCAGGATGTGCGGGGGTGGGACCCAGGCACCCCTACTTTTGGAGCTCCGCAGGTGATTCCAATGTGCAGCCAATGGTTAAAAAAAAAACACGGTTGTAGAATGACTCCGGGTGCTTTAGTCTCGGTGCGTGGGGTAGCTCCTGAGCCTGTGTCGGTTTTGCATCTAAATGTGGCTCCTCCACCCACTAAGCCCTGTTTGCACTTACGTTCTGATCTTTGTATCCATTCCTGGCCAGGGTGTCTAGTCCTTATCTTTGTAGCTGCCTCATTCTTCCCCTCTAGACAGTAGGTGCTCAGTTTTCTTCTGATCAACTTGCCAAAAACCCAAGTAAATTCCTAACCTCCTGTCACCTCGGTGATAGGAAATGTATTACCTTTAATTAAGAGGGTCCTTGTCCTGGTTAGAATGGGGGAGGGCACTGCCTCTCTCTGCCAGTTTAATGGTTTCAGGTGCAAGGAACGGAACACTCTGGCTCCAACAAAAAGATATTTGTTGTTTCAGGGCGCCTGGGTGGCTCAGTTGGTTAAGCGACTGCCTTCGGCTCAGGTCATGATCCTGGAGTCCCGGGATAGAGTCCCACGTCGGGCTCCCTGCTCAGCGGGGAGTCTGCTTCTCTCTCTGACCCTCCCCCCTCTCATGCTCTCTATCTCATTCTCTCTCTCAAATAAATAAATAAAATCTTTAAAAAAAAAAAAAGGTATTTGTTGTTTCAAATAAAAAGCCACCCGATGGTGGGCTGGGCTTCTGGCTGGGTGTGTCAGGGCTCTGGCCTTCCTTCTCTGAGGATCTCTTGGCTCTGCGGCGCTTCCTGAGTTGGCTTCATCTTCATGCTGGTAGTGAGATGGATGCAACATGTCCAGGTTTCAGCCACAAACTACAAGATCCAGAGACAGGGAAAGGAACTGCCTCCTCCTGGGTCTCTCTCTTTTTTTTTTAAGATTTATTTTATTTATTTGAGAGAGAGTACTAGTAGGGGGAGGGGCAGAGGGAGAGGGAGAAGCAGGTTTTCTGCTGAGTGGGGAGCCCGAAAGGGGGGTTAGGGCTCCATCCCAGGACCCTGGGATCATGACCCAAGCAGAAGGCAGATGCTTAACTGACTGAGCCACCCAGGGTCTCCCTGGGTCTTTTTTTTATAAGGAAGAAAACATTTCCTCAACCCCCTCAGCAGCTTTCCTTCCCCCTAATCTCATTAGCCAAATTGTCACTTACCCATTCTTATGCTAGCTATCTAGAAAGAAGAATAGGATTATCATGGTTGGCTCACACCAGCGGTTCTCAGCTGGGGGAGGTTTTTCCTCCCAGGAGACACTTGACAATATCTGGAGACACTTTTGTTTCAACCGTAGTTGGGGTGCTACTGGCAGAAATGCTGCTCAATATCCTATCAAACACACAATAGCACTGACAACAAAGAATTATCCAGGCTCAACATCAATAGTGTCAGGACTGAGACACCCTGGCTGAGACTAATCAGGGCCCACCCTAGAGCTGAGGACAGGATCACCTTCCCTTAGCCATGTGATGGCTCACAAACAATATCAGGGTTTTTACACGGGGAAGAAATGATGTGGTAGGCAGCCACCAATCTTCCCTACATCACTGCTTCATAGGTGTTGGGCTCCTGTATCAATTTCCTGCAGAGTTGGGGCGCCTGGGTGGCTCAGGCATTAGGCGTCTGCCTTCGGCTCAGGTCATGGTCCCAGGGTCCTGGGATTGAGCCCCACATCAGGCTCCCTGCTCCGTGGGAGGCCTGCTTCTCCCTCTCCCACTCCCCCTGCTTGTGTTTCCTCTCTCGCTGTGTCTCTGTCAAATAAATAAATAAAATCTTAAAAGAAAAAAAATCTCCTGCAGAGTAATCCAAATGGAGAACTTAGAAATCAGTGTTCTACGTATATTCCAAGGGCCGGGGAGGGGTTAGGAGCCTCCCCTTGCCCCGGTTCAGCTCCAGGGTCAACCGGCGGTCAGGCCCTCTCAGTGACCTCCTCCAAAATCCATTTATATGAAATGTGCAGGATAGGTAAATCTGCGAAGACAGAAGGTAGACTAGTGGTTGCAGGGGTGGGGGACAGGGAGCGTGACTATGAATGCATATATTAATGAGTTCCTTTCTAGGGTGAAGAAAATGCTCTGGAATTAGATGGCAGTGATGATTGCGCAGCAATTTGAATATACTAAAAAA
>NC_138378.1:79326383-79337586 GCF_054177405.1 Leptonychotes weddellii | reverse complement strand
GGGGTGGCTGGGTGATAGACATTGGGGAGGGTATATGCTATGGTGAGCGCTGTGAATTGTGTAAGATTGATGAATCACAGACCTGTACCTCTGAAACAAATAATATATGTTTAAAAAAGAGAGAGAGAGAAGATAGTAGGAAGGGAAAAATGAAGCGGGGGGGGAAATGAACCCTGAGAGACCATGGACTCTGAGAAACAACTGAGGGTTCTAGAGGGAAGGGGGTGGGGGGATGGGTTAGCCTTGGGGATGGGTATTAAAGAGGGCACGTTCTGCATGGAGCACTGGGTGTTATACGAAAACAATGAATCATGGAACACTACATCAAAAACTAATGATGTAATGTATGGTGATTGACATAATAATAAAAAAAAAAGAATAGGCACGGATTTCTGGTGTATCGGGACTCAGCCACCCTCCAGCGGATGGCAGGAGGCTTGCATGCCAACAGAACTGTCCCAAAGTTCTCTTCTGAAACTTAAAGTCAGGTTCATTCACTTACACCCCTATAAGTTCGTCACTACCTGTGGTAATCATTAGATCTAGTCACCAAATATTTCTAGTTCTTCCTCAAGTTCATGGTAGGATTGCACATCCTGTCACTTTAAATTTAGATGTGGTCATGTGAATGGCTTTGGTTAATGAAAACTCCAGCAAGTGCACCAAAAAAAATTGAGCTTTAGGGGCGCCTGGGTGGCTCAGTCGGTTAAGTGTCTGCCTTCGGCTCAGGTCATGATCCCAGGGTCCTGGGATGGAGTCCCACATCGGGCTCCCTGCTCAGCAGGGAGTCTGCTTCTCCCTCTGCCTCTGCCCTTCCCCCAGCTTGTGCTCGCTTGCTCTCTTTCTCTCAAATAAATAAAATCTTTTAAAAATTTTGAGCTTTGGGTCATGGAAGCATAGAGACACAGTCTCCATCATCCTACATTCCTAAGTGAGGATGACATGGAGCAGGGTCCCCAACAACCTGTAATGGACAAGTAGCATAAGCAAGAAACCAACTTTTAAGCCACTTAGATTTGGGGTCACCTGTTGCAGTAGTAGAGCCCGTTGTCTCCTGACGGATACAGTTCCCAAAATGCTGACTCCCCTCCGGTCATTCGTGCCCTCCATCCCCTCCCTGTATTTCTCCAGTCTCATTTTCTACTTCTCTTTTCACATCCCAACACAGTGTGTCTTCTGGAGCCCCAATTTTGCACCAAACAAGTTCCCTTGCATTCTTGGCTTCTCCATAGAATGTGTCCTTCACCTCTGGACCTTTCCCCGAACCCTGGCTCTGCTCTAGAGGCTTCTCCTCTCACGCATCTCAGACCCACGGGTTGGGAGGCGACATTGGCCGTTCCGATGCCAATGCTGCTTTTCTCCTGGAGTAAAAGTTCCACTTCTTTCGGACTCATGGTCTCCAGCTGGGTCACCCCCGGCCTTTTCACATTTGAGAGACATCCTGGTCACTCCTCCTCTTCCACTGCCCTCTTGGGCACCTCGATCATAGTTGTCCTCTCTTCTCCAAGTCCTGCAGAATCCTGGGAGGCTTCGGTGACCCTATGGACAACTACCAAACACCCTAGCCTCATAGCTTCCTGACTTTTCCAAGTGCAATAGTCTCCACCCTCTTTGTGCTCTGGCCACACTCTCTGAGGTTACACCCTAAACCTTGTCACCACTCAGAATGGCTTCCCTTCTGCAGTGGAAGCTATGATGACCCACCGTGCAGGGACAATGAGATGGCTCGGCAGGTTAAGCTGCACTGGATCCTAAGCAAACTTTCACTTTCCAAACCGTGTTCTAGAGCAGTGGTTCTCAAATTTTAATGGTTTATTCTAATCACCTGGGAATCTTGTTAAAAGTCAGACTCTGATGAAGCAGATCTGGTGTGAGCCCTGAGTGTCTGCATTTCTAACCAGCTTCCAGGTCACGGCCATGCCTCCGGATCTCACTTAGAGTCACAGGGAGTGAAGTATCCATGAGATGGGGCTGCCCAATGCTTCCAAGTCTTCCTTGAGAAGAGCCCGCCACTGCCTCTTTGAGCTGTCATCAGTTGCCATGGAACCCACCCAACACCCAGAGACCTGTCTCAAGGAGTCCATGGGATGGTGAGTTCTTGCCCGCGGTCTTCTATTTTGACTTTTACTTTTTTAAAGGATCTCAGATGCAAATGGTTCACTGATCTTCACTGCATAGCATACTTTCGTCAGCCCATGAAATGCCCCTCTACTCGTGGTTTCTTTGCATTTTCATTTTTTGCAACCCTTCAACCCTGATACCTGTACCTCTTTCCTCCCCAGCCCTTGTCATACATCAGCACTCTAGTATGTTTGATATAGGTCCTTAAATATGCCTGCCTTCAACCTTGTAAAATGGGTTTTGTATGTTTCCGCTTTTAGATTACATAAATGATGAGCAATTTAAAAAGAAAAAAAAACCATGAGAGACCTTCCTATGCCGTCTTGTATGGCTCCTCCCGACGAGGTGGCTGACATTTATGTCCCCCTTACTTATAGAGGAAAACAATGCACCCCTTATTATTTGAATCAGCCCTGGTGAGTCTGTGTTTCTTGCAACCAAAATAACCTAAGGAACACCCTACTTCATAGGGGTGGTTGTGAGGCTTAACTGAGAGCAGAATGTGGTGTCTGGACTTCCCATGGCCCATTGCTCCTTAATGTCAGAACCTCTTTTCTTGTAGTTGGCAACAGGCTGAATGAAGAGTGATTTAGGCCTGGATTAAGGATTCAGTCTCCATATGGCCCAGTTAGCTTTGCCATCTACCAAGAGCACCCCTAACACTAGCCTAAAATGTTGTTGCAGCCCCTTTGACATAAAAATAGAAGTAAAAAGGTTTAAAACATGCAGCCAGACTTGATTAGACAGACTAGTGGGCAAAGTAAAAAGTTCAGAAACAGACCCAGAGACATATAAGAATTTAGTATACGCTAAAGGTGGTTTTTCAAATTAGCAAGGAAAAGATGGATTAACTAGTAAATGTTGGAACATCAGGGCGACCATCTGGGAAGACAAATTAACTTGGATTCTTATTGTACTGCTTATAGCAAAATAAATTCCAGATGAAGCAGAGATTTAGATGTTAAAAAATTAAATTATTAGAAAAAAATCTTTAGGAGAGTTTTTGAAATAATCTCCAATTAAAGCTTTTCTAAGCATCACACAAAAACCCAGATATCTCAAAAGAAAGATGAATTTAGGTACATTAAAAAAAATTTTAATTCCTCAAGACAAATCCACCATAAACAAACTTCCTTAAAACATAAATAACCTATTCAAATCAATAAGAAAAAGACCATTGTCCCATTTGGAAAAAAAAAAAAAAACGGGCAAGAATATAAAGAGTTCATAGAAAAAAAATTTAATGCTCTAAATATGTGAAAAAAATACCTGAGATCACTTATAAAATGAAAAAAGCTAATTAAAATTATAATGAAAATGCATTTTTCAGCTCACAGATTGACAACATTGAATGATTTAGAAACCAAGCTGACAAAGATGTATGAAAATAGCCACTCTCATAAATTTCTCCAGAGGATAATTTGACAATCTCTATCAAAGTAAAAATGAGGGGCGCCTGGGTGGCCGTGTCTGTTAAGTTCCCCACTCTTGGCTTCAGCTCGGGTTGTGATCTCAGGGTTGTGACATCGAGGTCCACCTCCAGCTGCACGCTCAGCAGGGAATCTGCTTGGGATTCTCTCTCTCTCCCCCTCCCTCTGCCCCGCCCTTCCCCACCCCCCCACCACGGGTGCGTGCTCTCTCTCTCTCTCTCTGCCAAATAAATAAATCTTTTTTAAAAATTAAAAATGAACATAGCCTTTGACTTTTAGGAATGCATTCACAAACATACTTAAATATGTGTGAAACTACATGTGTCATTTTATTACTGTAAATTATGATTTGTCCAAGTAATGGAATACCATATAGCTATAAAAAGTTGCAAAGCCTTTGGATTACTGACGCAGAACATGTCATATAGAGAAAAGAGCAAGATGCAGAACAATGTCGAGTAGGGGGAGGAGGAGAGTGAGAACACATCCCTGCTTGTAAGTGCATAGGAAATCTTCAGAAGGTTATGAAAGCAACTTTGAGGGGAAATCGGAGCAGCCAGCATGGGAGCGAAACTTCACGTTTCATGTTGACCTTTCGTACGAACTGAACTTTATAGCCCGGGCATCATTATGAAATGTAATAAAAATTTAAAGAATAATAAATATATCAAATGCTACCAGTTTTTCCAGCAGAAACCTTGGTGCCCACTGAGTTTTGGTTCTCAGTTCTGTTGACTATATATACAAACAAATAAAAAAGGAAGCTTAAAAAAGAAGTAGAAAGACACGGTAGAGAGAGGGTCTGTTTTTACTCTGAAGTTTGGTTTTTCTAGGTATTTGGTGATGAAGTAATGCCTGCTTTCTCAAACCACGTGAGCATGAGACGTGGCTCTCCCTCTCTCCCGAGAGGTGGCTGTGTGCAACCCCAGGGAGTGGGCGCCCGGTTGCAAACATGACGGACTGATCAGGGAGAGCCGGGGCTGATCAGTGGGGGAGGCAGGCACTAGGGGCTCTCTGGACCAAAGGGAAAGACGGGAGCCTACAGGCTGTTGATTCAGCAACACGTCAAGGGCCAGAATGCCTGGGTCCCCTTTGGAACGCAGTTGACCGAAAAGAAAGTGCAGCCTTCTGGGCATGGAGAAGGGAGCACAGAAGAAATAAAGAAATAGATAAATAGCAGAGGCAGAACCCAGGGGCTTGAAAGGGCAAAGAATATCAGGCTTTGGAGTAGGGACATAAAGACTGGGGGAGAGGCAGGGGCTCAATGTGGCTGAGGCAGGAACTCCCGATCTCTCTTCATTTTCTGTGTCTGGTGATCATGTCGGGAGATGAGGCCTTCCCCTAGCACTGCATGGCTTGAGCTCACACTCAGGGTAATGATCATGGGTTAATATTTAGCCCCACTTCGAACCCGATCAGCACGCAGTTCGAAGAGTTTTCACAGATGGGACTCTAAGAGCAGCACCCACCGTACCATACCCTCAAGCTTCAAGCTTCTCTCAGTACTGGTTCCATGTTGCTGCCTGGGTCATCTTTACCCAGCCCTCTATCACCCTGCTTCCCTTGCCCTATAGGCTTGCATTCATTCATTCGTTCATTCATTCAACAGGACCTACTACACCAAGCATTGTGTCAAGCCCAGAAACACAGTGGTTAACATGACAAACACGATCCCTACCTTCGTGGAGCTTACAGTTTAGGGAGGAAACAGCTGAAAAGCAAAACCCAAATCAGCATGTAATATAAATTATGACACATGCTATGAGGGAAAAAAAAATGTGCTCTGAGAGTGGGAAGCTGGCAGCCCAGTTTAGACTGTGGGGTCAGGAAAGAGGGCTGCCTCAACGTACAGCCCTAGGGGACATTGCCCACAGAAAACACAGTGTGCATGGCATGCCCAGAGGTCAGCCTGGCCGAGTGGGGCCAACAAGCCTTCCAGGAGAGGGAAAGGCATGCTCACAGGCACCAGAATAGCAAACATTGTGGCAAGGACAAGCCACTGCAAGAAGGAAGGGCAGTGTAGAGGAAGGGAGGCATGAGATGAGGCTCCAATTCATGGAGAATATGGGAGACCATGAGAGGAAAGTGGGATTTTTATTCTAAATTGAGTGGGAAGACTCTAAATCATCTAAGGTGAGTGACATGGTTCGATGTATAAATATTTATAAGCCACTCTGGCTCCCATTTGACGCATGGGTTGGAAAAGAGCAGAAGTGGGTAACCAGTTTGGAGGCCATTGAGTCAACCAGGCCAGAAATGAAGGTGGCTCAGCAAAAGATGACAACTGCAGAAAGAGAGACCAGTAGACGGAGTCGAGACAAGTTTTGGAGCTAGAAGTTAGAACACTTGCTGGTAGGTTGAATGACTCCAGGTTTCTGGCTTAAGTAAATGGGTAGTCCCACTTATTGAGACAGGGGAACCTGGGGAAGAATGGATTAGTGGGTAGATCCAGAGTTCCATAAGCTGAAATGCTTACGATAATTAAGTAGAGATGGCAAGGAGACAGCTGGTTTTATGAGTTTGTGTTTGTATCAGAGATCTGGTTGGAGACACAATATGGGCAGCGTAAGGTTGTACTGAAAGCCTTGTGAAAGAGTGAATCCTCTAGTGAGGGAGTGTGCGCAAAGAAGCTTTATTTTCTAATGTGCTGGAAGGTTTTTCAGGGTCTCTTGTACATTACGGACCACACCCCATAAAGTTTTTCGGGAGCGGCTGGGAACAAATCTTTACCTTTGCCTTTAACAGTGCAGACAGCTCGAGCATAATGCCTCACTTCCCAGCATCTCTGCTCACTCACAAGTGGGAATCCTTCATTTATTCTCTACCTTGGATTCTCAGTCTAGTCACACACTGATTAAAAGGCCTCTTAATTGTCTTAGGACACAGTCATGTTACAGTGCAAAGTTTCAAGGGTGGATCAGAAACAGCGATAGGGTACAAGGGAATGTGAGGGCATGCAGGATCTGTTCATCCTTAACTCTTTATTTTTCCCAGGTTCCAATGTATCCTGGATTGGGATGACCAGCAGGCCTCAGGGAGAACTGAAACACCCCTAGCTTTGCTTACTAAGCGTATGCCAGCATCTCTCTGTGGATCTGATGTTCATACTCTTCAATAGAGAGGATTTGTTTGGGCTTGTTTGTCCCAACCAACATGGGTCCCTGTACTGAGTTAAGTTTTTCACCGGGCCACCTCCCATGGGTTGAGCTCCATGATATCCAATCTAAACCTGGTTGCCTTTAGTATGGATGATGATCCCCATTTCAGTCAGTCACTGTGATGGAAATGAGGTTCGTTTCCCTCACGGTACAGGCCTGGACCACTACAACAAATGCAGCCTCCATCTGAGCCCTCTGGTCTCTGAAGGGGCTGAGGAGTCAGACCCTTTTCGAGCATTGGCTTAAAGTAACTACAGTTCCTGGTCCCATATTCATGGCTGTTGCTACAATTCATCCTCATCTGAACGTGCCGAAGTGTGAATCTTCAGTCTGTCAAGGTTATAAAGTGACAGTGATGAAGGATCACAGTAAGGCAGGCAGACAGGGACAAGCCCCCTGCCCCCAAGAGGAAAACTGCCCTTAAAAGGATTTTACACCGCCTTGGAAGGAGCCCTCCACCCTTTCCCATTTGATAGATAGGTGACAAAAATCTGACTGGATGATGGGCGCAGGGAGGGTTCATCCTTATAAGCCCATAAAAACCCCTAGCCATAGACACTCCAGTGGCAACCCCTTCGGGTCCCCTCCTTCCTTGGGAGCTTTGTACTATCACTTTGCTATCGCTCAATAAACCTTGTGTTGCTGCCCACCACTCAGTCCAGTCTGCCTCTACATTCTTCGAAGTGGCATGACCAAGAACCATGGCAACTGACAGAGAAAAAAATCCTGCAACAACAAGACTGGTGGTTTAGAAGGACCTTCAACGGCCTCATAAAATCTTTCCCTGGGGTATGTAGTTGCTCCATTTTACAACTCCTATCTGCCAAGTTCTATATGCATTTTGTTTCTCTCAAATTTGAGAAAACTCTTTAGGAAAGTTTCTGAACATTCCTCATACACCTCTTAATTATGGGCTCAGCCTCTGGGTCCAAGTAAATAAGACTGATCCAGTTTCACAAAATTTCAAGCTAGTCAGGAACCAGAGAGCTTTGAGGTTAAAACAAAGTAGCTTGAAGACCTGATTGGTGAAGGATCGTTAGACTAACCACATACAGACAAGCAGAACTTCCCTTTAGGGTCGAACTTCAGATACAAAACTCAGATCTTTGAGACATTTTAAAGAATGCCAGTGTAATAGAAGGTTCCACCTTTGAGGTCAACCAGAAAAGTCACCTATGTTTTGTGGGCCCAATAGAGGAAAGAGATAGGGAGTGAAGGGTTTTTGTCAACCCTCCAGGGCATCATTATCAGAGCCTTGTCATTTTAGGAGACAGCTCTCCACAGTTTCCTGGCATTTCTGAATATCTTGGGGATCACAACACTACTTGATTTTGAGACTATCTTCTCAAGGATGTTGGCAAACAGCCTTGGAAGACAGATAACATCTCCCTCCAGAGTACTGGCAAGTTTACTTTTTGGTGTAATAACAAAGATAGTGTCTCCCTCCAGGGCAAATTTCAGGTAGGCTTACTGCCCATTATAAAAGATTCAAGTTCCCCAAACTTGGGGTTCCTCTCTTCTAATGTAGCCCCCTCCTTGTGCAAGCATTACCTGGCCCTTTCATGTATTATCCTGTGGAAATTGAGGTTTGAGGAAGAAACGCCAACATGATGTTACTTGAGTTACGGCTATTGCTGTAAGTAATAAGCTGTGCTTTATCTCTGACCCAGGAGTCTTATATCTTCTGCCAGCATCCATGAAGTAGGCTTAGTAGCTTTCAGGTAAGGTAAATCCTCAAACGCTTCATAATTCTTGACAGTCAAGCACCTGTCTGTGTAATCTTGGCCCAGGACTCAAGGCCAGTGTTGGATCTTCCAAACAAAACTCCCTTGACAGCCCAGGTGGAGGTATTCTCTTACTCCTGCAGATTGTCAGACTGCATGAACAAGTGCATACTATTGCAATTTCCATAAGACTCTACATTCGAAAGCTTATTCCAGAAGTTCTTCCAAAAAGTCCCAGCACTGAACAAAGTGGGGCAGGCAGGAATGACCATCTGTGTCAGTGGCCACACAGCTGGACCAGATGTTTTCTAAGTTTTCCTCCCCGGTGGCGGTGGCAGCCAAGAGCCTCACCCATGACCACACCTAAAGCTCTCCTTCCTCCCCCCTGCCTGACGTTCTTCCCTCTCCTGCCTGTTGCTTCTCCCCTCTAAGTTCTTCAAGGTCACCTTGTTCCTTTCATCTCTGCTGCTTCCTCCATAAGCTACACTCTCATCATCTCTTTCTAACCCTGACCCCAGCTTCCACCTTCTTCCACTCCAGGCTGGGTCCCACACTGCCATCAGAGTTTCAACTTCCTTAGATCCCCATCACCTTCAGACAGGGGCTTCCAAGCCAGCCAAACCTGGTGGCTGCTTGTGTCTGCTTCATACATTGGACTTCTGCTAAGATTATTTTGAAAAAAGTTTCCACTGCTTTACAACTTTTTGAAAAAAAAAAAAAAATGCTAGCCTGAAAGATAACACTTCACACCTTTAGCTTGTCACTCAAAGCCCTTCATGATAGTGCCCCAGTCCAATCCTCCCCCCACCCTCAGAAGACCTCACTTGAGCCACTGTTCCCATACCCATATCACCTATAATTTTGTGTTTTGTTTTGTTTTCACCATACCACTGTTTTGATCAAGCCTCCCTGTCCACAAGATCAGGCCCAAACTACTTAAGTTTGTATTCATCGATCTCCCTGTTCTGCCATGTGTCCTTCCTGACACAAAATCTCCCCACCAGCAAATTTGGTCTCTTCCTAGTACAGTGGAAACCGGGTTCCTATGAGCCTTCCTTGAACATCTGTCTGTTTACATTATGACTGCACCTTTTCTTTCTGCTGTCCTTCTCCTCCACTCTGGGCTCCCCATCCTCCAGCACTGCAAACACAAGACACATGTAACTACAATGGACAAAGCCATCTCTGATCACTCCATGGAAAACCCCAGTGTGTGTGTGAGTGAGTATATATGTGTGTCCCCGACCTATTAACTCTGACATCAGGAACACCTCACTCCACCCCAGTATCTTCTCTCCCCCGACACTCATATACATGCTTAGTACCTTGCAAAAGCAGACTCCCAGTAAATACATGTTGCTTCACTGAACTCAAGAATCTTTCCTTCTGCTTTCCCCATCTTTCCACTCGAGTAACACAAATTCCTGTTGCACAACATTACCTCTGATTCCTAACTTGTGCTATATGTCCTGCTATCACCCCACAATCCAACCTGAAACGCCCTGTTCTTTTCTTCCTTCCTCACCTACTCAATTCCTACTTACTCTTTACGATACAGTTCCGTTGTCACCTTTGTCCAACCCAAGTCCTGTGTCAACCTGTACAACTTCAACCAGGAGGTTGATTTATTCTATGGATTCAAAGTTCCTTGATCTTATGATTTATTTAATAGAACCAGGTCAAATTTTCTATCCCACAAGCAGATAACACACTGCGCACCACATCACCTTGTATTATAAATATCTGCTTCTGTGTCCACCTCACTCCAAGAGATGATGAGCTCCTTGAGGGAAAAAAGATTGGGTCTTATCCATCTTTATGTTCTCAACACATAGCACATTCTATGTGCTCAATAAATATATGCTAAATGAAAACGTGAGTTTTTCCAATGACTCAGCTGTGATAGTTAATTTTATGTGTCAACTTGATTAGGTTCTGATCTCCAGATGTTTGGTCCGATTCTTTTTTAGATATAATTACAGGGAAATCAGTAGATTTTTAGTAAAGCGAATTACTCTCCATAATGCAGAGTAAACTTCGAGTAAAGCAGATTATGTTCCATAATCATCCAATTAATTGAAGTCCTTAAGAGAAAAATAGTGCCATCCCACAGAGGAAGAAGGAATCCTGCCTCCCTGAAGAACCCTGACTAATATGTCAGTCATGTGGGTTCAGAAGTGAAGGCAGCAGCTGGTGAGGCTGATCCCGAGTTGGAAACTGGCAGGCCAGCTGGAGCAGAAGGACAGAGAAGGGAGTAGAAAGTTTGGGCAGGAGAGTGACTGAGCTAATGGGATGGGGAAGCTTAAGCTGAGTAAGGACAGAGGAGTCATCCAGAAGAGGGCTGGTGGATGATGAGGAAATGGAAGGATGACAGGACCAAATGAGACAGCAGAAACAGATCTACACACAGGGGTAACAGTAGCATCTGAGGTTCCAAGTCGGGGTAAGACTTCAGAGGTGGTGCAGGTTCTGATCATGACACAGTCCAGATATGGTTATAGAAATGGACAAGGGAAGAAAAATATAGGAAGGACCTTGTGTTAAACTCCAGAGAAGGAGAACCAATAGGACATGTGTGTATGTAGAGGGGGATTTATTTGAAGAAATGGGCTCACACAATTGTGGGGGCTGGCAAGTCCACAATCTGCAGGGGGAGCCAGCAGGCTGGAGGCCCGGGGAAGAGTTGATAATTGCATTCTGTTATATTCCACATTTATTGTTTCAAATTTTACTGTTGTAAGAAGTATTGGAATAAACATCCTTGTCTAAA
>NC_138378.1:79286768-79326283 GCF_054177405.1 Leptonychotes weddellii | reverse complement strand
GCTTTTCTTTTTTTTTTAATTTAATTTATTTATTTGAGAGAGAGAGAGAGCAAGAGAGAGAACACGAGGGGGCGGGAGGGTCAGAGGGAGAAGCAGACTCCCCGCTGAGCAGGGAGCCCGATGCAGGACTCGATCCTGGGACTCCAGGATCATGACCTGAGCTGAAAGCAGTCGCTCAACCAACTGAGCCACCCAGGTGCCCAGTACACCGCTTTTTCTAAAACATGTATTTCTGGACTGCAGATCAACCAAGTGAATGTGGAAATTGCAGAGCATGATGCCAGGTTTTAGGGTGGAGAGGAAGCCTGTGGCCATGAACATGAGTCGGTAAAACATTTTTTCTTTCTTCCACATTCTTTCTCTTGTTGTCGTGTTTTTCACTTGTTGTTTAATGTTTTTCTCAGTAGAGAAAAATTAAAATTTTAAATTATTAGCCTGAATTTTACTGTTCATCTTTACATCGTGCAATGCCAGTTTTAAATGCAAATGCAAGAACACTTGACTCATATGCAGAATCACTGCAATGTCAGAATTTGTATTTTATAGCTGGCACGTGCATGTGTGTTTCATTCTTACCAGAATTAAATTAACTCACCTGTTTTTATTTTACTTCTTGATGTACATACCAATCTACCAACACTCTCTACCATAGGCTTACCGATGAGTAAGGAAGGAACTGTGGGTCCCCCAGTCTTTCCCTTTCCTTCTGCATCATCATTTACAGAGTAAGTGGCAGGCTTATGATACAATAGGAAAGGATATGATAGGGTTCCTTGATTGTTTTTGTTTCTTGAAGTGCCTTCTTCCTACATTTGAAGCAAGTTCTAGTTGAAACAGGAAGTGTGGCCTCTAGGGCTATAAAAATCCCACTTATTCAGTCATAGAAATAACACACTTATCTAGTATTCATTTTATGTCTCACTGAACTCCCACACATCATGTGTCCACCAGGATTCCTTTCTTGTGGGGCATCATGAATACAATACACAGGGGCAGCAAGGAATGGCAGACCCACATGTTGCACATATCTCCTCTGTTCACAAGCCTGCTCCATTGTCCTATTGGATTTCACTTGCAAAACACAAGTTCAAAGACAAAATTATTAAGAACTTCAAGATGGGGCACCTTGCTAGCTCAGTCAGTGAATTCAAGCCCCACATTGGGTGTAGAGCCTACTTAAAACAACAACAACAAAAGAAACCCTTCCAGATGGTAACAGGGGAGCATCAAACCAAGTGTGGGACCCTTCTGAGTGTGGAACCCTGGGACCACCCTGTCCATGATGAGATGAAGTGGCAGAGTCAGATGGCATGGTCCTCAAAAGAGTTGGTTTCTGGAGCACCCGGCTGGCTCAGTCAGTAGAGCATGTGACTCTTGATCTTGGGGTCATGAGTTCGAGCCCCACATTAGGTGCAGAGATTCATTAAAAACATTCTTTTAAATAAAAATAAATAAATAAATAGGTAAGTAGTTGGTTTCTGAAAAACAAAGGAGACAGTGGAGGAGTGATATGTTAGGAGAGTGTGGAGAACAGTGACAACTTCTGCTTCCTGGTAAATATCCCAGGAATGCCAGAAAATACAGTATATTCTCTGTAAGATAGAAAATTTAACATAGATCAGTTAAATAAATCATAAGATCAGGGAACTTAGAGTCCAGATACAGGGGGATCAACCGCATGGTTAAAGTTTTCCAGGATGACACAGAACTTGAGCTGGGTAAAAACACTGTGACCTGGGTCCCTAGGACCTCAAGGACTAGGAACATCTACAAAGCACACTAACAAAATAGGCTGGTACTGCTTCCAAGGGCAGAGAATTTTAGAAAGGTGGAGGAAAATGTCTGGGGAGGAGCAACAAAATGCTAGAAGAATTCTGATAACCTGCCTCCACCCCCTAAATGGGAGTTAGTCAATGAAGAGCCCAAGGCTCTCCAGAAAGAATCAAATATCAGGGAAGCAAGGGAAGGTTTTGTTTGTTTGTTTGTTTGTCTTTAAAGAGATTCAAGCTATAAGGAGGTTTGTTTACCATAACCAAGGGTTCCAGAGACATGTTGGAATGGGACTTGAATTCTGAGTGTAAGAGACATTTGAGGTTTGGTTGGACTAGCTGGGCTCGAGTCCAGAAGGAAATCTTGCTGTTGGACTTGCCTTGACCAGTGCAAGCAGAGACTAGGTGATGCTCTGTTGACTCTCATGGCTGTCCCTTCTCCTCTTATAGGTGCCTCCTAAGCACCAGTCCCACTGCACACTCATCCACCAACTACTTTGCTACCAATTATTGTCTTCCTAAAATACAGTCCCTAGTACTTTGCATGGTTCACAAGGCCCATCCCAATGCAGCCGCCCATCCTCTATCCAGCCTCTGCCTACCACTGCCCAGTCAGCCCCTTCTGGGACAGTCACCCCCTTCTGGTTGGCGTTCCCAAACACGCCAGTGCCTCCATACCTGCCTGCCTTGTCTCTTATAATTCCTGCCTAGAATGTTCTTCTCTCTCCTCTGCCAGGTAAGAATCCACTGATGTGCTAGTAAGTAGGATCTCCTAAAAATAAGCCCAGATTTGTAGACTTCGCTGATTTACTGTGGTGTAAGTACTCCCACCACGGCTGAGTGCAAGCTACTGGCTTGAGGTTACTGAACAGGAAATTGAGATGAGATGGGCATAGTCTTTTCTTGGGAGCCAGGATGAACCGCTCCAACACACCACTGTCCCTGAGCAGATCACCTTCCTTGCTTAAAAATTCCTTTCAGCAAACTCTACATACTGGATCAGTATTAAGTAAAACATTATACAAGCTAAATCTATACATAGAATGCCCTGGAAGGATATACCCTAAAGTATTCACCATTGGCAGCTCTAGGTAGCAGAAGCACTGGTGATTTTATTCCTTTTTGATTTGAATAATGCCCCGCCCCCCCTCATTCATGTCCATCCAGAACCTCAGAATGTGCCCTTATTTGGAAAAAATCTTTGTAGGTGTATAGTTAAGGATCTTGAGATTAAATCACCCTGGATTTAGCGTAGGTCTGAAATCCAGTGACTGGTATTCTTACAAGAAGAGGTGGAGACAGAGACAAACTTGAAGGTCGTGTTAAGATGGAGGCAGAGATTGTGGAGTGATGGGTCTACAAGCCAAGGAACGCCAAGGCTTGTGGGCAACTAGGAGGCTGGGAGAAGCTAGGAGAGAGACATCAGTCAATTTCTTCCTCAGAGACTCCAGAAAAAGCCAAACCTGCCAACACCTTGATTTTGCATTTCTGGCTTCCTGAACTATGAGAATAAATTTCTATTGCTTTAGGCGACCCAGTTTGTGGTAATTTGTAACAGCAGTCCTGGGAAACTAATATAGGCCTACCTTTCAAATGTTTTTGTATCGATTCTCTATTACTATATTTTTTCATCTGAAAATATAAGTTTTATGGCTCTCCCTTTGTCTACCTATTAAATATTATGTTCTAATCTGCCTTTCTAGCCTCACCTCCTACCCCTTCTCACCTCAGAATTAACTCTTACTCTTTTCTTAGAGAGAGGGAAGCAAACCCTAGGAGACTCTTAACAACAGAGAACAAACTGAGGGTTGATGGAGGGAGGTTGTGGGGGTGGGCTAAATGGGTGCTGGGCCTTAAGGAGGACACTGGTCGTGATAAGCACTGGGTGCTGTATGCAAGTGATGAATCACTAAATTCTACTCCTGAAACCAACATTACACTCTATTTAACTAACTAGAATTTAAATAAAATTTTGGAAAGAGAAAAAAACTTTTTTCTTACAATGTGTCACTTTGCAGTTCCCCTAACATGCCATGTCTTCACATATTCTGGCCCACAGGACTCTTCACGAGCACACGGCCGGTGCAGTCACCCAAGTCTCCACACTCAGAGGGCTCTGTGCTTGGAGTATAATGCTCTGTAAGGGCTGTCTGGAAATTCTTAATTGTCTCTCTGAATTTTTTTTTAATTTTATTTTATTATGTTATGTTAGTCACCATACAACACATCATTAGTTTTTGATGTAGTGATCCATGATTCACTGTTTTCGTGCAACACCCAGTGCTCCATGCAGTACGTGCCCTCCTTTGAATTTCTAGGTGAAGTCCAATGGGGCAATGAAAGGTATGCCAGGCACTTAGAGCCTCTGCTTATATGTGGTCCCACCTCTTGGCCCCCTGCTTCCTGCCCCTGGAGTCCGATATCCCCCTTCCCACTCCATGAGAGCTGCTGCCTCTGCCTGGATGATGACTGAGTCAGTCCTCCATTGCCCTCCAGCGCCAACCAGGGCCCAGGTGCATGAGTGGGGAGGGTCAGGTTTGGGCATAATCTCGGCAGGACATGGTCACAGCCATCCCTGCCCTGGGCTGGCAGTGCTCTGGTGGTGGGTTTTGGCAGGTAACTCAGTGGGGACCTCTCCCCCAACCTTGATCCGGGATCTGAACGTGTCCCTGTGTAGAGATTGCAATCTCTTGGGGGTCATCATCACACATGGGTTGGGGCAGTGGGCCAATGGGAAGGGGAGACTGATTTCCCAGCTCCCTCGCCAGACCTCACATTCTCACTTTGCTCCAGGACCCGAAAATTATGTTGCTGACCCCACCGTTCTCTCTACCTGGGGTGCCCTTCCCCTCTTCTCCTGTTTAATACAAAATAATAATAATAATAATAAAAGTTACCATTATTTACTGAGTTCTTTGCTATTTGCTAAGCACTTCAGACTATGAGGAAGACAAGACATACAGAGATGGTTCTAATACCAGGTAGTTTGGGAGTAGAGTAGGTAGAGATGAAGCAGAGATGGCTTCCAGGTGAGGCAACTGGGAGTCCGAAGTTTGGGGCTGTCTCTGAGGGATTCGTGGCAATTCGGTGTACCCCTGACCCCCTTGTTCTGTGGGAGGCCAGGTGGGAGTCTCCGTCCTCGGATAATGGGAACAAGCAAGGAACAGCCACAGGGTCTGGAGAACCGTCAGGGAACACATTGTAACACCTCAGAACTAGATGACCCAGTGCCTTCTGAGGACCTCTTTTGGGTTACTTCTAGATCTTTATACCTCAAAGAGAGAAGCAACTCATTTGAGAAAGCACTGTGAAGTCTGTCCATCCCAGATGCTTCTCTGCCAATAAATAAAATCCCAACTAATCATTCAGAGGTAAGTCCTCACCTCACGGATGTTATGGCAAGGAAAAGGACTTCTCTGCAGCTTGAAGAACCAACCCAGGGGACCCGCACAAGAGGCTAATAAATAATCGAGGCAACTGGCTCTTTTTTGCTAGCTCACTGGGGGCAGAGAACCTTGTCCCAACTTGGGAATACTTTACACCTGTGGTTTTCAGGCTTCGACATGTACCAAAATCACCTGGTGCCTTATTAAAACAGAGTTGGGCTTTATCCCCAGAGTTTGATGCAATATGTCTGGGATGGGGCCTGAGAATTTGCATTTCTTTTTTTTTAAGATTTTATTTAATTGTCAGAGAGAGAGAGCACAAGTAGGGGGAGCGGCAGGTAGAGGGACAAGCAGACTCCACGCTGAGTAAGGAACCTGATGCGGGGCTCGATCTCAGGGGATCATGGGATCATGGGATCATGACCTGAGCCGAAGGCATACGCTTAACTGACTGAGCCACCCAGGCATCCCAGAATTCGCGTTTCTAACAAGTTCCCAAGCGAGGCCAATGCTGCTGGTCTGGGAGCCCACTTGGAGACTGACAGCTTTAAGCTGGGAGCAGAGCAGTAGAGGGCCTTTGAAAAAATGACTCCACGAACAGAATCTCTCCCGCCCCACCCGCGACCTCCCACATAGCCCACCTTCCAGCCACACCTGGCCTCTCGTGGTTACCCAAACCCTCCTCACTCTTTCAAATGTCCGTGCCTTTGTTTTTTTTTAAATGCAGAACCATATAAAAATACAGTAAGAATCAACTCTAATTCTGCTATCCAGAGGTAACTGCCACGGATGTTTGGGTATGCCTGGCAAGAAAAAATTGAGTTGCCATCAAGTTACTTTGGAGCAAACTTTGCAAATAAATCTCTCAAGTGCCTGCTTGTAAGTGCTCAAGGATAAAGCAGCAGCACCATTGCCTCAGGAAAAGTGGCACACGACATTCTCTCATGTCAGGATTGACCTTCTAATGAAGGTTCGCCGATTTTCGCAATAATATCTTGTTCTCGAGTGACATTTTATTTTACTATTTATTTTTTGTCAGAGAGAGAGCACAAGCAGGGAGAGCGGCAGGCAGAAGGAGAAGTAAACTCCCCACAAAGCAAGGAGCCCGATGCGGGGCTCGATCCCAGGGCCCCGGGATCATGACCTGAGCCGAAGGCAGACGCTTAACTGACCGAGCCAACCAGGCACCCCTTGCTCAAGGTTTAATAAACAGAAGTTAAGACTGAAATTCTGATCTTCTGGCTCCAGCACCTACTTTTCCCACATGGTGACACGGCCTCACAGTTGTGACCACTTGTCAATAACAGTCACACTGTCTGCCATTTCTAGCAGCTTTTTCTCTAGTAGAGGTGTACCCTGCCCCACTCTGTCTCCACTGTCCCCTGCCAAATACCCTGGGACAGAAACTGCAGGGAGCTCAAAATCCTCACCTTCAAGACATTCTCTCCTTGTCACCTCTGCGCCCTGTTGCCAGTCCCCCTCTCCTTCCTACCATTTTCCTCCTCACCCTGAGAGGTGGTCACAATTCGACTACCAGATGGCGAGGGTTAGTGGGCAAATATGGGCGCCATCCGGCCCCGGGGGACCCTGGAGCTAGAGGCCCGGAAGCCGTCCCCCCACTCACTGGGTGATCTGGGACAAGAAACCTGTTTCTTTATCTGTCAAATGTGGATGATAGTAAGGGTGTGGCATTGAGGAAGTGTGCAATAGATTTAAGCAACTCTCATTAATATTTTAGCAGCCCAAGGAGAAGGGATGAGCTTGTGACGGGGGAGAGGCTTTGGAGTCACAGGGGAAAAAACGGTGCCGAAGGTAGTCAGAGCCAAAGATAACTGATTATCAACAAGCCCTGGGCGCTCCCAAGGCCGTTTGGGCCCAGGTGACCTGAGGGTGTCACAATCTCATAGGTTCTTCTCCCTGTTCTACTTATATGATGTCTTTGCCCCCTTCCCACAGCCTCCTCCCCGCACACAGTCACCACCTAGCAGCTCCTGCGTGCGCCCAAAGTACCTGCTGTTTGCCCGAAATGATCTTCCCCCAGGTGTGCACAGGGCTCCTCGCTCACTTCCTGCAGGACTTTATTCCACTGCTCCCTTGGGCTTCGGCCTTCTCTGACCACTTTGTCTAAAACGGTAAATGTGGGGCGCCTGGATGGCTCAGTCGTTAAGCGTCTGCCTTCGGCTCAGGTCGTGATCCCAGGGTCCTGGGATCGAGCCCCACATCAGGCTCCCTGCTCAGCGGGAAGCCTGCTTCTCCCTCTCCCACTCCCCCTGCTTGTGTTCCTGCTCTCCATATCTCTCTCTTTGTCAAATAAATATATAAAATCTTAAATAAATAAATAAAACTGCAAATGCTCTTGCTGCCCCCCTCCCCCATACACTGCCCATTTCTCTCCCCTGCTCTCTATTTCTCCTTAGCAGTACTACATAATTTATATCTCATCTTAATTACTAAGTTCCCTTCCAAGAATGGAAGCTCTATCAGGGCAAGAATTCTTGTCTTTTTGGTTCACAGTTCTTCCACCCGGCTAAAACAATGCCCAAACCAATAACCATCTGGTAAATAGAGGAATAAATAACACAGGGATTTTCGTTCGGCCGCTCATTCATTCCCCGACTGGTCTTTCTGTATTTGGCTATCAGCAAGCATCAGCTAAGAATCAGGAGGTTGAGGGATGGCCCCACATCTCCCTACAGCTCACTTGCTTTTTAAGAAGCACTCAGATGGGGCGCCTGGGTGTCTCAGTCGTTAAGCATCTGCCTTCGGCTCAAGTCATGATCTCTGGGGTCCTGGGATCGAGCCCCACATCGGGCTCCCTGCTCAGCGGGAAGCCCGCTTCTCCCTCTCCCACTCCCCCTGCTTGTATTCCCTCTCTCGCTGTGTCTCTCTCTGTCAAATAAACAAATAAAATCTTAAAAAAAAAAAAAAGAAAGAAACACTCAGACATGGGCAGCCTCAGAATCACTGGAGGGTGTGTTAGAACAGGTTCCTGAGCCCCACCCCAGAGTTTCTGATTCCACAGGTCTGAGCAGGGCCTGAGCTTCGGCTCTGCTGAGCCTCCCAGGTGCCAATCCCAAGACCACACTGTGGTCCAGATCAGGAGCAAGCCAGGCTCAAGTCCCACTGGGCAGCAGTGACTAGTGGTCTGGTCTATTTCCAGCTCAGGGCACCTTTCATCATTCTCGCTGCAGAACGGGTTTCCCCCCCACCCCCCCTTAGACTCCCACTTGAGCTTTCCTTGACATGCCCAAGAAGGCCCCAGAGGCCTTGGGGTGGCAACGACCTGCTTTAGCTCTGGCCGAGCTGGCTCTCAGACCCTCTGCCACTGTCACCAGCCTCTTCCACAGCCTCAGCGACACTCCTAATTCATCCCTTCCTCCTTTCCGCTTTCCTTCCTTCCCTTTCCTCCCCTCCCCATGGCTTTTCAGTCACTCAAGTTGTGCTTTCATCACTACCATGGGTTTGCCCATTGCTCTCCAAGTGCATGGCTAGCTCAAGTCCAGAAGCAAGTGCAAGATTCCCTGATCTCAGCAGCGGGTTCCACGTCAGCTCCACTAAAGCGGTGGGAGGCTGGAGGGAGGCCGATGGGACAGCACCTTCCCAGCGCCCAGTGCCAGTGAAGGCTCAAGGTTCTGGGGTAGGAGAAGCAGGGGAGGGATGGAAGCAACCCACAAAGAGAACTGGAAGAGAGTTTGTGATGGGGACCAGTGACACCAGGAGGTTATAGAAGGAACGAGGGGGTCAAACGGGGTAAAGGATTTTAATCCAAAAGACACACATAAAGAGGTGACTATGTGTCAGGCAGAGTTCTAAGAGCCTGGCATTTATTAACTCTCTCTTTAATCCCTGCAACAACCTTATCGGGGTGTTTTGACAACAGGAAGGTTTTACCTTAAGTGCTGACAGCACCACTCCCCGCCATGAGACTCCACTCCTCCCTTGGAGTGTCTGGTTCTGAGCTGGTCCCTGGAGCTCACAATTAGGAGAAGGATGACCTGAGCGGAAACTGCATTTTTCACTTTGCCCACTAGGCTCTGCCTTTCCGGGGCTTGTCCCCTCTGCCCCTCACTCAGCAAGTCCAGTCTTAGCCCAGGTTGCTACTAAATGCCAGCCTCCCCATCCTGGCCTCAAAGAGCACCTTCTTTTTACCTCTTCTGGCAACTGCTGGGCTTTGGAGCCAGGTGAGGTGCGAGCCAAGTGCAACTCATGGTACCAACTTGCAAATCTGTTGGCCCCATCAGAACCAAGGCTGGGCAGGGAGGGGAGACCTAAAAAAGTACCTATTCCTGGACCCACCTCAGACCTCCTGAAGCCAGATCAGCAGAGATGGGAGAACTTTAAAAAGCCCAGGGGGTGGAGTTCTGTGAGCCAGGGGAAGAGCGGGACAAGATGCGGGAGATATTCTACACGTTCAGCTTGCATAGCTTTCGGCAAAGCCACTCTGCCACGGCCCATTGTTATCATAATAATGATAGTAATAATAACAACAAAGATAACTAACCATTTTTATTTGTTTGTTTCAGCTGTGAGGCTAAGTGCATTCTCCATCCTTCTGTAGAGCATGCACTCAGAAATGGATTCAGCTTTCAGCCTTTAGTAATCATATCTTGGCCTTTGAGATGGCAGCCAGAAAACAGTAAAGGTCGGGGGCTCTGGGCAGTATTCGTATATTTGGAACCTGTGACCACCTTCCAGGGTCAGAGTTGGTAGGAAAAAATTGACAGATTGGAACATAGTTTCAAGCAAGTTAATTACGGCATATTTTAGCCTCAATCCCTTACCCTATATTTTATTTACTCTAAATTATTGACCTGAAACCACTTTGGAATGTGTAGCTGAGTGCCCTCCTCCTACTGGGAATTGAAGGCAACATATTGGAGGCAGCTATTCTATGCTAATCTATGCTGCTGATCAAGTGTCATCTTTTACCAAGAGGTCTTCACAGATCAGCCCCGTTCCTAATTGTTGTCAGAAAGCATGACCCAAGACCTACCCTTCTAGGATCAACATTGTCATTTATGTTTGCTCCTACAACATTTAGTTCGCTCATTTTCAGTAGTCATATTCAGTAAGTTCTTTCATTCAGTTCCTCAGTGATTCTCATCCCAGGGCAGTTTGGCCCCGGGAGACTCTTGGCAATGTCCAGAGACATTTTTCATTGTCACAGGTGGGGAGAGGGGCAGAGGATGCTACTGGCATCTAGTATGGAGAGACCAGGAAAGCTACTAACATGTACAATGCCCAGGATAGCCCCCACAACAGAGAATTATTTGGCCCCAAATGTAAAGAGTGACAAAGGTGAAAATCCTTGAGTTACCTGGAAATACATTTTAAGATGATTGTATTTTGGAAGGTTCAACAGGAGATTACATTACTTAATATTATAAGTTCCCTGAGTTCTTCGTTAATGGTTTTTTAATGCTATTGGTCGAAATTCTTTGAAGTTTTTCCAGATAAACTATGTTACAGTCATGCATTTGTGTGAAGAACCTTGAGGCCTTCACCATCTACATGCGGAGCTTCTATTTGACATCCACAGGGTACTTTTCGGAGGGAAATCTTGGCCCTCCCCATATGCCCGGCATATGGCCTGATTAGTAGCTTTAGTTTTCATAGAAGAATGTCCTCTCTGTTCTCAGCTTGGTTCACAGAGTCACCCTTAATCAGCATCCCTATCCACACCCAAGTTCTTGCCCAAGAACATGTATGTGGCAGGGGCTGTTGAGAACCCAACACAGACTGGCACTCTCTTCCACAACAGAGCCACACACCCCTTGATGTCTAAATGTGGTCCAGCTGTGTGCACCACTTCTGGGCTGATGTGGTTGAGAAGCAAGCACATCATCACCTCGTCTTCCCCCATCTGCTGACTGGGAGTGGAGCCACCAGGTGGAATAGAGCTCAGGTCCCTGAGTCACCCTGTGGAGGAGAGCCACCCACTCATTAAGATCACCTGCTTGGACTGCTAGTAGCAGAAATACCCTTATGGTAAGCCACTGAGACTTCGAGGTTTCCCTGAAAGTTTCAACTCATCTACCAGCACTAGGGCTGGTTAGTGACTGTTCTGTGAGCTTTCAAATCTCCTTTTCAGGCTGGTTCTCTCCCAGTCTCTCCCGCAATTGTGAACCCGTCTACTTCCTCCAAGCTCCTTGCTCCACAATCTTCCTTGCATTCAACTTCCCTGATTGAGCTCAGACCAGTACAAATGATGGAACACGTTTCACTGCAAGTAGGGTTAGTAGTAAAGAACACTTCTCAACCGGACCTCCTAACTTCTGATATTGGCTGCCTGCAATATTCTTATTAAGTAAAATTGTCCTCATTTCTAGATTCTGACCTGTGGAAGAAACATTTCTAATTATGCAAGTTTCTGGGGCTGTGAAAAGTTCTCAAGCCTTGGGCCAACAGGAAGATGCAGGCTGTGGTAAGGGTGGGTGGGCTCTACGCCACTTTGAGCCACCTCCTTCCTTCCTCCCCAGAGAGGTGGTGTGGCCAGCCCCCAAGGTTCTCCTCTCAGGAGACAGAAGTTAGTGATTCCGATTGCTGCTTGGGACCAAAAACCACCCTGCTGATGCAATATTCCTAAATCTCCTCTCTGTCCCAGGAAAATAGAACCTGAATAGGGTCTTGGATAACATTGCCTTTCTTGTGTATTTTGAGAGATGTTGGAATTCAGTCATTAATGATTCATTCTTTGGGGCTATAGGCAATCATTAATACATCTGCTTTTAGAGTCCGTTAAAAATACAAATGCTTCTCAAGCACCTGGGTGGCTCAGTCGGTTAAGCATCTGCCTTCAGCTCAGGTCGTGATCTCAGGGTCTTGGGATCAAGCCCCGTTTTGGGTTCCCTGCTCAGCGGGGAGCCTGTATCTCCCTCTCCCTCTGCCGCTCCCCCTGCTGGTACGCTCTCTCTCTCAAGTAAATAAATACAATCTTAAAAATAAAATACAATTGCTTCTCCAAGAGATAATAGCAAACCACCATCTAGTTCTCCCTATGTGCCAGAGGATGTTCTGGACACTTTCCAGAGACTAGCTCATCTAAGCCTCACCACAACTATCTGAAGGAGTTAGTTTTATAATCATCCCCTTTTTTTCAGATAAGGAAACCGAGGCATGGAATAGTTAAGTAGCTTGCCCAACCTCTCCCAGCCAGTCAGGACCAGGACAAGAACCCCAGCAGTCTGGCTCTGGAGTCTGTGTATTTAACCAGCATGTTGATTTTATATTTGAGGAGAGAAGTGGATTTGGCTTGATTTTATTTATTCATTGATTTAGCCAATAAATATTTATTGAGCACTTACTATGTGCTAGGTAGTTTGCCAGGCCCTGTGGAAATGGTGGTAAAAGTACCCTCCCCTCCCCTTCCCCACCCTGACACCATGGATGTGGTCCCTACTATCCTAGAGCCATTTGCATTCTCATATTCATTAGCATTTGCATTGTCTGGGATTTCTAGCCTGCAGAATACTTTGAAAATAATAATGCACAAATAGTAATAATAACTACCATTTATTAAGTGCATACTATGTGCTGGATCTTGCATTTGTTTCTGCAAGGACCTGCCTAGTTCCCCACGCAGGAACACCAACTACCCCACCCTGTCATGCTTGAGGCAGCCCTCCGCAGTCCACCACTGGGGCATTTAACCACCTTCCCGCCCAGGACCAGCTCAGACCCACCCTAATTTCTGTGCTGTCTTATGCTTGGCTAGGAGGGAGGAGAGGGATTAGGGCAGGACCCCTATTGGTCCTAGAAGTTGGAAGCTGTCATTATACTGGAATTAAGTCGAGTGATCCTTTCCTTTAACTGAAAAAAGCTGGAATTTTTTTAAGAAGGATTCTTTTTTTAAAGATTTTATTTATTTGACAGAGACAGACACTGAGAGAGGGAACACAAGCAAGGGGAGTGGGAGAGGGAGAAGCAGGCTTCCCACAGAGCAGGGAGCCCGATGCGGGGCTCGATCCCAGGACCCCGGGATCATGACCTGAGCCTAAGGCAGACACTTAATGACTGAGCCACCCAGGCGCCCCAAGAAGGAT
This sequence comes from Leptonychotes weddellii, assembly GCF_054177405.1. NCBI lineage: Eukaryota > Metazoa > Chordata > Mammalia > Carnivora > Phocidae > Leptonychotes > Leptonychotes weddellii. The sequence continues at coordinate 79,313,086 of NC_138378.1, read as the reverse complement.
TTTTAAGTATCTACTGAGCACATCTTTGAGAAAACTTTTTAAAAATCTTGTTTCTGTTATCACTAGTTACCTGCACAACATCAAAACATGCTTACAAAACTCAGAGTAAAAGAGAAGTTTTTACCTCAAATTCCCCCTTCGCCCCACTACCCCTCTTAGCTTTGCACTCACTCACACCTGTTGTTAGCAGGCATCCGTACAGAATTAGGGAGCCCTGGATTTGAGTTCTGATTCCTTCACTCTGTAAGGCATAAGAGCTCGGGGAAGTGTCTCACCTCTCAAGGCTTCAGCTTCTCATCTGAAAATGGGAATGGGAGTGCTGTGAGGACCAAGCAACCTGAGTGAAGCAGAGTGCTTTCCTCTGTGCCTGGTGAATTGGTAAAAATGATTATTCCCTTCCACGGCTGTCAAGGAGGCCATCCAAGTTTCTTTCTAGAACTCTGAGGCCTGACTGTATCTTGTCAAGGTGTTCCCATTCCTCCTAACCTACCTCATCTGGAGGACCACTTAAGACACTGCTATGGAAACATAGGTGCCAGTGGAGGAAGACAGCAAGAGCTAATCCCCTCAGTTCACACTGAGAAAACTGAGTCCCAGAAACAGCAAGCTCTTTGCCTCAGGTTGTCCAGAGAATTACTGTGGAACTGGAATTGGAAGCGAGGTATCGTGATTCTATGCTGGAAAGTTTTGCTCTGAGTAGTTCTCCACCTAGGTCTCTTTAGGGCATACCTTAATCTGTGGGAAGAACTTTGGAAAAACGAGAGCAAATCCACCAAGCATCCAGGGGTGCCGTGCCCAAAGGCCTATACCCCGGTTGCTCTTCACTCTTTACTCCCACCCTTGAACTCTCTTCTGAACCCTAGACTTATAGAGCTCGATGACTATTGGACAGCACCTGATACCTCACAGGACTCTCGAAACAAACAGTTCAGAACTGAGGTCAAAATCTTCTTCCCCAAACACGTTATTTCTCCTATATTCTGCATCTTGCTTAATGGACTCTCCATTCATCAAACCAGACCCCAAGGAGCATCCTCAACTCCTCCTCACCCTTGTCTACCCATCTTCTTTCCACAGTTAACCCATGTTTTAGCCTATCCATTTGAGAGGGGTACACTAATCAGTGCCCAGAGTCTGCTGTGTCCACATCTAGCTCTAGGCTAACTCCACCTGAGACCAGGTCCAAAAGCTGGTGCCGAGATTGTAAAAGGGAAAATGGGGCTTAAGGAACAAAGGCCCCCTTCTGCCTTATCTCCAGCCAATCTGGATCCCAGGAGAACCTTGTTCAAACTCTTTGAGGAAGACAGGTGTACAATTAGGTGTTATCCAACATCTTAGCTAAATGTTTGGAAAGCCCAAATTAAAATTCTGGGATGAGATACATTTATCTACCAAACAGGAGAAAGCTAGGCTGCTCACCTAGTGTGCTCATCCCTCTCTCCTCAGAGTCAAGTCCCCTTCTGGATGGTCAATCCCCAGAGGGCTGAAACTGCCCACTAAAAGCCACTTGGGAACAGCGGCAACCACCTCTGGGAAGACCAGAGGCAACTAAGGGCCTGACCTGGGATTGGAAGAGTGGAAGATGAGGAATAAGATTGTATTAAAGGCAGAGAACTTTTTCACTGTTAAGTAGTTAAGTTCACTTCTCTTTAACCTCCCATGATGTCTTCTGTTCTCACTACTCTCCAGAAACTATCCTTACCAAGTCATCATTGACCACCAGCTCATTTATGATGCTCTTTCCTTGCCTCACCTCCTGAGCTTTTACCACTTTCTAAGCCCTCTTATTCTTTTTTTTAAGCCCCCTTATTCTTAAACTTCCCTTCTTAACAGGTTCTCTTGGAGATCCCTTTCCACTTCTCTGATCCCTCCCCTGGATCTGTTGAAGACTCCACTCTTTCTTCCCATCCTTTAAATGGAGTGTTTGCCAAGGACCAGTCCCTGAATCTCCATTTGTCTCTCTCTACAACTTCTCCCTCAAAGAACCACCACTCTACCCTAATTAACCCCAATAATGTCTCTTGCCGGTGAACTATTCACAGGTATTGTCATCTGTAACAACCCATCCCAATTTCCTTGCCTTTCTTAAGAGCAGTGCCATTCTTTTATCTTCCAAGTTCAACACTGAGGGGTTGTCTCTGCCTTCTCCCTCTCCTTTGCCTCTGCCTCCTTCCCACTTGCCCAGCTAAGTCTTCCAACTCCACTCTTGTTTCCATTGCCACCCCTATAAAATGAATCTTCAGTGCATGCCTACATAAAAATCTCAGCCTCCTAACTGGTCTCCGTCAGCATAATTCTGAGTGCTGACTCTAGGTTCTATGAAAAGTTCATATTTGGCTCTTAAACTCCCCTTAGATCCAAATAAGTCATCTGAGTCATTCTTATCATTTCTCCTTTGGATTCACAACTTTTTAAGTCAGATGCAGAGAATGAACTCACCTTCCACCAATCCCTATCCCAGTGATATGTTGGGATATTGGATTAATCCTCCTGTTGATAATTAAAGATCCTAGAAAAAATTTTTTTTTAAAAAAAAACAACTGTTTGAAGGCACTGGAGATCAGTTTTGGACAGGCAGAAACTGGAGTGGATTTGACTTTTAAAAGAAGGAAAACACACTGGATTAGATTGGTATTTACCCAATCTTCTCCTTAAGGATGGTGTGATGTGGTGAATGGAAATAGAGCTCAAACAGAAAGCATCAGTCCTACTTAGCTAAGTCAGAGGTCAGAGTTTGGGGCTACCAAAGCAGCTGGACATTTAAGAGGGGAAATCTTGGAAAGGAGGGAGTCACAGAGGAGGAGTCCCAAAATCTGTGTAAAAATTCCCTTCAAACCCTTGGACAACTCTGAACTGGACATGTTCAGGGAAAGAATCCAAGAAATCCAGCTGAAAGCAACAACTTAAAGACTGAAAGTCCATGCAGAGTTTTCAACAGCTGTCTGATACTGAGGAGACAGAGTCTGAAGTTTAATACCACCAATTTAGAGAATTCTAGTTTTCCAATGAAACACCTGAAGGGCCATATCTTAGTAGTAAGAATTGTATCCTGAGACTAAGAGCCATCACTTCTCAGCCTTCTGGCTAAGATCAAGTGTAGTATCTGTTCTTATCAGTTTAATATCTCTATATCCTCTGTCCAAGACTTAAAGCTAAATCCTAGGATTAAGAGAAAAATAGCCTTGCTATAACAGAGACTGAATGAAGTCTCCATGGGAACAAAGTCATCCACGAGCAATTTAACTGTCATCTAGAACAAAACTCAACCTTCTTTGGAGTAAAATAACTAAACTCAAAGTCTCCACAATGTAACATCCACAATACTGAATGTACAATAAAAAAATTATTAGACTTATGAAAAAGCAGGAAATTATAGCCCATAATCAAGAGGAAATGAGAAAACAATCAGTAGAAAGAGTCATATTAGCAATCCATATGTTGTAATTAGCAGACAAGATTTTTAAATCACTATGATAAATATGTTAAAGCATCTCTGGATGGATACAATGGATGAAAGGATAGGAAGTTTCAGGAGAGGTATAAAAATCCTAAAAAATAACCAAGTGGGGATTATAAAACTAAAAATTCTAATATTTACAATCTTTTAAAAATGTATTGAATAAGATTAACAGTAGATTAGACAATGTAGAAGAAAAAATTGGTGAATCTAATAATAGATCAATAACAATTATCCAAACTGAATCACAAAGAGAAAAAAGATTAAAAGAAATGAAAATAACCTAATGATTTGTGAAATAGTAAGAAGTCTAACACACAGGCTGGAATCCCAGAAAGAGACAAGAGAGAGAATTGAGCAGAAAGAATGTACTTTAAAGAAATATGGACCAAAATTGTTTCCAAATATTATTGAAAATATCACATTATAGACCTAAGAAGTTCAGCAATACTTGCGTAGGACAAATAAAAGAAAACCACATTATCATTTAAATTTGGAAAATCAAAGAAAGAGAAAATCTTAAAAGCCACAAGACGGGGAGAATCATTACATATAGATGACCAGTGATAAGAATGACAACTAATTTCTCACCAGAGACTATAGAAACCAGAAGACAATAGGGTGATATCTATAAAGTGTTGAAAGAATAACCCCATCAGGGGTTCCTGGGTGGCTCAGTTGTTAGGCATCTGCCTTCAGCTCTCTGTCAAATAAATAAATAAAATCTTAAAAAAAAAAAAAAAAAAAAAGAATAACCCCGTTAAACTGGAAATCTGTACCCAGTGAAAATATTCTTTAAAATTGAAAGCAAAATAAGGCTATTTCAGGTAAATGAAAACTGCATTTATCATCAGTAAATCCACATATGAGGAATATTCAAGGAAGCCCTTCAGGCTGAAGGGATATGATACCATATGAAAATTCAAATCTACAGAAAGTTATAAAGAACATAAAAAATGGTAAATAAGTGGGGAAATATTTTTAATCTACTTTTTCTATCATCCCTTAAACTTTTAAAAGACAATTGATTGTTCAAAGCAAAAATAATAATTCTTATTAGATGTGTACCTTTGTGGAAGTAAAATATCTAATTACATCCAAGCACCTCCTGTCTCCTTTCTCACCAGCTAGCAGTCCATAAGGGGTGAAGAACTTCCCTTCAAACTGGCCACCTCAAGACCCTCAGATCAACTACACGGTCATCATTAATATTCTCTGTAGTTAGGAAGGAGCTTCCTTCTCAGATTCTGTCCCCTTTGCAGGCATCCTCCAGTCTTCCAGGGCCTGGTCAATCTCTGCAGGTATATAAGGTTCTTGAGCTCTCATTCATTCTCCACAGAAGGCGAAGCTGTTGATTCTATTCAGGTAGCAGGCATTGATAGCCTCTTTTCTGCAGGGCCCTTGCATTCTGCTTCCTCTTCTTAAAATAATTTCCTCCTCTCTTTGTGTGCTTAATTCTTACTCATTCTTCAGATCTCAACACAAATATAATTTCTTCAACAATTTCTCATTGCTGTTCCCCCTTCTCCTCCCACCTGCCATCATGCCCCATGTCTTTGTCCATGCCTGGGTGCCCTGCCCAGTCTCCCACTTCCTCAGGACAAGGCACCTCCCTAGTTATGCCACAGAATCCTAAGGGTGAGTCCACACAACCATTGCCAAATTCATGGAATACATACCTATGTGTTTAATTTTCACCTACCTACCAGGATATTCATCTTGTCTGAGCTATTCACATCTTCTTGATGCTGATTGATTGCTAGTCTAAACATCTCATCACTAACTGTGAGATTATTCCTGCCAAGGAAACCTTCTTTTCCTCAATCCATCCGGTCTGCTGGTCATGGCCAACCTTGTTTTGCTCCAGTCTTTTGCCAATAAATGCCATTCTGTCTGTGTATAAGTGAGATTTGGAAATGCCCATACGCAGAAGCAGGAGAAGCGCAAGAAGATATACGGAGCCAGCCTCGGCTGAGTACCCCCCAGGCCCTCCTATAGCACCTGCTATGAGGACTCATGACTCCATACTGTAACTGGCCTATAACCCTGTCCTCTCTTGTAGCCCCGATGCGGATCAGAGTCTGGCTGCATATATGCATTCGATCGGTATTTGTGTTGAATGAATAAATGAAAAACCAAAGAGTCAGAAAAGACCAAGGGAATGGATTTACTAAAGTGAAGGAAGGAAAGTTTCAGGAAAGCATGAGGAATCCTATTTTTTGCTTCCCCCCACACCTCTTGCAGCATTGGTGTAGCAATTGGTAGGTGACAGTCACCCAAGAGAGGCTGTATGAATGCCTGTCCATTCCTGATTCTAAAGTACACCCTTCAAGTTATGCTTACGTAAGAGGGTTTCAGTGACGGTCACTTTCTTTTTTGTACTAAAAGGCACTACATATGAGGTAAGTGGCATCATCGCCATAAAAGCCTGGGGCTAATCAGATAACATACTCTTAGGATATTCTCTGCAATATCTGAGTGTACTTGACATCCTACATCTAATTCAGTGATGCACCGTCTGGTGTGACTGCTCTCAAGGTGCCTGTAACTATCCCGAGTACATAGACAGACTCTCTAAATGAAATGAATTTACATTCACCTTAATACAGATTCCCGGGGCCCACCCCAGACATATTGAACAGGGATCTATGGATTGGGCTTGGAAATCTGCACTTTTATTATTTTTTTTAAAGATTTTACCCATTTATTTGAGAGAGCGAGCGAGCAAGAGAGAGAGCACGAGCAAGGGAAGGGAGAGGGAGAAACAGACTCCCCTGCTGAGCAGGGGGCCTGACTCAGGGCCCAATCCCAGGACCCTGGGGTCATGACCTGAGCCGAAGGCAGATGCTTAACCGGCTGAACCACCCAGCCGCCCCAAAATCTGCATTTTTAAATAAAGATCTCAGATAATTCTGATGCAGCCCTTGGGAATCATTGCTCTATTCCAGTCCTCTGGTTTTCCAGATGAGCAAACATGAGCCCAAAGGGTAAACATGACTTGCCTACAGTCATACCATGCCAGAATTAGGGCCAGAATCCAGGCCGGCTGATTCCAATCCCAGCGCTCTCTCCGCTGTAGTGCACGGTCTCAGAGACCCACACCATTGCTCCTGACTTCAGGGAAACCGAGCAAGGCTGAATTACAGCAATCCGGCTATCCCTGGCCCTGTCCTGAAACGTCTTGCAGCCTGTGGGGGCAGGGAGAGGGGCGGCGGTGGGTGTGGTGTAATGCCTTCAGAGGTAAGGGGGCTTCACCAGCCACCAGTCTCGGTTTAGAGCTGCGAACATGCCCTGCCCCACAGGTCTGCTGGGAGCCCCATCACCCAGCAGCTCTTTTCCTACCCAGGCTCTGCTCAACCTCTCCCCACCCTGCTTGCCAACAACCCCCCCTCAACTCTGTAGCTTCCTAGAGATAAGAAAAAAGGGGAGAGACAGCTCTGCGTGTGTCCCTTGGAAGGAATGGCACTAAAAAGGGAACCTAGAGGTTTTGAGTGGAAAGGCTGCCTGGGCAGTTTCCATAGCAACGCCTCCATCCCTGCCCTGACAGCTACGTGCTGTCTGGCATGTGCACTCTGCCGGGTCCCTGGAGGGCACGGCTGTCCCTTGCTCGCTCAGGGTTCAAAAGTGAGTTTTTAATTCTGGTATTCAGATAATAATATACAAGGCATTTATGGGACCTGGAACCAGCGGGAGCTGAAGGCACTTGTCTGCAGACCATCCAGGGAGAGGTCCAGAACGTGGACACCTTTACATTCCTCCTCCGGCTACAGGTCTTGGCACGCAGCAGGTGTTTAAACACTGTTGGCTAAATGGCCGAACCAGTGAGTTTCTTCGAGGCTTCGGGAAGCTCTTCCGCTCATTGTGATTAGAAAAAACCAGAGCAGGGCGCCTGGGTGGCTCAGTCGGTTAAGCGTCTGCCTTCGGCTCAGGTCATGATCCCAGAGTCCTGGAATCAAGTCCTGCATCGGGCTCCCTGTTCTGCAGGGAGTCTGCTTCTCCCTCTGCCTCTCTCTCTGTCTTTCATGAATAAATAAATAAAATCTTAAGAAAGAAGAAAGAAAGAAAGAAAGAAAGAAAGAAAGAAAGAAAGAAAGAAAGAAAGAAAGAAAGAAAGAAAGAAAGAAAAAACCAGAGCAGGGCATGCAGCAGAGCACAGAGGGGAGGAAGGGTCGGCCCTTCCCAGGTATGGAGGGCACACGCTGGTCTCCAAATGGCTTTTTTTTTTTTTTTTAAGATTTTATTTATTTATTCATGACAGACAAAGAGAGAGAGAGAGGCAGAGGGAGAAGCAGGCTCCCAAGGAGCAGGGAGCCCGATGCGGGACTCGATCCCAGGACCCTGAGATCATGACCTGAGCCGAAGGCAGATGCTTAACCATCTGAGCCACCCAGGCGCCCTCTCCAAATGGCTTCTAAGAGTCTCCACACACTGAGCGTCAGCTGCGCCCCACACCCCGAGCTGCCAGCCACCAGTTCTAAGGAGATAGTAACCAAGTGTTACACCTCCCAGGGACCTGTGGCCCCCTCCTTCTGTAGAACCTTATTCCCATACCACCTCCCCTACCCCCAAAACACACACACACGCACTTTGGGAGAGAGGTGTGTGGCAGTGGATCACGGAGAGTGGAGTTTCGAGCACTAGTGACGAAAATGTTTTTAGGAAAGGGGAGGAAAGACTTGAAGTCATGCAAATAAGTGATTAGCCATCATAATCACAGCCTGGAGTGTATTTAAAAACACATATCTTAAATATCTTCCTTTGAGAGTAGTTTTCGTATTTGACAACAGCAAACAAGTCTGGTAAACCAGGTAGGTAAATAAGCTGGTTAAGACCTTTTTGGGATAAAAGACGCCTTTCGGCCGTAAGAAAGTGATAAAGACTTGGGTTTGTTTGTTTGTTTTGGTTTCTGCAGAGTCAATGAATAATTGAGGAAATATTCCGGGGTATGTCCCCTGATTAGCACCCCCAACCCCTTCTCTCAGGCCCAGGAGCCGCAGGCCTGAGCTGGGCTGGGACTCCTGCCCGTGGGCGCAAGGGGGTCCCAGTGACGGCAGAGACGCGAGGCAGCCTGGGGCTACAACTGCTCACCCTCTCCCCATGTGGCCTCAGGCCTCATCCTCCTTCACTTGCGGCAGGCCCTGTGCTCAGGGCCCGGGTTGCTGAAAACTGCTGAAGACTCAGCCTTGCAGACCACCCCGAGGGCGTATGGGACCCTCAGAGCCTCCCCGATGTTCGATGTTCGCCTGCTTTCCCACAAGAGCTACTTTAAGTTTTAAGCGCCGTCCTCCTGCCCCTGGGCCACCGTCTGCTCCCTTAGGAGCAGCAGATAACTTATCTCCTATTTTCCAGAGAATATAGAGGCCCTGAGGCTGGAGCTCTCTCACCCAACCCCATGCTCCTGGTTTCGTCTCTCCAGGGACCAATCCTCCCCTTATCGTGTCCATCCGGGCAAGGAGGTGTGTTTGCTCCTGCCCAAAACTGGGGTCTCCCTCTTGATCCCGAGTTCACTCCTTTGATAACTGGCCCCAGCAGCCTTTCCTTTCTGCCACTTATCCTGGTCACAGGGACTCGCCAAGCCCTTGCTCAGCTATGTGAAAACACAGGGCAGACAACAACAAATCCTTGACCCTCTGACCCTTCCTGATGCCATTTTACATCGCTCTTTCCCTCCCCACGAAAAAGAAACTTTGAAAGAAGAAGGAATTCTTCTGGAGAGGTTAAATATTCACAGGGTTTTTTTTTTTTTTTCTAAATCAATATTTAAAAAGCACATGGTGAAAAATGTCTTCTTTCTATGCCCGTCCTCTTCCCAGGGGCCACCTTTCCTACCAGCCTCTTCTCTGCCCAGAACGAGGTCTGTTTTATACCCCTTCTCTTGTTTTACACTTGCTGTTTCCACATGGGGACAGTCATTCCATATTAGCATATATAGATTGGCCTTATTTTTTTTGAACACGCCATAGAGTACTCCAAAGTACACATAATGGACATGTCAAAATGTGACAAGTTTTCTACTGACAGATGTTTGGATCTATCTTTTGCTATTTCAAATAATATTACAGTTAATAATCTTGTACATACATCATTTTCCATTTGAATTTTTTTTTTTAAGATTTAATTTAATTTTATTTATTTGAGAGAGACAGAGCACGAGTAGGGTGAAGAGGCAGAGGGAGAGGAAGAAGCAGACTCCCCACTGAGCAGGGAGTGGAGTCTGATACCAGAATCCTGGGATCATGACCTGAGCTGCAGGCAGACGCTTAACCGACTGAGCCATCCAGATGCCCCTACATATCAATATTTCTATAGAATAAATTCCTAGGTGTGGAATTACTGGATCAAATTGCGTGAACATTGGAAATTTCAACTGATCATGCAAAAAACAGGCCCACCACAGTAAAATACCACTTTATATTTTATCTTATTCCCACCAGCAAGGATGACTTTTTCCTATGGCCCTGACCAACAAATGAGTTATCCAATCTTTTTTTTTTTCACAGTCTAAGTGATAATTATATTTTATTGTAGCTTTAATTTTATTTTCTCTTACAATTAGTGAGAATGGTCTTTTTTCATGTGTTTAAGAACCATTTATATTTTCTTTCTTGTAAACTGTTCATATCTTTTACCCATTTTTACAGTGGACTTCTCTTTTTGATTTGCAGAAACTCTTTATATATCAATCCCTTTTTATGGTAGGTTACCTTATTTTTTTCAACCTATGGTTTATATTTTGATTGTGCCTATGTTTTTTGTAATGCATTTTTTTATTGTGGTAAAATATATATATCATAACATTTATTATTTTAATCCAAGTATACAGCTCAATGGCATTAAACTCATTCACACTGTTGTGCAACCATCTATCTCCAGAACTTTGCATCTTCCCAAACTGAAATGCCATACCCATTAAACAATAACTAACTCCCCTCTATTGAATTATCATCGTTTTGTTTTAGAACTTTGGGGTTTCTCTTTTCCCAGATTTTTTTTTTTTTTTAAATCTCTACATTTTTATTTTGGTCAGTGCTTCTCAGCCATGGCTACATTCTAACCACCAGGGGAGCTTTTAAAAATACAGGTCTAGGGGCGCCTGGGTGGCTCAGTTGGTTAAGGGTCTGCCTTCAGCTCAGGTCATGATCCCGGGGGTCCTGGGATCCAGCCCCGCCATGGGTTCCCTGCTCAGCAGGGAGTCTGCTTCTCCCTCTCCCACTCCCCTGCTTGTGTTCTCTCTCTCTGTCAAATAAATAAAATCTTTTAAAAAAATAAATAAAAATAAAATAAATTAAAAAAAATACAGGTGTCTAGGTCTTACCTACAGAGATTCTGATTTAAATTTGGAGTGAAGCCCAAACATTGGTAATTCTAAATAAATAGCCCCAGTGATTCTAAAGCTCAAGGGGCATGGAGAACCATTGTTTTTGCATATTTACAATTTTATCAAAAGATAAATTATAAAATATTTTATATAAGATAAAATATAAAAATATTTAAGTCGTTGACTCATCTGGAATTTATACTAAGGTAAAGTTTTTTTTTCTAGATTGGCTATTTAATTATTCCAATACCATTTAGTGAATGCAATCTACCAAAACATACTTCAGAAGAAAAATTCCTGCCCCTACCACTTAGTATTTGGGTGATTTCAGGCAATTATTCAAACTCTCTACACCTCAGTTTCTTCATCTGTACAATAGGAGTAATAATAACACCTCATAGAATTGTTTTGAGGATTAAAAACGCTTATAAAGTCCTTAGAACAGTTACCTGGACCTTAGTAAAATAGTGTATTAATATTTGCTGCTATTATTTGTTTCCATTCAACAAATACACACATGCAGAGCCAAGAGAGATGATGGGAAAAAAATATATATATATATATGTTTAGGCTAAATAAAAAGAGGATATAAAAATTAACTCATCTAGATTAAATCTCTATATGCATTGAACAAGCACTGCAAAGAAATGCACTAACGTGTTAGCAGTGGTTATATTTAGGGAGCTCGGGAGATCACGAATCCTTTTTCATTCTTCCTTAGCCTTTCTTATATTTTTCAAATCGCCTACAGTGAGCAGTGAGCAGGTATTGCTTATATTCAGGGATGGGGCGGTGGCAAAGGAGGTTGTTTTTTTTTTTTTTTAAAGATTTTATTTATTTATTTGACAGAGAGATAGAGAGCACAAGTAGGCAGAGAGAGAGGGAGAAGCAGACTCTCCACTGAGCAGGGAGCAGGGAGCCTGACGCGGGGCTCGATCCCAGGACCCCGGGATCACGACCCGAGCTGAAGGCAGCCGCTTAACTGATTGAGCCACCCAGGCGCCCCGAGGAGGTTTTAAAAAATTGCTAAGTACGGTTGGTTGCTCCGGATTCCATCCCCCAGCACATATGTTGCCCTGCCCAGCGTGGGTCAAAGAGCCTGTTCTCTATGTGGCATCTATGTCATGGAGAGCTTTCTGGGGGGTGATGGCCCAGATTAGAACTCTGCCTCCAGGCTGGTATGAAGAGCATTTTCTGGGTTATTCTAATTCAGCCCTCGCCTCCAGTCTGCATTGTGCTAGCACTTTATCAACCAGGTCAGAAAGACCTTATCAAAAGCCTTGCAAAAGCCAGCATTTGTTCAGTCAACAGATATGGATTAAGTCCCTATTATGATTAGGACTGTGTCTGTCTATTTCCTTAATAGATATCTTATTATAGATATAATATTAAGGAACAAAAAAAGTCAAGCTGACATACTTTGTTTTTAAAAATCTCAGGCTGTATGCCAGTAATTGTTGCTTTTCCAAAGTCTTCTAAACTTTACTACTACTACTACTTATTTTAAATAATCTAGTCTAGAACCCTGTGTAGGACTGAAGCCAAATTCGGCCAGCAGTATTTGAGCAAGCAGCATTCTTCCCCCTTGAACATCCAAATGACTTATTTAACCCTCTTCCTCCACGACTTCTCTCATTGCCCTAAAATAACTCAAAGAGCATCACTGGGGCCATCCCTCTATCCTGCAAACCTCCTAGAAACTGGGGTATAATGCCTTTGCACCCAGAGTCTAAAACACAAAAAGAGCAGGAAAATCCTAGAAACTTTTCCCTTGTCTTTGGCACTAGTATGGGAGAAAAGGTCAAGGGGACTCCAGACATTTTTAAAGTGCTAGAGAAAATTTCTCCCACCTCACTCAAATTCTTTACAAGTATCAAATTCCGAATGTCATCGAAAATACTTACTCTTAAAAAAAAAAAATCGGGGGGGGGGCGCCTGGGTGGCTCAGTCGTTAAGCGTCTGCCTTCGGCTCAGGTCATGATCCCAGGGTCCTGGGATCGAGCCCCACATCAGGATCCCTGCTCCATGGGAAGCCTGCTTCTCCCTCTCCCACTCCCCCTGCTTGTGTTCCTTCTCTCACCGTGTCTCTCTCTGTCAAATAAATAAATAAAATCTTAAAAAAAAAAAAATCTGGGGGCGCCTGGGTGGCTCAGTCAGTTAAGCGTCTGCCTTCAGTTCAGGTCATGATCCTAGGGTCCTGGGATGGAACCCCCTCATCGGGCTCTCTGTTCAGGGGGGAGTCTGCTTCTCCTTCTCCCTCTGTGCACTCACTCTCTCTCTCAAATAAATAAATCTTTTTTTAAAATCTGAAAACAAAATCAGATCCATTCTTTCCTAATGCACAAAGGACCGCTATAAGCTGACAGATGACAAATCAATACTTAAGAGAGCTGAATGGTGAGCAGCAGGCTTCGCAAACTGGATATGGTAAGTGGCAACTATAGGAAAGTACATTCTGTTTTAGAATTTAGAAGGGAAGTAGGTAATATGACCCAAAGTTCTTTTTACAAGCGGTCCAGAGACATTTTAAATAATGCTATCTTTAATGTGGCGTCTCATTGCCAGCCCCCTTCCCAGGCTCTCTGCTTCAGTAGGTCTGGGGTGCAAAACATCTGATGGCTAAGAAACAGAAAGGAAAGGGTGAGGGGCACTCTTGTGGGAGGGCCTGATGCTTCCATCACTCACTGCAGAAAAAGCAAAAGGGAAAAGCGTAACAACACCATCTAACATTTGTGGATGGTTCCACGGCGCTCTCTTTCTATGCTCATCGCTTCATTTATTCTTCCATGAAGCCGAGGAGGTGGGTATCAGCACAGTCGTCACCGTAAACACCAGCTCCACCACCATTAGCATCATCTGCTAGCAGACGAGGACACTGATGCGCACAGATAGTCATTGAAAAAGCCAAGATTTGGACCCAAGAGTTTTGGCTCCTCCGTTAGCATGCTTCACCCCACACTACAGACCTCGGTTGGCCATCCCTCACTAGAGCAGATGTTGGGTCATCTTTCCCCCACAACCGCTCAGAAATGCCTTCTGGACAGTCATTCACACTGGACCACTGATCAATGGGACCCCTCCCGCACCCACAGCCTGCCCTGCGGCTAGAGACCCCAACCCCATGAGCACGCGGCAATCCAGAGGAAAAACCCTCCCAGGCTGAGTGTGCTGTTTTGGCAGACTGGGGACAAAGCCACACAATCAACCCCACAAGCATTTTACATGTGTTATCTCTAATCCCCAACATCCTGCGAGGTAGATTTTTATCATTTCCCTTACTTTATAGATGAAGAGAGTATCGCTCAGAAAGTGTCAAGTGCATGGAAAGCATTATCATGCCTTGGGTGTCCCCCTTGTAGGCGTTCAGCACCACCTGCCACCCAGGGAGCCACGCGCCACGCGCCACGTTGGCCCTCGGGGGAGGGGAGCCCCTCCCCCTCCCGCATTTGTCCCACGGGGTGATGGGATGGCTCTAAAGGAGCATCCACTTCCGCCCAGCCACACCGAATTACCGCAGCCTCACGGTGTGGTGCAAATGAGTGTTTTTGAGGTTTGAGTCCTGGTTTTGCCATTTGCAGGCTGCAGGACCCTGGTACGTCCCATAACCTCTCTGAGGTCAGTTTCCTCATCTCTAGAATGGGGATTAGAAGTAGCACTAATTTCTAGAGCTGTTGTGAGAACTAAACAAAGGAATGCACCTGAAGTGAGCACTGAAGAAATGGGAACTCCATTTCATTGCCCCCACTCCCACAGACCCTTTTTGCCGCCTCTGGCCATGTTCCCACCCCCCAGGCAGGGTAGGACTTCAGAGGCACTTCTCCCTCCAACAAGCTTGGGGCAGTTTACAGTGGCTGCAGCCCTTTATTTTGGGTGCTCACTGCCCTTCCTAGGGTGGACTAGGGCCCAACACTCATCCATGCTTCAAATCTGAGCTTCTAGGAGTCCCCTGGGGATCTGCTGGGGGCAGGGTAGGGGAAATGGGTGTGGTGAGCAAGGGTGGCAATGAGGAACAATTTCTTTTGAAGAGAGCTTCATGACTTTTTTGCTTGTTTTATTTTTAACTTGAAAACCACTGACTTGCAACATCATTTCTGTGAAAGAGAATGTGCTTTAAGTTCCAGACCACACACTTAGGACACAACCTGTTCCTTCCGCAAGTAACATACCATAATCAATGAGCCAGGGTCCAAATGCTGCAAGGGGCACTGACACAGGACCTGGCCTCTCAATCCAGACATCAAAAGCATTCCAAGTTCAAGAGTAGCTAATATTATGGCTTCTTTCCCCCTCTCTTAACTAAATGCATCTATTCATTGCACAAGGATTCAACCAGCCCCTGCTACGAGCCGGCAGCAGAGGTCAGTGCTGGGGATGCTGAGATAAACAAGCCCTGGGCCCAGCCTTCCAGGAGCAATTAGCCACATGAGAGAAATGGATAGGGAAGCTAGGAGTTCTCTCAAACGGGGCAGGAACTCAAAGACACAGACGGGGCCTCCAAGGAGAGTGGCCAAACTTCGTGGGGAAAGGAACGCTGTGCTGAGACTCAAAAGATGAGTAGAAGGTCCTGGGAGTGGGGTGATTCTAAAGCATGGAGCACAGTATAGCAAGATAGGAAGGCCCAGATGCCACACAGGTCCACGGACACTTGCCACTCTAACTTCCTCTCCAGACTGAAAGTGCCATGCCCACAAGCCCCTCAACTGGCCAACTGTGATAGCTGGTCTTCAACAAGATCAGATAGGTATGCACCTGACCCAAAGGCTCAGGCTGGCCGGAGTGTCCTGTGAGGTATTCACTATAGGTGACATTAATTAAATCAGCCAGTCGCCCTGGCTCCCTCTGCAATTTCAAAGGGAAGAATAGCAAGTATTTGGCCAGTAAGCCAACAGAGTCGAGTTCAGAAAAGCAAGACACCACACTAAATTAGGCACGGCAAGCGAGCGCTGCCCCTGCTCCTGCCCAAACTTTGAGTTCCATTTCAAGTCTGTTCTGCATAATAAATCATCCCCCCCCCCAACCTAGTGGCTTATTGTAATCATCATCATTTTATCTCACAATTTTCATGAGGCAGGAATCTGGGAAGGGCTCAACTGAGTGGTTCTGGCTCAAAGTGTCTCCAGCAGTTGTAGTCAGGTCAAGAAGAGGTAGAACAGCAAGGAGCTGGATGACCCAGGGACTGGCTGGGCACCTGGCTCTCTTTATATCACCTCAGAACATCTCTGTGGTGTCTCTCCGCATGAGCTAGTTTGGGCTTCCCCACATCATGGCAGCTCCAGGGCAGTCAGCTGTTTACACGGCCACTGAAGGAGTCAAGAGGGAGATTTCCGGAAGCTGAATCACCTTTTATGACCTAGCCTCAGAAGTCCCCTAGTGTTACTGTCACATTCTCTCTTGATTGAACGTGTCACAAAAGCCCAACCCATTTTCAAGCCCCCTACCTAATGGAAGGACTATAGAAAAAGGTTGTCAACATATGTTGGAATTTCCACACAGGCTCAGCTCAGCATTACAGTAAAACTCCATTTTCTTTTTTTTTTTTTTTTTAAGATTTTGTTTATTTATTTGACCGAGAGAGAGAGAGCACAAGTAGGCAGAGAGGTAGGCAGAGGGAGAGGGAGAAGCAGGCTTTCCGCTGAGCAGGGAGCCTGGTGTGGGATTCAATCCCAGGACTCTGGGATTATGACCTGAGCTGAAGGCAGTCACTTAACCGACTGAGCCACCCAGGCACCCCTGAAACTCCATTTTCCTCAAGGATTTAGGTTAAGGTTAACATTGGCTTTCTGTTCCTTGCACATTAGACAGTTACAGTTAGCTGAGCAGGGCTGAAGCATAAAGTATGAGGGGAGCCCAGGGAAGGATAAGTCTGGAGAAACAGGCAAGGGTCTTTCATGTCAGACTAGGGACTGGACTTTTTCCTACAGGTGTCTACTCTTCCTTGAGGACGAACGAGGACAGGTATGAATGACTTTTGTAAGTAGGTGGCCTCTAGAGCAGAGGTTGAAAACTGGCAGTCCACGGCAGAAGACACCCCATGCAATATTCCTTAGATAGGGGTATTTCTTACAAAAAGTCAGCATTTCCAGCTTCTCTTGAGGAATTAGAAAATCTAACCACAGCCAAAGAGCAGGAAAGAAAATAGCATCTGTCCTCCAAATGGGGTGTGTGCTCTCCGGTTAGCCATACTGCCCCCATTTCCGATTGCATCACACTTGTTCTGTTTCATTCTTTATGTTATCTTCCTTGAGGCTGTGTCCTCTGATTTCAGGTTTCCCATAGGCAATAGCTTTTATGGCTCCAGACTAATAAATCCCCCTCTTATTTAACACTTGGCCATGGAATGCAGACATAATCCCTCTTCATTTAAAGTATAATGTACTTAGACTTTGTAAACACTATATGTACCCATGTGCCTTCAACCATTTTTAAAGAGAAACTTTGTGCTTGGGATCATCTCCCTTGCTGAATTGGATTTGGTCGATTTGTTTAGAACAAATAGGAACGATTACAGCCCCCGTAAAGTGTAAATCAGGTACAAGGTGACATCCCTGCAGGAGAAGTTGCCTCAGCTGCCCTGGTGAGTCAGCATCCTGGCCTGGTGGCGGGCCCATTAGCCCATTGATGAGTACAGCCAATCAGAGCGTGGAAATGCCCTGCTTAGGTGTAAATCACCCAGTGATGTGTGACCTCACCTCACACATCACAGGAAGTGGCTCGTCATATTCCTTCTCCACTCTAGAAATCCTACCCTTTCCTCAAGCCCCAAATCCAGTCCCAACTCCTTCTGAAAGCCTTCCCAGATTACTCTAGTTGGGATAGCCTCTGTGGCTGGCTTTGTGTCTGTGTTTCCAAGTTCCTTCATCTCAGCCCCGCCATCACAATGTCTCACCTTCCATCAGACTCTCTTTTGGCCCTGAGCCTGCCTGGATTACCTAGCCTGCAAGTTTAGTTTGTCTGGCAGCCTGCTGCTCTGTTCTAGCCTCTCTGGCTGAATCCATCCTCCTGAAGCCTGTTCCTCCCCACAGGCTAGTTCTAGAGCTAGCACTGCACACTTTTCCCACCTGTTCCTCCAGAAATGCCTATTCCTGTGTCTGCCAGAGACATCAAAACCAGTGAGAGGGTGAGAAAATGAAAAGACCAGGACAGAATCTTGGGAGACAAAGAATTGGCCAGAAGAAACTCCAGCCACAGGCTGGTTGATGTCGTCATTCAAAATTAAAAATGAACCACTGGCAACACATGGGCACATGAGTGGCCACTATTAATCCATACCTGTGTTTCTGTTCAGGCTGTGTCCTTAGATTTGAGAAGAAGAGCTTTGCTGAAGGAAGAGTTCAACGTGAGAAGGGGGACTATCTGAGGAAGCAAGTAGGGGAAACACCACTATTAGGAATAAAGAGAAGAGCAAGAGGACAATGGGGTTCTCAGAATTGTTCATGAAAGGGGGTCATGAGGGTGAGAGAGACTGGATGCTTTTTGCTGATTGGCAACTGTCAATAGGCAGGACTGAATAAAATAGCCAGACCCAAACATTTAAAAGTCAGACACTATTGTAATTTAGAGTGTAAGGATGGGCAGCAACAAGAGCTCACGCAATAGAAAACTTCATGCTTGGAGTGAAATAGTCAGATAGGTGCACCTGGGTGGCTCACTAGGTTGGGCGTCTGGCTTCAGCTCAGGTCACGATCCCGGGGTCCTCGGATCGAGTCCTGCATCAGGCTCCCTGCTCACCAGGGAATCTGCTTCTCCCTCTCTCTCTGCACCCCCCCCGCCCGCTCATGCTCTCTCCCTCTCTCTCTCAAATAAATAAATAAAATCTTTAAAATAAAATAAAATAGATAACTTAAATGCTGCAAGAAATGACAAAGAGTTTACTCATGTGTCTAATACATAATAAACATTGAATACTATCACAGGCATGATTGAGATTATGTAGACAATATGCCCAGTGAGATCAGATTAGATAACATCCTACATGATGGTTAAATGCTGCCCATCTATTGTCATACATTTGTGCATTAGATGACCCTGACACCTAAGGGCCTGCTATGAGCCAGATGCTGGGGATGCAGGGATGAGCAAGAAAGACACAGTCCCTGACTTCATGATAATTATGCTTTAGGATTAGTTATCTTCAGCTGGAGGCAGTAACAACTATATCCTCAAGGGACATGTGGACATAGGGGGACACTCTGGGTTGCACATTGACCAAGGACCTCACTGGCATTTACCTGGAGGGGACCAGAGATGCTAACCTGCTACACTGTGCGTACTCCGACTGAAGGCCAACAGCACCCCCATCGGGAAATACTGGTTGTACAAGAGATGACACATCATTTTTAGAGGCAGATTTTTTTCAAAATAACAAGACCAAGAACATAATGTTTATTTTCAAAGTATACATTTTTCAAATTCCTTCACAGTGTTCCTATTTAAATCTCACTGAATGCTTGTCTTCTAAGTGACACACTTTGGAAAGCACTACTAGGTTTGAATCCCAACTCTAACCAGTTACTAGTTTAGACTATGATAAAGCTACTTAATGTCTCTGAGCTTCCTAACATGAAGTAAGTAATAGCTAACTCATTGAGGTATTGTTGGGTTTTTGAGAGGATGAAAGGCAGTGATGTCTATAAATTGCCTGGAAATCTAGATGTTAAAAAGAGGTGGCCAGTATAGACAATGTAGCCGAAGCAGTTTGGATGTGGAAAAGGATGATGTGATGTATGGAGAAGGAATTGGGGACAGTGGATGGCTCCTTGAAGAATAAGGACACCTGAAGTATGAAAGGGCACAGAGGAATGAGAAGGGGAGAGGAAGACCCAGCAGGTGAGGCTGGAGGACAAGGGGAGGAAATGATCCAGGCCAGAAGACACACCTGGAAGATGTTCTCCCCAGTCCCTTGCACATCCAAGGAGTGATTCAACTCCCACACAGAATCTCCTGAGCAAATAGGTCCCTCCTGATACTCACTCTCCTTCCACCCTTCATCTCCTTTGTGTATCCAGTGCCACTCCCAGAGGAGACATACAAACCATTCTCTTGGTCTCATGTGGTCCTGCCTCAGATGATTCACCCACAGAACGGCCCACTGGCGGATAAGGCAGTGTCTAGACAAGATCTAACTAAGCCCTTTGGCCTAGCCTCTCTTGGCAAGTCATCTCAGGACCCCATCAGTGTTTTGTGAGGTCAGGAGTAGGGACAACAGCAGGAAGTCTAAGCAAAGAATAGAAGGAGTTTGCTTCTACTCTCTATGGTTTTGCTTATTCATTTGTTTGCTTGACATGTTAACTATCTTGACAAGATTTCTGCAAAGTTCCTTTGGCACTTCTATTGGGCAGAAGTCTGTCTCTTAGCCAAATATTTCCCCCAATGACCATGAACACTGTTCTCATGTTCTGGAGGTAACTCATGTGACAGTTGCAAAATATAGAGTAGCGCTTTAGGTGTGTGGTAGAGAGAGGAGGTAGAACCATGGGAAAGACTCTCTGCTTCTTGGCATTTATCCCCAGTAGGCCACTGTAGACTTCATAAATACTTGTTGGTTCTTCTTGCTTGTTGTAGGAAGTCCTAGTTCTACAGTTCAAGGGTTGATTTCATGGATACTTTAATAAAAGGAAACATCCCAGCTGCTGTCCCCTCCCCCCTTTGTCTCCTTCCCTAAATAAAAATATTCAGAAACTGGGTAAGAGTTGTCCCATTCTTAGTCTCACTCATGCTTTCCTTTCATTCTCTCTACTCTATCCAGGTATTTTTCTGGAGCCAGCTTCTTGCCAAGAAGATGAGTTACAGCTGCCAGTCATGACCAGTGGGGAATACCTCTGTCTTGTGCTTTTGGATGTCACCAGGCAGGTTTTCCTGGTTTGGTTTTGGCATCTGTCCTTAGCCAAATCCTGAGCTCTCCAATTGGTCCCCTTGGTCAGGGTATGTGGGGTAATTAGATTGTGGTGCTGTTTGGTTTGTTTAGGAAGGAAAAAAGTTAAGACATGCAACTATTCTTTTTTTTCTTTATTCACACTCTAGAGTTGATGGTGAGGCAACATTACTTATAGAAGGACCTTGGCCTTTCATATTGATGAGGTCTTGCCCCAAACCTATCTTTCTATGCAAAATCTCACCTTCCATTTGTACTATGAATTCAATCATCCAAGAGGCAGTAAACACTCTATGGTAAAAGAGTTGTGACAGATTAGTAATGTCTGTCTTAAAAGCAGAATGAGAAGTAGCAACAGGTATGCCCTGTGTTCGCCATCCTTGATCTGTAACCAACTATATTATGGAATTGCTTTTCCTATTATTTTTAGAGTCACAGTTCAGTCCATTGTTTCTCTTCCTGGAACCTAATAATCACCTTTGAAAGAAATCTGTTTTTACCTGGTAATTATATCCCATATCTTCATGCCACTCAACTTCTTATATTCAGTCAAGAGATATTTACTGAGCCCCAGCTATGTGCCAAATACTATTCTAGGACCCTGACAATGTAGCAGTGAACAAGAAAGACAAGATCCCTGTCCTCATAGACACTATTTCCTAAAACAGGGAAGCAAATGATATATAAACAATTACATACATAAGAACATTTCAAGTAGCAAGTGCTTGGAGAAATGGAATATACCAATGTCATAAAGAGTGACTGGAAGAGGATTTTGCTATTGTTTGTTTTTTTGTTTTTGTTTTTGTTTTTTTTATTTATTTGACAGAGAGAGAGACAGCGAGAGGGAACACAAGCAGGGGGAGTGGGAGAGGGAGAAGCAGGCCTCCCGCCGAGCAGGGAGCCCGATGCGGGGCTCGATCCCAGGACCCTGGGATCATGACCTGAGCCGAAGGCAGACGCTTAACCGACTGAGCCACCCAGGCGCCCCGCTATTGTTTGTTTTTAAGATGAGAGATACACTATGGCATGCTCATATGACATTGGGAGAATTGCTGCATGGAAAGAGAAACTGATTATTCAGGAGAGAGAAGGAATAATTATAGGAACTCCTTGGATGTCCCTTTCTTTTCTACACAACCCTCATTCACCAGAGCAGATTAGTTTTTCTCTCTCCAATTGATCTCTTTGTAGTCTGTGGTCATCAGCTTCTCTCTGCTTTCAGGGCTGTTTTCCATCATATACACTATGTCCACCAGCTTCCCAAAGAAAGTTATGCATGAGAGCATTATTTGCCCATGTATCAATTATTTTCATATAGGTTTTGGTATTTTTCTACTATCTAGACTCACTTGTGTGTTCTCAAAGTCAATTTAACTGTCAAGTGTGTTGTCAATAAGGATTGACTTCCTTCTCTTATATTTCTTCAAGAGGATCCATTTTCTTGATCCTCTCTCTCAAATAATTCTCTCCATCTGTTTTTGGCAACAACAAAGACAACAGTCAGCAAACTGTTATGGTCATATAGTGTAATTCTTTCCCAGCAGAAAGTGAGAGAGAGATTCCTATAATACCAAATCTCCAAATTTATGGTCAGCTGTTCATCTCTCTTCCATAAATTCCTGACAAAATAAGCAAACATATAGTTCACAAGAGAACTTTGGCCCTAAATCCCCACTTGAATTTCCTAAATTTTGTGAGCTCAGCCAGGTCATACATGAATCTTTAGACACCTTACCCCAAAGCTCGGACTAACTCCAGACCCAAACTTAATTCCTGGCCTGAACTTAATCTTGACCCAAGTACGAGTGTTTTTCTCTAAAATTCTAGAGGAGAGCCAACCAGGGCTCACCCCAAGGCAGAGAGTTTTTCATTAATCCAGCTACTGTAGAGGAAAAGGGCCAAGAGCTAGGAGGTCTCAAAAGAAAGAACCTAAAGAAATATCAACAGGAAAAAGGAACTAATGTGGAAAAGCTTTTAATCCCTTATTGATTTTACCACTGTGGCCCAAATGTTTCCTTGGCTTTGACCCATATGAAAGTTTCTCTTTTCTTCTTCTTCTTTCTCTTCCTCCTGGTCTTCCTTTTCCTTCTCCAGTATGTATGTGAAAAGGTTTGGCAGAAAGGTTCACTGGCTCTTCCTAGAGATTAGAGCACGCTATTAACATAAAGCTGACAGATTGTAATTAAGGACAATCAGATTTCCAACTGTTACTTCTTCAGCAGCTTCTCTCAAAAGCAATTTTCATATATTCTTACTCTTACATTCTAGATCAGAGATTGTGACCTGGATCCCTGAGACCTGCACCTCACCACAAGGCACTTGTTTGTTTTTTGTTTGTTTGTTTGTTTAAGATTTTATTTATTTATTTGACAGAGAGAGACACAGCGAGAGAGGGAACTCAAGCAGGGGGCGTGGGAGAGGGAGAAGCAGGCTTCCCGCGGAGCAGGGAGCCCGATGTGGGACTCGATCCCAGGACCCTGGGATCATGACCTGAGCCGAAGGCAGACGCTTAACGACTGAGCCACCCAGGCGCCCCCAAGGCACTTGTTTGCGATCCTTCAGTGAGGGAACAGCTCTTCAGGCAGCCAGAGACAAGAATGAGCTTTCAGAAAATTTCCATTTGGTATGGGTTAGAATCCTAATGGAAAATGTCTCTTTAGGGCGCCTGGGTGGCTCAGTCGGTTAAGCGTCTGCCTTCGGCTCAGGTCATGATCCCAGGGTCCTGGGATCGAGCCCCGCATCGGGCTCCCTGCTCGGCGGGAAGCCTGCTTCTCCCTCTCCCTCTGCCTGCCGCCCTGCCTACTTGTGCTCTCTCTCTATCTCTCTGTCAAATAAATAATCTTTAAAAAAAATAAAGAAAAAAGAGAAAATGTCTCTTTATACAGTGTTTAAATTCTCAGCCCAAAGCACAATTTCTGTTTCTTTGCTTCACATCTTAACCCTGACCCCAACCCTAACCCATGTTAAATAATCAGGTAAAATCTGTTTTTGATGATCTCTCTTGGTCAATTTAATTCTACTATCAGGTGTCAGTTGAATAAAAGCAAGCGGCCATATTTGTTAGTGTATTAATTTCAAATTTCATACAATTCTCTGTGTTCTATTGTTTCCAAGGTGTTAGAATGAATTTGAAGTCAATTATATTTTTTCTTTTATAAAATGCTTATGTTCAGTTTTCTACTCAATTAGTGGACCTTTTTCTTATTGATTTATAAAAGCTCTTTCTATATACAAATGTTTCTCCAGTTTTTCATTTGCTATTTATGTTTGTTAACGATTTTTTAATGTGGGAAAGTTTGTTTTTCTTAAATGATTAGATTATCAATATTTTTCTTTGTTTTAGGGGTTTTTTTTTTTTGCCTTATGATAGTCTTCTTCATCCCAAGATAATGAAGTTATCCATTTAATTTTCTCCTAGTGTGTTTGTGGTTTTATTTACATTTGTATATGACATAGGTCAACAAATTACAGCCCTCAGGCTAAATCCAGCCTGCCGCCTATTTTTGTAAATAAAGTTTTATCAGGACACAGCCACACTCATTTGTTTATGTATTGTCCTTTTGCCTGCTTTCACACTACAGTGGCAGTTAAATAGCTATGACAGAGATGATATAGCTCACAAAGGCTAAAATATTTATTATCTGGCCCTTTACAGGGAAAGTTTTGTCAGCTTCGGGTATATGGCATTAATACTTATTCTAGTCTACATATTAAATAGCCAGTGCTTTTTCCCACTGATTTGTCACACTTACTAGATACAAAACATACACACACCATGTAAAGGCTGTCTACTTTGTTCTGTTAATCTGCTGCCTGTTTCTACAATGTATCATACATTTTAAATATGTTTAAAGTGCTGAGAGTGAAAGTTCTCCCACCATCACTGTGAAAATCTTATTGACCATCTTTTTTTTTTTTTTTAAGATTTTATTTATTTATTTGACAGAGAAAGACACAGCGAAAGAGGGAACACAAGCAGGGGGAGTGGGAGAGGGAGAAGCAGGCTTCCTGCCGAGCAGGGAGCCCGACATGGGGCTCGATCCCAGGACCCTGAGATCATGACCTGAGCTGAAGGCAGACGTTTAACGACTGAGCCACCCAGGCGCCCCTAGGGAGATTATTCTTGATATATTGTTGAAATAATCTCAGAATGACTTTTCTGTGTTGTATTATTATGTAACTGTTTATTACATGTATCTATAACGTTTTTATGTCCCTAGTTTAGCAGTTGTACTACCATATATGTAAAACTAAAATGGGAATGCTACTCTACTCCATCCTTTAATAAAGTAAATCTTTGGGGCGCCTGCGTGGCTCAGTCGTTAAGCGTCTGCCTTCGGCTCAGGTCATGATCCCAGGGTCCTGGGATCGAGCCCTGCATTGGGCTCCCTGCTCAGAGGGGAGTCTGCTTCTCCCTCTCCCTCTGCCTGCCTCTCTGCCTACTTGTGCTCTCTCTCTCTCTCTCTGTCAAATAAATAAATAAAATCTTAAAAAAAAAAAAAGAAAGTTCTTTGGGGCGCCTAGGTGGCTCATTCGTTAAGTCTCTGCCTTCGGCTCAGGTCGTGATCCCAGGGTCCTGGGATCGAGCCCCACATTGGGCTCCCTGCTCAGGGGGAAGCCCGCTTCTCCCTCTCCCACTCCCCCTGCTTGTGTTCCCTCTCTCGCTGTCTCTCTCTGCCAAATAAATAAATAAAATCTTTAAAAAATAATAATAATAAAGTAAATCTTTGGGGCACCTGGTTGGATCAGTCGGTTGAGCTTCCAGCTCTTGATTTTCACTGAAGTCATGATCTCAGAGTCGTGAGATGGGACCCAGCGTCGGGCTCTGTAGGGGCCTAGAGCCTGCTTAAGATTCTCTCCCTCTCCACCCTGCATTCTCTTTCTCAATTCGGGCACATCAACATGCAGTAAATGCTGTCAGTGTTGTAGAGAGCCACACTCCTATCCTGATGTCACATAGGGCTGTCAGACATCTGAGGTCCTGATGGAGGCAGATTTCCCACTCGGGTAAAGGCATCTGAGAATGCCATACAGACTGTTCACCAGCCACTAATTTTCTCTCTTTAGGAGGACCCAGGATGCCCCACTTTCAAGTCATCCTGGGGCTGCCTCTATCCAAAGCCCACAGCTGTTCCCTCCGCACGTGTCTGGAGCTCCGCCAGGGCACTCCCGCCGGAGCAGAGGCCGCAGGGGAAAAGGTTATTGACCATCTTAAATCTATTCTTTCGAATTAAGTATAGAATCATTTTGTAAAATTCCTATATCTGCATTCATATCCTATATGAGCATTCATATACAAGTCCTTATGTGGACATATGTTTTTATTTATCTTTTTTAATTTAAATTCAATTAATTAACATATAATGTATCATTGGTTTCAGAGGTAGAGGTCAGTGATTCATCAGTCTTATGTAATACCCAGTGCTCATTACATCACGTGCTCTCCTTAATGTCCATCACCCAGTTACCCCATCCCCCCACCCCCCCTCCCCTCCAGCAACCCTCAGTTTGTTTCCTATGATTAAGAGTCTCTTATGGTTTGTCTCCCTCTCTGGTTTCATTTTGTTTTATTTTTTCCTCTCTTCCCCTATGATCCTCCTTTTTGTTTCTTAAATTCCTCATGTCAGTGAAATCATATGATAATTGTCTTTCTCTAATTGACTTATTTC
>NC_138378.1:79251629-79286268 GCF_054177405.1 Leptonychotes weddellii | reverse complement strand
AAAAGAAAACTTGATTCCTCTACACTTGCAATACTCCTGATACCAAATGTGTCAAATTCTCTAACTTTCCAGGTATATATCAACTGGGTATCCTACAATTCAATTTTGATACTAACTACCCAGAGTTAACACAGACCCCACAGGTTAAGGGTTCTATCCCACAAGACTGCCCCCACTTCAGACACCAATCACAAGTCCCAGGTTGTCACCTCTCCTTCTGACCAATCAGCTATAAATTGGGCTTCCCACAACCCCCTCCTCAGGTTTGACAATTTGCTATAATAGCTCACAGAACTCAAAGAAACATTTGCTTACATTTACCAGTGTATTATAAAAGATATGATGAAGAATACAGATGAACAACAAGATGAAGAGGTACCTAAGGTGAGGTCGAGAAGGTCCTGAGCACAGGAGCTTCTGTCCCAGTGGAGTTTGGGGTGCATGACCCTCCCAACACTTCAATATGTACACCAACCCAGAAACATTCAACACACTATAGGTTAGGGATTTTCATGGAGGCTTCATTAAGTAGGCATGATGGATTATTAACTCAATCTCTAGCCCCTCATCTCTTCCCAGAGGATAAGAAGTAGGGCTGAAAGTTCCAAGCTTCTAATCATGATTTGGCCTTTCTGATGACCAACTCCCATTCTGTCCAGGAACCCAATAAGAGGTACCTCATTAGAACAAAAGATGCTCCTATCACCAGGAAATAGATCAAGGGACTTAGGAACTCTGTGTAAGACACTCCTAGCACTCCTATTACTCAGGAAATTACAAGGGCTCTCGGAACTCTAGAGGGCGAAGACAAAATACATATATTTCTTATTATGCCACAGTCCCCCAATAACTGTGACAACTAAAAATCCTCACAACTTTTCAAAATGTCCCTAGGAGTTATCCCTGTTGAGAACCACTGTCCTACAGTGAAGATCACCAGTAGAAAACCCTACCAATGCACTCAGAGACCCCCATCAGCATTTTAGTAATTGACTCAAACGTTAACGAGCAGCGAAGAATCCATAGACATTGAAAAAGACCCCAAAAGTAAAAAACAAAGAACAGAACAAATACACAGGAAATAGAGACTTAGAGAAAAGATCAAGAAGAAAAGAACTCCAAGGACAAAAATTGTATTCAGTCTTTGGAGAGATAATAACAAGAAGAGGATGATTATAGAATGGACAGAGGAAGTAGGAAACCTATAAGAGCACTTGAAAATTAAATATGCAATAGATGAAGTTGGGGGGAAAAATCAATAGGAGGGTGGAAGAATTCAAGGGAGTCTCCCAGAAAACAGAACAAAATAACAGAGCGAGAATGAGCTAGAAACTAGGACAAAATGAGCAGGAATGCTGGACAATTAGAGGATTAATTCAAGGAGTCCAATAAGAATTAATAAGAATTCTAGAAAGAAAAAAAAGAATTCTAGAAAGAGAAAACATAAAAATGAGAAAAGAACAAATTTATCAAATAATTCAAGGAAAAATATTAGTACAAAAAGACTTCAGTTTCTAGATTAAAAAGGCCTCTGAAATGCCAGCACAAAAAATACAATCCATATCATGATAACATTTCAAAACACCAGGGAAAAAATAGAGGTTAATAAGGAGGAAAAAAAAAAAAAGGCTACATCAAAATAACCAGCAATAAGAATGGTCACTTCTCGGGGCACCTGGGTGGCTCAGACGGCTGAGCGTCTGCTTTCGGCTCAGGTCAGGATCCCGAGGTCCTGGGATCAGGCCCCGCATCGGGCTCTTGGCTCGGCAGGGAGCCTGCTTCTCCCTCTGCCTGCCTCTCCCCCTGCTCATGTTCTCTCTCTCTCTCAAATGAATAAATAAAATCTTTCTCTTTTTTTTTAAGATTTTATTTATTTAATTGACAGAGAGAGAGAGAGAGAGACAGTGTGAGGGAGAACACAAGCAGGGAGAGTGGGAGAGGGAGAAGCAGGCTTCCAGCCAAGCAGGGACCCCGGGATCATGACCTGAGCCGAAGGCAGTCACTTAACCAACTGAGCCACCCAGGTACCCCATGAATAAATAAAATCTTTAAAAAAAAGTGTTTTAAAGAATGGTCACTTCTCACCTGTAATACAGGAAGCTAGAAAACATGGAGCAATGCTTTCAAAATTCTAAGGAAAAAAATCATTTTGAGTCTACAATTCTATACCCAGATGAATTAACTACCAAGGGTGAGGATAAAGACAAATTCAGGCTTGGTAAGTCTCAAAAGACTTTTCTCCCATGCCTTTTTTTCTCAGGAAGCCATCTGAGAATGTGATCCATGAAAATGAGGGGGTTAATACACACAAAAAAAGAGAAAGACATGGGATTTAGGAAATGGGATCAAGCACATGTGAGAGTCAAAGAGGATTTCCAGGATGGAAAGTTCCAGAGCCACAGCTGTGCTGCTGGACCAGAGAGCCACAAGTCAGCTTGGAGCAGGATGAGGGAGGCAGGGAAGTTATCTGAAGCTACCTGGGAAGTTATCTGATACATTCAGTTATGTGAACAATCATGTTAAGAAGCCATCCATTTGGAACCAAGACATTTAAGCAAGGGGGTGGAGGGGCCATTATTAACCCTAATATTATCAAAACGTTTACAAGAAAGGAAGCCTAATTACAATATAGTCCTTGGCTTTGCAATAAACAGTATTCACATAGTCATGATAACCTAAATACTGAAAACAGATTTAACCAAAAATTACAATATTGGCAGAGAGGAGTGGAGACTGGAGGTTGAAAGACAGCAAGAAAGCTCATTTAAACTATGAGAAAATCAACAGGTAAGTCGAAAACTCACGCCTCAAACCCACAATATATGCATATCACATAGGAAAAAACAGATAAATAGTAAAGAAAAGAAAAGAACTAAAAAATAGTTGGAGTAAATGGGTCAGGAGACAGCTGTTTTTCCTCATGAGCCTTTTGGCATTGCTTAACATTTGAGGCTGTGTGTATGTGTGCTTCTCAGAGAAAAGTGAAAAGTGATTTCTGGAAATTAATATGGCTCTGGTGGAAGTGGTCTGGAAACTTCCGAGGGCAGGAAGATCCACTGCATTCCGACTAATGTAATCATCGAGCTCCTCTCTGCCCTGTGATGAGGCAGAGCAGACCAGCCCCTCTGAAAAGGGAAACCAATGACTCCCAATTGTAAAAGGACTGCAGAGCAGGAGGTCTGGGAAGGACCCTGCTGTGCGCACCTGCCATAATCTGTGTGTGTGTGTGTGTGTGTGTGTGTGTGTTCAGTTTTGTCAAGTCACCAGGAGCAGGAAGCTGGTTTCTCTATTACACAGAGCAACAAAAGGGGAATGAGTGGTTTTGATAATGAGAACTGATAACTGTCTCTCACAGAGAGAGCCTGGGCCTCCCAAAAGCTTTAAATTACAACTTTAACGGCACTGATCAGGGTTCCTGAAGTTGCAGCTGGGACATGAAGAAGCCGCAGAAGATGCAGGGTGTTTTTCTCAGACGCAAAGAAAGACCTGGAGTCAGATGAAACAAAGATTCCCAGCTAGTGAAGCAGATTGGTGGGAAAAGAACTAAGAGATGTGCCTGTCTCTTTAAATCTTGCTCTAAATTGCAGGTTGCCTTGTATGTATGGTGAAGATTAGAAATTGTTTAATTGCTGTTTGGTTTTAATGGAGATTTTTATTTTGGTAGGAAAAAAAACACAAATGGGTTGGGTGGGGTGCTATCGTTTGTGACTCAGTTAGCCATACTTAGGAAAAACCTGTCTGCTTGGATCTCAAGCCCACGATTCACACAGGTGTCAGCTTTACCCAGGCTACAGAGCCTAGGAAGAGAAATCACCTCACGGCCTCCTCAACCTGAACCCAGGATGTGATGAGAAACAGCACGTCCCTTTCTGAAGCTATATTTTCAACCGAGGCCCTCACAAGCCAGATAGGATTATTTGTATGTTAGTTCATCACAAATTTTGGTTGAGACACGGACATGACTTGGCCCTGCAGACCAGAGTGTACTAGTCCCAGGCTGTGTGTCCCATTTAGAAACTTCGGCTGTTTAGGAAGAACAGTGGAAGATCTGTAAAGTAGAGATTAAGATAATTATTTCTGAAGAGGTTTTTACCAGACTGGTTGGTTTTTCATGACACATTTTATTAACTAGACCCTAAATACCACCCCCTCAATGAATTTGATTTGACTAAAAAGGACAAAAAGATGGACGTAGGACACAAACACAATGTGTAAGTTTACCCTCCGTAGAAAGAGCAGCCCTAAACTCACTGGTGTCTTACAGGATTCTCCGCATCCCCGCATCCACTGTCCCAAACCGTAGAGCTCTCGGCTCCCCAGACCATCTGCGGCAAAACCTCCCTCCGTGACTGAGAAAGTCTGGAGTTCTCCTGGACTCCGGCTACAGGGTGCTGCCCAGTAGTCAAGAAATAGTCACTTGCACTCAGGGCACTATGGATGTTCCCTGGAGAGCTCGCGGTGGAGGATGTCAGCCGCAAGGCTGTCCACACCAGCAATGTGTGCAGCGGGGCACGGTGGAATTCGAGAAGGAGTGGACATGTGGGAAGGGAAACTCCTGCCTCACTCCTTGTTTTCTGCCTTCCAACTTCCGTTAGTAACAACATGCTAGCAACACAACTTCCTGACACCAGATACTACTTAATTACCGATGATACCAGATGCCATTTATGGAGTGGGTACCATGCATCAGGCACACGCCTTATTTCATTCAAACTCTGTAACAACTTCTTGAGAAGATGGGTACCATTTTCCAGAAGAGGAAACACGGGCTTTAAAAGGTTAGGTAATATGCTAAAGACCATGAGAGAGCCAGTATTCAAACTTACGCTACCTGAACAGACATTCTTTCTTTCTTTCTTTTTTTTGAGATTTTATTTATTTATGAAAGAGAGAGAGAAGCAGACTCCCCGCTGAGCAGGGAGCTCAACTCAGATCTCTATCCCAGGACCCTGAGATCATGACCTGAGCCAAAGACAGACACTTAACTGACTGAGCCACCCAGGTGCCCCAACATTCTGTTTCTATTCATTTTTGTATAAATAAATGCCAGTTGGGGGTCTGTTGCTTACAGCCAAAAGATTGTTGTACAATAGAGAAGATCAGTGTGACGGTGATGAGCATCCCTGGGCAAAACATGAAACCACCAAGCCACAAGCACTGAGTCTCAGAAGCTTCTGGAGCTGGAGGTTCACACGTTTCCAGTGCTTTATCTCTTGTTTCTGTTTCTCTACGTGTATTGATTTCTTGCATGAGTGATTGGTGGTTATGCTGCACAGAGTGATGACTCCTGTGATTACAAGTGATTTTTTTAATTTATTTCAATATTTTCTCTTTTTAAAAAAGTTTTTCTGGGGGCGCCTGGGTGGCTCAGTCGGTTAAGCAACTGCCTTCGGCTCAGGTCATGATCCTGGAGTCCCTGGATCGAGTCCCGCATCGGGCTCCCTGCTCGGCAGGGAGCCTGCTTCTCCCTCTGACCCTCCCCCCTCTCATGAGCTCTCTCTCTCTCTCATTCTGTCTCAAATAAATAAATAAAATCTTAAAAAAATATATTTAAAAAAAAAGTTTTTCTGCAATGAATACTTATTTCTTAAGTAATTTTTAAGAGGTGTGAAGAAAACAAATAAAATCAAAACAAACTTCTGAGTGCTAATTGCTCACCATCACTTAGCTGCTCACGATTCCAGAAAATATAGCAGGCAGATTCCCAAGTGCCAGAAGGATGGACTAAATGTGGCTGGAGAATATGTTGAAATGTCCATCTTTTTTTCTCCCTCTCATTTTCTCTTTCCCTTTTCCTTTCATCCCAATTTAAGGATTGCCCTGCTCCATCTCAGGGGAGGTATGCAGCAGGACAGAAAACAAAAATAGGATACAACACACTTTCCTTCCTCCACACTTTCCACACTTTAGTTCCCAAAGCATAAGCACCAGAGAGAGGAGAGGGCTTGTGGATGAAAGCAGATTATGTGGAATAAGCATGAACAGAAAAGGATTTCCTCAATACTAGAAAAAGACTCCCCAGGGAGCTGAGGAGGAGGCTGATAGTCTCTGAGCATTGGCACCAAAAATTAAGCTTTTTTTTTTTTTTGCTAACATTAAATAATTGTCTAGAAATTTTTTTTTAAAGATTTTATTTATTTATTTGAGAGAGAGAGAAAGCATGAGGTGGGGAGGGTCAGAGGGAGAAGCAGACTCCTCGCTGAGCAAGGAGCCCGATGCGGGACTCGATCCCGGGACTCCAGGATCCTGACCTGAGCCGAAGGCAGTCGCTTAACCAACTGAGCCACCCCGGCGCCCTGTCTAGAAAATTTTTAAAACAACTTTCTAATAACCATACACTGAAGAACATAAAAGTGTACATGGAAAGCACAGACATAAGGCAATGTCTTCTCATTAACACCTAAGTAGTCACTCTCACCAAAAAGTTTTAGGGAGTTTTGAAGCAAGAAAAAAGCCATTGAATCAAAGGTCTGGAATTATTTCAACTTTGAAGCCACTCCTTTAACTTTACAGCTCACTAGAGCCAGAGATTAAGCAAGACGTAAAGTCCTGTGAAGACATTTTTGGTACTCTGCTTTCTTAAAAACTTAGGGGAATTGTACATTCATGTTTTTTCTGCGTAAATGCCTCTGTCTTGGTTTGTGCTTCTCAGCTTCTGAATGTCATCCACTAAGGATCCATGAACGGGACGCTCCATAGGTGTGGTCCACAAAATCTTCCCTGCTGGCTTTTTTCCTTCCATCTGGGGATCAGCCCAGGACCACAGGTAAATCACCTCCTACTACTAGGTAAATAACCAACTGTTCAAACTCAAGAAAGAGAACAGGGCTGGGAGTTGGGGGGAGGAAAACAGCAGCATCTTGCCACCTGACTCAGTTTTCTGTTTAAAGTTTTTTTTAAAATAAACGTTTTATTTTGGAATAATTTTAGATTTACAGAAAAGTTACAAAGATAATCCAGAGATTACCTCTCACCCAGTTTCTTCTAATGTTAGCATCTTACCTTACATGGTACATTTGTCCAAACTAAGGAAACCATATTAGTACATTATGATTAACTTTATTCAGATTTCACCAGCTTTTCCATGAATGTCCTTTTTCTATTCCAGGATCCAATTTAGGATAACACATTTTGTGAGTCATCGTTTTAAAATTTAATTTTTATTTTTATCAAGATTATACATGTTCATGGTTTAAGATGTGAAATGATCATATACGACTCCTAACAAAGAAAAGCAGTCTTCTGCCCAAACCCACCTCATCTCCATTCCCTTCTTCCAAGGACAAATAATTTCAGCTTTCCCATTGCTTTCTCCCTCTTGCTGCAGCCCACCACATGGCCTCTGCACCATTCCTTGAACATGACAGACCTGCTCTCATTGTAAGGCCAAGTCTTTACTCGAATGTCTTCTTCCCAAAGAAGTCTACCCTGACCACCCTATTTAAAATTGTAATACTCAGGGCACCTGGGTGGTTCAGTCAGTTAAGGGTCTCCCTTCAGCTCAGGTCATGATCCTGGGGTCCTGGGGTCGAGCCCCACATCGGGCTCCCCGCTCAGCGGGGAGTCTGCTTCTCCCTCTCCCTCTGCCCCTCCCCCTGCTTGTGCTCTTTCTCTTTCTCAAGCTGTCTCTCATATAAATAAATAAAATCTTTTTAAAAAATTTGTTTTAAATAGATAAATAAAATTGTAATCCTCACCCATGCACTCCCAACCACTCTTAACTCTGCTTTGTTCTTTTTTTATTCCCTGCAACACTATGCAATTTATTTATTATATACATTGTTTATTATCTCTCTGCACTAGAAGGTAAGCTCTATGGAGGCAGTAACATTGTCAGACAAGTCCTAAACACCTAGAACAGTGCTTGGCACACAGTAGTCACTCAAACCTTTGTTGAATAATTGAATGAATGAATGAACACTGAGAGAGAAGGAAGTAGACCAGAAGGTGTAAAGTCTTTCCTCCTCTAACTCTGCACTATCACTGTAGTTCCCCTGTTGACAGAGGCTTGCACAGAGCCAGCAAAGGAGAAAAGCAGTTTGCAGAGCAGAGTGCGGAAGGGTGGGTTTGAAGCTGAGACACAACAGTGTAATAACTGGCTCACATACACAAACACACATACATTTATCATGCCCTAATCTTTACAATATAGTTATAGTTCAATTTTTGTTTAAATCTATATTATTTATGTTATCACTGATCTATAATATTGTTCACAGCTGAGTCATATAATGTGCCACGATAACACTTCCTTTCTGGTACAGCTTTCTGTTTTTCCTGGATTAGATAATTGCCTTATCTTTCTATGTCCCAATTTCATCCCCCAAATTCTCACATAGAGCTATAAACCTCCTCTCAACACAGCTAAGTACATTGAGAGTCTTATCAGCTCAGTTCTTTTCTTGGCTACATCCTTCCTTGCTGCCCTCTGTCCTCCTACCTGTGTTTTCACCATCAGTCTCTTCCTTCCTGTGGTTAAGTCTTCCATATTCTGTCACAGCCTATACATAGTCAAATGTATGCAATGATCCATCAATTCTTTTATTTTCTCTCCTCCTGAAGCCCTATACCCTCTGCTTCTGTCTGGTTGTTTCTTCTTCTTCTTCTTTTTTTTTTTTTTTTAAAGATTTTATTTATTTATTTGACAGAGAGAGAGAGATCACAAGTAGGCAGACAGGCAGGCAGAGGGAGAGGGAGAAGCAGGCTTCCTGCCGAGCAGGGAGCCCGATGCGGGACTCGATCCCAGGACCCTGGGATCATGACCTGAGCCGAAGGCAGATGCTTAACCACCTGAGCCACCCAGGCGTCCCTGGTTGTTTCTTCTTGAAGTCTGCTGCCTAGTTGTTCCCCATCACCCTGGGTGTCTTGTCTCTTGTGTAAATCCCTTATGTCCTCAATCCCAGGCTTCCTCTTTCTTGGTTTAATTGTTTTAGGGGCTCATATCCTGCACCATCTTCCTGAGAAAGTATACACGGGAGATATAAGCATTTTGCCTGTCTGAATTGGCCCACTCTCGAGGGATGGTTTGTCTGGGGAAGGAAATCTAAGTCAAAAACTACTTTCCATAGAATATTGAAGGTATTCTTCCATTGTCTTCTAATTTCCAACTTGCTATTGAAAACTCTTATGCTATTGCGTCTCCCAGTCCCTTACATAAAACCCGTTTTCCTTTTTTGTACTCCTCTCTGGACTATAGGACCTTCCTTATTTCCTGTGCTTTTCATTTGTTTGTTTGCGTCTCTGGTGATCGTGACTGTTTATTCACATGTGAAAGTGAAGGACCAAAGGCTGACGGACAGCTCAGTGTGCATGGGTGGGGCTTTTTGGAAACCAGCCACTTTGTTGATCAATCCTCTCTGTCAGTATTTCCTTCTAGAATGGTCGGTTTCTCCAGATAGAAGTGACCCAGTTTTTTGTTTCAGGTATTTATGATGACAGTGTACTAGGGGAGGGAAGTCCGCTCGGTATGTGGTCTCTCACCTAACTCCACTCTTTTCAGTAGGTGCCCTGCTCTGAGTCCTCAACTCCAAAGCCTCTTCAGCTCAGCCTCTGCAAGAACACATTTGCTTTCCCCCTGCCAGAGGACAATTGACTGGCTGTGTGAGGTAGGAGGAGTGATAAGAAGTCTAAGGGTTTTATTCAGTCCTTCTGTTTGGAGTCACACCCTGAACTGTGTGACCCTGAGCAAATCATGTAGAGGTCTCAGTTTCCTCCTCTGAACCCTGAGGGCCTTTGAGACACATCTGGTCTCTAGGGTGCTCCCAGCCTTGGCGTTTTGTAATCTATGAACCTTTACAAGGTGGAGCTCTCTGCCTAGTGACCAAAACAGACAGGAAGATACCAGAGGTCAAAAACAGGGAGGTAACAGAGGAACAGAGTGGTAGGGAGACTCCAAAGAAAAGGTGGAACTTGAGACCTAGAGCAGGCTGGAGAAGGAGGGGCAGGCAGGGCCTCCTCAAGTGGTCCAACTTTAAGATATATATTGGGGTCCAATAAGTAGAACAGAGGGTCCTAGAGGATGATGACATTGGGTCAGATTGTGGGGAGTTTGAGTCTGTTCTCTACGTCGGTGCATCTCATGATGAAAATCATCTGGGGAGCTTAAAAAAAAGTCAGACCTTATAAATCAGAATGTCAGAGACTAGAGCCCAGGAACCTGTATTCCTTTAAACTTGCCACATGATTCCAACAAACTGCAAAGCTTTGGGACCACTTCCTTAGGTAATGAACCATGGATGGTTTATAACCAGGAATCATGATAAAAGTGGAAATTTTAGAAAGATGAATTTGACAGCAACATGCAAGGAGGACCAGGGTTGAGGGACAGGAGACGAGGATGCATGTGAAGCAATTTCACTACCCCAGGCAGAGGGTCATAAGGGCCTACATGACAGAAGTGGCAAAGAAGAGACAAAGAAGGGACCAGCAGACCACCGTGCCAACCCAATATGGTTTGAATTGGGCCCGCCCCCAAATTCATATGTTGAAATCCTAACCCCTAGTGCCTCAGAATGCGACCTTATCTGGAAATAGGGTCATTGCAGATATAATTAAGATGAGATTGTTAAGGTAGGTCCTAATCTAATATGACTAGTGTCCTTATAAAAGGAGGAAATTTGGGCTCTGGCATGGACACACATAAGAAAGAAAATGACAGCCGCCTACAATCCAAGGAGAGAGGCCTGGAACAGACCCTTCCCTCACAGTGCTCAAAAGAAACCAACCCTACTGACACCTTAATCTTGGACTTCTAGCATCCAAACTGTGAGACAATAAATTTCTGTTATTAAGGCCACCCAATTTGTGGTACTTTATTATGGCAGTCCTAACAAATTAATACACCATCTTTTTAGAAAAGCATTCCTGGTGTTGAGTTACCATTTCTTCACTTTCTCATGAGCAATGATTCGCCAAAGCCATCCTCCTGAGAGGGCCGGCAGCAGTGGGTGCAGGGTAAGGCATGTGCATCTAACACCATAGGTTGCTCATCGACCTGAGGAGGGAATGAGGGTGGCTTTTCTGGGTCATTGCTCAGTTTGTTCCCAGAACCTACCTGAGAAATCAAAGAACCAAATCTATTAACTGGAAATTGCTAGACAGAAATGCCCATTCTCCTCACTTGAGGAAGTAATCAATGCCAAGAATCTCAGACTGTGAGTGAAACCACAGAGGAGAAGGGAGACTCATCTCTGTGGAACCATGAACATCCCACTAGTGGCTCATCCAGAGAGAACAGAGCTGCGAGAGGTGGAGCAGCCTACAAACAAGGTAAACCCTGGCTCTGTCATTTTATGACTTGGCTTTTGCCAAAACAACTATCCCCCTTGGCTAAACAAAGAATATCCAAGAACTCTACATACCAAGGTCGAAGGCATGATGATTGATGTAACCCCGTGGGACTAGGGACAAGCAAGTCTACCACAGAGCTCTTGGCCTCCAGCCATTCAGTGCTGCCTTTGCTAACATGCTTGGCCCCCTTGGCTCTTTTACCTGCCAATGCTCCCAACACCAACCCCCAGTCTAGGTCACCTGCCATCTGCTCACTCCGGGGCTGCCAAGTTTTGCTAGAGAAAGTATCACAACTGTACCACAGGGCCTGCTAAGTATTTCCACTCCCCAACTTCATCTGGGCCCTCCTCGCTCCCATGGTTATCCATCTGGAATTGGCTTAATGTTGTTTCTTTCCAGCCCTTGCAAAAATTTTCTAGGATCGACAAGTCTTCAGTTCCATCCCCGTGTCTCTCGCTCTCATCTGAGAATGTCATTTTCATTTTCCTGTTAAGTAAAAAGTCTGCCTCAACTGTTTCTCTCCACCTGAGAATTTCTCTCTGGCTACATCCATCCTCTCCTGGATTCCTCCTATTTCAGAGAAAGATGTGAGGTTTTTATTTCCTTGTCCATGCAAACCCATTTCTGCTCTGGCTCCTATCCTTCATTATAACATCAATTAATTTATTTATTAAAAAAAAACTTACTACAGGGACTCCTGGGTGGCTTAGATGGTTAAGCGTCTGCCTTTTGCTCGAGTCATGGTCCCAGGGTCCTGCGATCGAGCCCCACATTGGGCTCCCTGCTTGGCGGGGAGCCTGCTTCTCCCTCTCCCTCTACTGTTCCCCCTGCTTGTGCTCTCTCACTCTCTCTATCAAATAAATAAAATCTTAAAAAAAAAAACTCATTACAGAAAATTTTAAATATATACAAAAGATTTTACTTTTTTATCTTCAAACTCCTTTGGCTTTCCTGCCCCAAATCTCAGGTCTCCTCCAGTCTTTTCTTTTTTTCTTTCAGTAGGCTCCATGCCCAGTGTGGAGCCCAATTCAGGGCTTGAACTCACAACCCCAAGGTCAAAAGCTGAGCTGAAATCAAGAGTTGGACACTCAACTGACTGAGCCACCCAGGCACCGCTCTCCTCTGGTCTTAAAAACAAAATATTTAAAAACTATTGTAATCTTGCTATTCCCTTGAGCTACTTCCTAACTTCACATTTTTTAATAGCCAGATGTTGCAACATGTTCTTTCCTGTCTCCCTTTATTTCTTAATTCACTACAAACTAGCTTCAATCTCTGTCACTCTACTGAAATTCCTCTTTCAAATTTTTAATGCTGTTATTTTGAAGTAAATTCAGACTTATAAAAAAGTTGCAAATATTGTGAAAAGAGTCTGATATGCCCTTTACCCAGCCACCCCAAATATTAACATCCTATAGAACCATAGTACAATTATCAAAACCAAGAAATTAATGTTTCTACAGACTTTATTAGAATTTCACCATTGTTTCATCAATGCCTAATTTCTTTTTTTTTTTAAGATTTTATTTATGTGTTTGAGAGAGAGAGCATGAGCAGAGGGAGGAGCAGAGGGAGAGGGACAAGAAGACTCCACACTGAGCACGGAGCCTGACTCGGGGCTCGATGCCACGACCTAAGCCAAAACCAAGAGGCAGATGCTTAAGCAACTGAGCCCCATCAATGCCTCATTTCTGAATCCATTCTTTTAAGAAAGATTTTTACTAAAGCCATCTTAACATTTTTTTTAACTCCTTAAGTTCTGAATACAAAAGTAAGGAGTGATGGGTAGAAAACTTGTAAAATGTGGAAAGATGTAAAGAAGAAAATAAAAACCACAAAACTATTCATCTACAGGACATAAAGGGACAGAAGAACATGTTAAATGACACCACCATGGGACACCATCAGCAAAATCCACACAGTGGATTTCATCAGAAAAAAAAAATTTTTTTTTCAAGGAATATTAGAAGAGATGAAGGGAGAACCTGCAGTTTAAACAAGATTCATGAGCTAGAGTAAATAATTGCAATGTGTGGGCTTTGGATCCCAATTTAAATAAACTTTAAAAATATTATAAGACAATTGAGAAACTGTGAACTCTATATTTGTTAACCTAAGAAATTATTGGTAGTTTCTAAGTGTGAAATTGGTACTATGTTTATGTTCAAAGAACATTTATTTTAGACTTAGCTACTGGAATATTTATAGATGATATGGAGAGGGAGGAGCATGTGGGATACGTGTGAAACAGACTGGCCATGTACCAGTAATTGGTGAAGCTGAATGATGGGTAAATTAGGTGCATCAGACTATTTTCTCTATTTGTATGGATGTTTGGAAACTTTCCACCATGAAATGCTTTTTTTAACTTTTTTTTTTAAGATGTATTTATTTATTTTAGAGAGAGAGAATGCAAGCAGGGGGAGGGGTAGAGGGAGACAGTAAAGGAGAGAGAATCTCCAGCAGACTGCCCACTGGGCACAGAGCCCAACACAGGGCTCGATCCCACAACCCTGAGATCACGACCTGAGCCAAAACCAAGAGTCAGACATTTAACCAACAGAGTCAAACAGGTGCCCCAAAATGCCTTTAAAAAAAAAAAAAAAGAGGAATATAATATCCAAGAAGTCATTAAAAATAAATTTATATTTTTGCCTCAATTTTTCCAATAAACCACATAAGGAATCACATTCTTTGAAACATGGCAAACATCAGTGCAAACATCAGCAGACCTCTATGTCTTCTCCAGATCTCACCAACTCAAGCCATGTCCTCCCTCCCAGTCATAAGCTCTCTGCCTTATCTGGGCTCTTCTGCTTTCTTCACCACCTGTCCCTCTCACCCCTTCTTGCCTTCTTCCTCATCTTCCCTGATCCTTCATGCACATTGCTCCAAGCCCTTTCCAAAGCAAGCAACCGAGCCTTTCAAATCCCATTCTAGTCCTCAGTGACGCCTGTAACTCTGTTCAGCTCAACAAAACCAGGAGTGCCTGGCAGAAAACACAGGAAAACACCCCAGTATATTTTAACATTCTGTTCATTGCCAAATCCTTATTCTTAGAAAGCCTGGCTTTTAATGCCTGCAGAATATTCCACCATATACACATGCCATAATATGTGTATGTCATCCTCTAGCATTAGATCTAGTGATCCCCTAATTGCCAAAGCAATTCAGTCCTCTTCCTCTGTGACTTTCCACAGTACTTGATGCTGCTGACCATCCTTCTGCCTTGAAAAGTCCCTGCATTGGCCTTTGTGATGTCCTCTCAGTCTCCGTCCTCACTGACCAGTCCCTCTTTTGCCCTCTGTGACTTGTCTTTCTCCGGTTCCTCCCCAGGTTTCCGTCTAGGCCCCTCCCTTGGCTCTCTCTCTTCTCTTTCCTCTCTCTGCCTGGGTGGGCTCTCTCTCTCCCGGCTTCACTGTGAAGGATCCCCAAATCTATACCCTCACCCCTAACCTCATTCCAGTGTTCCAGACCGGCATCTCCCCCATCTGTTACACGTGACCACCAAAATATAGCCCACTGTAGTTCCGCCAACACTACTGACCAAGCAAAGGGAGCCATGCTGAACTGGCTCTGCCTGCCTCCTGGCGCCCGCCCATGTTGCTGCCACTTCCTCGGGGCTCAGCTTGATGCCTTGGAGTCACTGTCCACTCCTTCCTTTGCCCTCGACTTCACCAAGTCACCAAGCCCTACAGAATCTACTTCTAAGATGTCTCCACAGCAACAAATGTTCCATTCTCACTGTTCCACTCAGACTTCGAGTTTTTATCCTCTGCTTGCCTTCACCCCTTCTTTGGTCATTCCTTCTCTGTTTTCTGTTCCCTCCAATCCATCTTACCTCCAACCCCCATACTAATCTTCCTAAAGGCTGACTTTCATTGGGTGGCTTACCTGTTCAATGATCAGCAGCAGCCCTCCATTACTTACCAAATTGAGTTCTAACATTCAAGGCACAATTTAAAATCATCTGCCAACAACCCTCTCAATCTTGTCTCTCACTTCCTTCCACACATATCAGGTGGAATAGCATGACTTCAGAGTCAGATCCCAACCTAGTAGTGCTAATAAGGCCTTGGGTAAATTACCTGAGCCTCTGTTTCCCCATCCATAAAATGGGAGTATCAGCAGCACATACCTCATGTGTTATTGGAAGGATGGGATGAGATAAAGTACATAAAGCATAATACCATGCATACAGTAGGCTCTTAATAGATGTCAGATATTGTTACTTTTATTATATTACTGCAATCAAACTGAGTTGCTTGGTTTCCCAAGTTTTAGTACTTATTTCCCATCCCCATACTTTTGCTTATACCATTCTCTATGCCTGCATCTTCACCTTCTGAAATCTTCCCTATACTCAAAGGCCCTGCTCAGATGCTATTTCTCTGAAGTTTCCTTGACCACCAGCCACACAAGCTCTCTTGTTGCCCCGCTGAACTTTAGGGCTCTTTGCTTCCAACACTCTGAAGCATTTACACTGTCTTCTGGTGAGCTGTGTGAATGCATTATATCCCTACAAATTAGAGTGGGACTTTGTCTTCCTCATATTTAATATCCTCGACACAGCCCAGCACAGCGTCTTAGCACAGAGCTGAAACTCAGGAAACGTTCATCAAACGATGAAGTGGAAGAACTTTCCTGTTTCTCAACAATAAACTTTCATCTTGATACCTGTCTATTAAATGAATATTTATTAAGCATCCTATTAATCTTATTAATACACCTTATTAAAGCTAGGATTAATGAATATGGTCCTTGCCCTCTTGATACTCACAGCCTAGTTCAGAAGATTATACTTTCAGAAAGAAAACTGAGAACAAGTCAGGGCAATATTTAACAATGTGTTTAATCAACTATAATCAAATTTCATAATGTATAATCTAGACAGTTTCCTGGGTGGTCAAGCTTGAGCGGAGTCTGGAGAATTTAGGTGAGGAGGGGAGGGGAAGAGGCAGAAATCTTCACTGGAAGGTTGAGCTCACTGAAAGGTAGGCGAATTTAGGTAGGGAAAGTAGAGGGAGGAGTAATTTTACAGGAGAAAAATTATACCCGCTGTCATTTGGGGGGCACCGATGAACTAATAGGAGTGTGCCACCTACTAAGTTAATGATTCTTTGTGCTAGAGTACCAGGAGACAACAATGGATGCCAGCTACGATGTTCACATGTAGTAATTATCATAATTACAAACACCAGGGATTAATACTTACCTATCAGAAGTCCATGGGAGGAACGGGTATCTCCCAAACCTGTAGCTGAATAAAAGCAATTGCAATTCCTAGAGGATCAGCTTTGATTAAAGAAGTTTCTGAGTTTTATGCTTTTTCTATCTTGAGATTCTAAATTGCTGTTCAGATGAATAAGGTCACATCTCCACGCTTCACCCAAGAGAAGGAGGTTTGCCAAAAAGTCAGACTTCCCTTTCAGCCACATATGTTTGGCCTTGGGTAAGTTATGAGATGTAATTTAAGGAATCGTAGAAAGAACCTACTGCCCGCAAAGACCTCCCCCAACAGCCTGTCCACATACCTGAAAGGAAACCATGATTTGTGACATAGTTGTATCCAGTTGTCTCCTTACAAATGTAAGTACTCCTATGGAAGGCCACAGTCAGTCTCTAATCCTTTGGTTTGCCCGTGATGAGTATTTATTTGAGGGGAGGAGAAAAGGTATAGAAAAAGATGGTGAACAGGTCCTTGCACAACGAAAGTGGGACAAAATCACCACCACCCTGTCTGGTCTAAAGGGAAAAGCCTCCTGTCCCCAGGCTCCAGCAGAGCCAGGACCAATTCCTCTGCTCTGGCCGGGACCTGCACAAAGCGG
This sequence comes from Leptonychotes weddellii, assembly GCF_054177405.1. NCBI lineage: Eukaryota > Metazoa > Chordata > Mammalia > Carnivora > Phocidae > Leptonychotes > Leptonychotes weddellii. Next base: position 79,269,151 of record NC_138378.1, on the reverse strand, counting down.
GAAGCTAGACTGGTGGAGCCCACAGCAGCCCACCCCTCGGACATGCGCAGTCCCCCGGAGAGACAGCAAGTGGGAGGGCCGCTGACCATGCGCGGATCCTCTGTGGCAGTGGATGCAGTGATATAAGGTCTTGTGAAGGGCAAAGGACCAGCCCAGTGCTGCAGTATGGCCGCCAACGGATTGATAACCTCGCAGGATATTGCTCGAGCCCCTGCCCCACTGGACCTCGAAAAGCCTCTGGTGCAGCGGGGCAGAGGATGCTGCACCTGCCCTCCCCGCCTGCCCTGCACAGCAGCTCCCCTGAGCCCACGAGGCCTGAGCATGGGGAGTTTCAAGTTCAGCTAGACTGCAGGGGTTGACGTGAATGACGTGTTTTATCCAAAGTCGGAGTTCATGGGATCTTGTTTCTGTACCTAAGCCCGTCTTCTTCTAAGTTACTCTTGGACTCCACTCGTGCTGCCACCTGCAGGTGAAAGGGGAAATTGAGCGAACTGTAATTGGGTGGCCGGAGCCTGAAGGAGTCCAGGACAGAGCAGAGACTTGATGCAGCCTCCACACATCCTCCGGAGTTTTCCCTTTGGCTTGTTTTTTCCATTTTGCAGATTTGGGAGGGGACTGATGATACATATTTACACAAAGGTAATTCAGCGTAGATGTTCATTCACCACCAAAGCATGTACTGGATCCACATGGGTCAGCGCCACCCCCCCACCCCCACCCCCGGCAACGTCACTGTGATTTCCATCACAGCTGGCTCCATTCTGCCTCTGTTGCTCAGAGTGACCCCTGTGACATCCCCAGAGGTCATCGTCTGGGTCACTCACAGCCCAGTGGGTTACCCCATCGCCCTATACTCTGCACCATAGCGACTCTTCCTTCTAACATCCCAATACCATGATTTTTGAAAGTGATTGATTACGCAAATAATTTTAGAACAATTCCATTAGCGTGATGGCTAGGATTACAGCCCCTGAGGTCAGGCTGCTGGGTTTGAATCCTGACTCCAACTTTTTTTAACTTTGTGACCTTAAGAAAGTCATTCTTCTCTCAATGCCTTAGCTTCCTTACCTGCTCAGTAGAAATGATAAAATAGCCCTCATAGGATTGCTGTGCGTTTTAAAGGAGATCACGCATGTGTGCACCCGCAGTATAGTACACTGAGAAAGAGGACCCAGGGGTGTGTTCAGGTTTTGCCACTTGCCAGTTCAGGGGATACGGGTTGAGTTACTTCACTTCTCTGTGCCTTGGGTTTCTCATCCATGAAATGATAGTTAAGAGGATCTATTGCACTGGTTATTTATGAGAATTAAATGAAATATGTGTACTACACTTAGACACAGTAAGTACTCAAATGTTAGTTTTTTACACTTGAACTAGTTTTTGTTATTTTCAGCATTCTGTTGTCTGGAAAATTCTGGTTCTTAGATTCACAGATAAACAATGCCATCTGTTTGTTCATCATTTTGCAGTTGTCTTGAGTACAATCGTATGTAATCATTCCATCGCCCTGGGAGTTAGATGTCCTCATCCCATTTTGCAGATGAAGAAACTAAGGCTCATAGTAGTTTATGTATGCCCAATGTCATACGGCACATGGAACCAGGATATACCCAGCTTTCCTCTCCCCAAGGCCAGGGCTCTTTTTAGTATATCACAGGTGTCTTTATAATTCGAGTACACATGGGATGAGTACACATTTTACAACTCTTTGCCAGATATCTATGCTATGCATGAAATTTTTCAAGTTACAGCAACTTCCTAAAACCAAGCCTCAAATTTGAGAGAAACTAAAAGAAATACATTTAAAGCCTTTTCTTGGTAATAAACCTTTTCTCCGTGACTTATCAGTGGACTGGTCTGTTAGGTGTTGCTTTGGGAAGGGAGGGTCAAGGGGGCAGCAGCTTGGGCCATTGGGGGAGCATCGTCTTCACTGCAATGTGTTAAGCCCTCCCCCTTTTGAACTCCTCCTGGGCAGTCATGAAATTACTTATTACCTCCTCTTTCTTCCCTGACAGACTGTGAGCTCTGTAAAGTTTAAGATGGTGCTAACCTGTCAGTTCTCTATCTGTAGAAAAGAAATGCAGAGGGCGCCTGGGTGGCTCAGTCATTGAACATCTGCCTTCGGCTCATGTGATGATCCCGGGGTCTGGGATCAAGCCCCGCATCGGACTCCCTGCTCCGCGGGAGGCCTGCTTCTCCCTCTCCCACTCCCCCTGCTTGTGTTCCCTCTCTCGTGTGTCTCTCTCTGTCAAATAAATAAATAAAAATCTTTAAAAAAAAAAAAAGAAAAATGCAGAGAAGAAATACTTTTTACTGAAAGGAGTCAGGAAATGACATCTCTTTAGATACTTGATAACAGACTCATCCCAATCTATAGAGAAAGAGATTAGGGATAGGTTTGATCATTTTGGGCCAAACATCTCTGATGATCTTCCTCTCCTGACTAGTAGCAATAATAACAACATCAACAATAACTAATATTTATCAAATGACAACCATGAGCAGACATTACGCATGTGAGTTCATTCGAGTAACCCTGTGTGCTAGGTACTCTCGTTATCCTCATTTTACTGATAAAGAAGCAGGCTGAAAGAGAGCTTGGGCTTCCCAGTGTAATACAACTAATAAGCAAAGTAGCAGAACTGGGACTTGAACCCAGGTCTGTCGAACACTGAGAAGGCTCTAACGTCTGCCCAGCCTGCCTCCCAGGACTGGCAGGGCAGCTACTGCGGGCCTTGCTCAGAAAGATGCCTGATGGGAGAGATGGATGGGGTAAGCATGTGCATGCTTTCTATCCTAACCGCCTTGATTTCTTCTCTTTGATTTATTTTCCACCTCAAGCAGCGGGACTTTGTATCAGAGTCATCTTCTTTGGCTCCTTCCCCGCCTGTGCCTGGCATCCCTGGCCCTGACTCAGGCCCAGAGTGCTCTCTCCCCTAATTCCTGGCACCAGGGCAAGAGGGAATATCCAGTGTCAGAGATCAGCAAAGCCCTCCATGTGACAGATGGGTGCTTGTCTTCCCAGCTCTGCACCCATGCCTCCAACAAGTGGTTTCAATGTCGGTCAGCCAGGCTGAGACCTTGTCTCTCCGTCAACAAGTCCCAGGTGCCCAGTTCACGAGGAGCAGCTGCTCCTTGCATGCTCCTGGCCCCAAAGGCCAAACATTTCCACTCGGTTCATGCAGTCCCGAAGCCTCCCCATTCTCTTCCCTTGTCCCTGTTTGTCCTGACCCATCAAGCCTTTCAGGACTGCATCATTTTATGACTGATGGCACAGCCAATTTGTTTCTGGAATCAGATTTCCAAATACTAAACACTCCAGCAATTTCAGCAATAACTGTACAGACGATCCCAGATCATTCATGGCTTTTGTTCCCAAGATTTTTTTTTTTTTAAGTTTCAAAGGTGGTATAGAATTCCAAACTCATTTCCTGTCATGTCTGGTTCTAAATAATCAGTAGGTATTGTGGCGGACCCTAGAAACCACCCATCACAAACGGACCATTTATATGCGAGACCAAGTATCTCCATGCCAATGAGACCCTTGAGGAAGGCAACTACAATTAGAGAAGGAGGGAGAGGAGGTGGAGATTCAGGAAAGAGGTTCTGAGTAACCTCCGAGGTCACTGAAGAAGAGCTTCTCATCTCCCAGATGCAGAGGAAGCACCAAGGGAATTTGTTAAAATGCAGATTCCGGGTGCTGATTCCTCGGGTCTGAAGCGAAGCCCAGAACTTTCAAGGCCCGCAGAATCTCTTCCAATGCAGGAAGACTGTGGATGTCATTCAGAAGAAAGCACTTGACGGAACACCTCGGAGGGGGAGGCGGAGCCCACCAGGGAGGAGCGAGCGCAAGGTAGAGAGAGAGGAGGGTTTCCTGAGGCAGGGTTCAGAAGGGAGGACAAACAGGAAGGAGAGGAGGGATGGAATGTGCTACAGATGAGAAAGAGGTTCAGAGACCCCCAGAATCCCACATCCTGGAGGGACCTAAAAGTTAGGCTCTTTATGCAACTCATTAATCTCACATTTCCAGAGACCAGTCAGGCAACATCTCTTAAACGTGAACAGTATGGGAAATGCAAAAGCGGTTCATCCCCCTTTTAATTCTTCTTCTTAGAATTATTTTTATTCTCTTAACTCACAATCTATCTCCCTTTATTTTTCTCTTATCCCCACAGAATAAGAAAGCTTAGAAAACTAATTAATGTATGACTGACTTATATCCCTAATCTTCCTAGAGATTTTTTTTAAAACTTTATTTTCCAATCCCGAATCCAATCCAGGATCATGAATTGCATCTATTTTTCAGGCATATTTTTAAATATAACCCGAGTGAATCCCTAGTTGGTCAAATGCCAGAGGAGAGATAGAGGGAGATGCCAGGCTTGCCCTGCTAGGCCTGGCCTGGGGCTCTGCCCCCACCGTCCAGCCCCATCCCCAGTTGTGCAGGTTTTCCCCCAGCCTCTCCCTCTGCCCTCTGCTTCTCTCCTTTTCTTCCTCTCTGATGCTTCCAGTGTCCTGGAGGCCTCCAGGTAGCAGAGAAGATGGAGTGGCACACCAGGGACCCTGCCTGGACCCCGCCTCTGGGAGCCTCTCCCTGGTCCCACAGACAGGGTAACCTCCTCCTCACGTGGCTCTTTGAAGAGTGTGAAGCAGAAACACTCAGCAGTGCTCAATGGGGCACAAAGACTTATCAAAAAGAAATGAGGAGATTTCAAACAAATAGACAAACCCAGGAGTAAAAATCAATGAGACAAAAGCTGTCCTGCCAGAAAATAAATGAGGTACAAAGGGATCAACCAGGAAACATCAGTCAGCAACCCGCATCCAGACAACCCTAGTCCAGTACTGCTGGTGCCAGGAGCCTCTCCACAGCAACTCCAGGACTCCTCCTCTGTGCCCACCTGCCCCTCCTTGCCATCACACCACGTGCTTTGACCTTCTGGAAAAGCCCGAGCCCCATTTGCTAATTCCTGAAATCTGACCTCGAGTCCATGTCAGATTTCGCTCCCTGGCTACAGTGGCCAGAGGCCACATCTCTGTGTCTCCACGGCCCCTCTGTCATGCAGTTCCGATGCCACTGGTTGGGGATGGCCTGGGCCAGGAGTTTTTGGGTATGTGGATGTTAAGTTCCTCTCAGACTGCAAGCTCCTGTGCTGTCATGGAAAAACTTTAAATCTATTTGAATAATGATAAATGCTTTGGAGTCACACCTGGTTTAAAATCCCAATAGATGTATGACCTTGTGCCCATTTCTAATCTTCTGTGAGTCTCAGTGTCCTTATCTGCAAACTGGGACCATTCACCATAATATCTCATGCAATTATGGTGAAAGTTAAGTGAATTAAGTTATGCAAAGACCTCAGTCCAGTGTCTGGCACATTAGAAACTTTCAACAAATGTTTGTTCTCTTCCCCTTATTCATTTTTGAATCCCCAAAGCCTAAAATATGTTGCTGGCAATTTTATGCAAATTGTAATGGCTTATAATTACACGACTAATTTACAGTCATCATAGGACAATCAGAAAATATGGAGAAGTAAAAAGAAGATAGAAAATCTTATGTAAATTTCAAATCCAAAGATACTAGTGTATAAATTGATATGCATCTTTCAAAGCTTTAAAAATACATAAATATTCATTATAACACACTGTACACAGTGCTTTAATTTTTAAAAGATTTTATTTATTTATTTCGAGAGAGAGAGCATGCGTGCATGCAAGGCGGGGGGGAGCAGAGGGGAAGGGAGAGGGAGGGGTCATTCTTATACCCTTCATCGTCTACACAACAATAGCATGTCAGTGTAGCTGCCAGTAAAGATAATTTTTTGGGGCGCCTGGGTGGCTCAGTTGGTTGGGCGACTGCCTTCGGCTCAGGTCATGATCCTGGAGTCCCGGGATCGAGTCCCACATCGGGCTCTCTGCTCAGCGGGGAGCCTGCTTCTCCCTCTGACCCTCCCCCCTCTCATGTGCTCTCTCATTCTCTCTCTCTCAAATAAATGGATAAAATCTTTAAAAAAAAAAATAATTTTTTGACTCATTATTTCATTTTAAAACGACTAATAACTTTTTTAGAAAGGGGGACCATTTAGGAAAGAATCTCACGTAGACTCTGTGCTGAGTGTGGAGCCAGACTTAGGGCTCCATCTTCCAACCCTGAGATCATGACCCAAACCCAAACCAAGAGCCAGACGCTCAAATGACCAAGCCACCCAGTACGAGACAAACATCTTTCACTGTCCATAAAGAGATTTACATAACATTAGCATAATGGTTACAGAGTGATCTCGTAGAAGGATGTGTCTTCACTTACTCAGCCAACCCCTACTCTTGAGCATGTAGGTCATTTGCAATTTTTTCACTGATTCTAAGCAATTGCTGTGATGAACAAGTTGTAAATCTTCACTGTCACTCTTAATGAAATTCCTATGAGTAGAATTGCTAAATTGAAGAGTATATGAAAATGTTAGGGTATGAACACTTTTGATACACATTGTTGAACTGCTCTCCACAAAGATTATATAAATTTATGTTCCTCATCTACTCAAGGTATATAGTCATTCTTTTCTTGTTTTTGCCATAGAGAAAATGGTATCTAATTGTTATTTTAATTTCCTCTGCAAAAATACCACTTGTGTTTTGTAACTGTTGAACTGAATGAATGCACTTCTTTCATCCTGACCCACAAATCACATCCATGGGGGTGCCTGGGTGGCTCAGTCAGTTAAGTCTGCCTTTGGCTCAGGTCATGATCCCAGGGTCCTGGGATCGAATCCCACATTGGGCTCCCTGCTCAGTGGAGAGCCTGCTTCTCCCTCTTCCTCTACTCATCCCCCTGCTTGTACACTCATTCTCTCTCTCTCTGTCAAATAAATAAATAAATAATCTTAAAAAAATAAAAATGCAATAAAAAAATCACATCCATGTACACATTTGCAAGTGTTGCTCATCTAGAATGAGTGGCCCCAAAGAGAAAATGATCATAATTTGGATGAAGCTCATTGAAGGACAAAGAGGGTAGGGAACAAGGACATCTGCAATGTTATGAGGAACTGAAAAGGAGTGGGTTGAAACAGATAGAGACGGCTGTGGAGAGGCCAAGACATCGCCTCTGGCCACCGTAATCAGGGAGCAAGACCTCCATGTTGGATTTCAAGGAAGACAGGAATGAAGCTCAGGATTGTGGGGCTGGGTTTGGAGAAGAAGCCACCTTCTTCTTTTTCTTAAAAAAAAAAAAAAACAAATAAGCAAACAAACTTAGACTTTGAAGAAACATGGGCTTGGGTTCTCTTCCTGGCTCCCTCCATTACTAGCTCTGTGGCCTTGAACAAGTCACTACATCTCTCTGAGCCTATGTCCTCATCTGAAAAATGGGTATAATGATAGTGCAAACTTCATAAGGTCATTATAGGGGTCAAATGAGAAAATGCTAATAGAGCACAGAACCTGGCATGTGGAAAGTGCTTAAAAAGTGTTAGTTATTACTAGTATTTAGCCAACTGGGAATGAGGAAGAATGATTATTAAGGGACAAATGTACCACAAGCTGACAGAAGAGTAAAGACTGTCCTGCCTTGAAATATAACCAGACATCTCCAACAATGCTCCCAATTAGCAGGCCTTGATTACCTCCAGAATGGTCCCTGGGTTTGTCTCTTCCCATCCTCTCTCCTTCTGTGGGTACCAGAACTCACACTTCTCAAGCCCCGTTTTACACTTGGCTACCACCCCCAGGCTTGTGTCTGTACTCCTTGGGGCTTTTCTAACACAGACCCATAGTGGGACTTGGCCACAGCCACTGGGAACAGGTGCAAGCTCAAAGACTTAGGAAGGACACAGAAGGACCCTCCTGCTGATGGCTCCTGGTAGGTAAGCAAGGGCCACCTGTGGCCTGCTCACATTTTCATGCTACAAAGAGTTGGAATCACCTTGATGTGGAGGTTGTTAGTGAGTGTCCAGGAGTTTGGTTCCTACTGAGTTCAAAGCCTGGCCTTGCCCTGAAAGCTGTGTTCTTCCTCCAGCCTTTCTGACTGGCCACGTGGGCTTCCACTGAAGCCACTGTGACAGTTTTCTGTTCCTGTTATAATGTCTTCTCATTACAGCATCTTCCTGGAAAATGCCAAGTTTCGTGTTTCTTTTCTACCCATTGCAACACAAGATGCTTCCCAGCAACAAACGGGACAGGAGCAAGGGCAGGAAGAAAACTTGTGTCACTGTTTTCCAGCTAAATTCCACTCCCTTCATGAAACTTTTTCAGACTAGTCCTGCCAATGGGTCCTTGGGCTGCATCCCTCCCCCGCTTTCCAGCTTCTCTGACCTTCTAGAACATTACTTGTCTCCACCAGCCATTCACATAATGCCTTGTTTGTTTCATCACTGATTGACATGTGAATGCTGCCTTGTCTCCTTGACCAGATCGTGCATTTCTAGAGGGCTGAGACTGTGTTTTAAGATATTTTTATATCTTCCTCCAAGTCAGAACATAGGGTTATGTGCCTTCCCTGATCACCCTATTTAAAACTCCAAATGAATCACCCTTACCCTTCCAACCTGAAATATAACTTATTTATTTTGTTTAATATCTGACCCCCATCAAAGCTTAGTCAAGAAAACAGGGATTTTGCCTGCTTTGTTCACTGATTTTTTTCCCCCAGCATTTAGAACAGTGCCTGGCATATAGTGAGTATTCAATAAATGGGTGTTGATTAAGGGATGAATAATGTGAAAAACTATGAAATGATACACCAATATTTATGGGAAGATGATCTTTTTCCATCTCAACTCTTCAATGAGTATTTTATGTATTGCTCTTTATGAATTTCAGAAGAATTTCTTTAGGCTCTCAAACCTATTTCATTTCTTTACTCCTAGCTCAGGAAATCCTAAGATAGAGAATAACTACCAGTACTTAACTGAGCTTTCACTATGCACCAGTATCTATTTATATTCTCATTTAATTAACACTCCTCTCTCTCACTGACACTGTTAAAACCATCATTTTACTGATGAGGATCTGAATCTTCTAGAAGGTAAATAACTTGCTTGGTTCTCATAGCTAGTAAGTGGTGAAACCAGGACTTGAACCCAGGCCATTCTGGTTGATGATCGCTCTGCTTTCCTGCCTTAACAGAATCCAGGCTTCTGGGATGATCCTTGAGCTTCCTCCCCTAAGATCTTCAGGTCCTGGCCAGCCCAGCCTGGCCCTCCCCAGGATGAGACACCAGGTCTTGGGGCTGCCCAGGAAGGGTTGAAAGACATAGCTACTACCCAGAGAGCTAACATAGGGTAAGTCTATGGTGGGAAAAGCAACCAAAAAACAACAATATCAGTTCCTGATCACCAAGGTTTCTTCATTAGATGCTGATGGACAATTTTAGCTGCACCATGAACATCAACCAAGATGGAAATGACTACAGATAAAGCAGGTTTCAGGCAGAGGGAGGAATTAAGTTTTGGTCCTCTTGAATTTGAGATAGCTGTTCAATACTCAAGGGTAGATGTTGTATACACAGTAGGATACACAAGTCTGAAGTTCAAGCAAGAAGGCTAGAGATATAAATCTGTGAGTCAACAACATCATGGAACCTTGTCTAAAGCAAATGCCAAAGGAGGACCAAATGTGCTTCTTAGCCAGCAGAGTCCCAGTCCTAAAGATTGTGTGAAATGTTTTAGAAAGGTTGATGAGAGCCATGTAGAGGTTTCATTGTTCCCTGTGTTACCACAGTGGCTGCATTATGAAGCTCAAATGTGCCATATTTTCCTTTTCACTGGGATCCCAGTGGGATTCAATGAGTGTGTGAGTGTGTGTGTGTGTGTGATCAGTTGCAACTGCTCAGTGACTGAAATGGTTCATCCTAGGGATTGCCTCTGGGACTCCCTTTTCCTTGGACTTTCGTGGCTGACCAAGGCACTTATAAATGGACACATTCTTTTTGGATATGTTAAAACCATAATCCAGGCCTGGGATCCAACTTGTCTCTTTTCATTGACTTTGTATATTTCTGATATGAAGCACAGACACCAATTTCATACTGTGGTGTGAGGGCCCTCTGATTTCCTTTCTTTCAATATTCTGGGCATAGCAAATGTCACCTTCATTAACTACTCAGTCAGTATGCCTCCCATCCCTGCCCCAGCCGTGCAGACAGAAATTACAGAGAGTGAGGGGGAGGGGGCTCAGGAAGCATGGCCGGAGCTCAGAGCTGTCAGCATGGGGTATCTGAAAAGTACTGACTGATAGAGACATAAAAAGATTTTGTAGCAACATTGAGAACACAGCTGAGGTTGGAAATCATAAATTTGTTCTAGAACCAGTCAGCCTGGCTGTGGAATTTTCTCTAGCTGAATTCCCACAGAGAAGACAAATAGTAGGGCCACTTCAGGGTTGGGAAATGGCCTGACAGGTGCATAGGGAGAGCAAGTGGTGGGTCACTGATGAGACTGTAGCTAGTGGGTCCCAGGCTGGAGAAGGGAGGGAGGAAGACAACAGAAAAACTGACACCCAGAGTGTCCCAGCTCAGACAGGCTGTGGGTGAATCCTCGAGGATCTCCAGGGGACAGAGCATGGGGGAAACCTAGGAATGACAAGTCTAGGACAAGGGAGACTAATGCAGCTAGACAATCCCATGCTGGGTCTGGCTCAGTAACCTCAACTGCCACATTGCCTTCCTCAAGCGAGACAGTGGGAATCCTACACAATCCTCCTTGGCGTCAATACCATACCCTGCCCCTCAGAGATCCCCAGATATCAGGGCTACATGAAACTTCAGTTTCCCAGAAACAACTCAGCCTCTCCAGGAGAATCTCTCCAGTTTCACCTTTTATTAAAATGACACTGGGGTACCTCAGAGCATCAGAGACATAGCTGAAGAAGTAAGTCTCAAGAAAGCAGGAACCAGGAAAGCTTGGACCTTGAGGACTAGAACCAGGACTCAGACACCATCAGGACCCTCACCCTCTCTTTAGCTTCCTTCTCTCCTTTGCTCTGTATATTACTTTTTTTCCTCTCTTAATGAAGAAACGTAAGAGCTTAGACTCTGGAACCAGATACCTGGCATTCTAATCCTAGCTCTGCTCTCCCATTTACCAGCTGAATGACCTGGAGCAAGTTATTTATCCTCTCTGTGCCTCAGTCTCCTTGTGGAGATAATAATAGTACCTACCTCATGCAGTTGCTACAGTAGTAAATACTTTTATACTTTTATAGCACTTGGAAGAGTCCCTGGTCCCTCAGGTTCTGACTCATCCATAGAAGAGTTTGGACACTAAGATGTTAATCAGCAATTTGCCCTCAAGGTTAAAGGTAATAAACTGGGGTCCCATTTAGGCCACTAGTGGGATCCACAGGGATGACCCTCATCGACAGGGTGGAGAGGCAGCAGGAGCTGTGGCCCTACTCAGAGTCAAGCAGGAGACATGTCGTTTTGTTAGGAGCAGGGGAATCTATTCCAAACCTTGGTATTTACTCTCAGACTCTACCATTGCTCCAATTGGTCATCAGTAAGTGACCACACCTACTATGTTAAGGAAAAACTGGGCATCCTGCCCTCTGCTCTTTACCCCACTCTTTCTCTCCTGGTCCCTTCCCATTAGCACTGGAACAAGCTCAGGTGTCTCCTAATCTAGAGACAAATATATCTTCCTAGGCTCCCCCCTTTCTTAGGTCCCCACTTCCCTTCCCAGCTCACTGACTCTATTTCCCCCCTCCCATTTTCAACCCTCTGTTCTCTAGTTCCCACTCTCACTTCTCTCCACCTGCCAAATGCCTGGGGCTCTGCTGCCTTAGACATCACTGCTACCCCCACTTTAAACTCTCTCCTCCCTGGGTTTCCATAGTAACACTCTCCCCAGTAATTCCCCAGCCTCTCCAACAACTCCTTCTCCATGTCCTTTCAATGTTCCTTCCTCTTCGTCCACCCATCCTTGAACAATCCATCTCCCCCCAGGTTCCATCCTCTCTTCACCTTGAAGCCTCCCTGGGCAACCTTATCTACTGTTAAGGTTTTGCTCACCCCCTACACAAGCTAATGATTCTCAAATCTATATCTATCAGCTTAGTCCTCTCTTCTGAATGTCAGGTTATCCATCCACCAACAGCCCATGCAGCTGGAGCCCCTTGAAACACTAACAACTCAGCATGTGGGTTTAGGAGACAGCGCTTAAGGAGAATAATGGAGAGCAGCTGAAGACACTAGAGACGTCTGATCCAGAGGGACAACTCAGATGGATTGTGGTGGTAAACTGGGCCACGGTGGTCAACTGGGAAAGGAACTGGAGATATTCTGTATGGACCCCAAGGGGTCAAATGCAGACCAATGATTAGAAAATTGGAGAAGAAAGATCTCAGCTGAACCTAAAAAAGACCCTTTGGAAGTCAGAGTGGCTCAAAGGTGGACTCAGCTGCCTTAGAAGGTTGTGAGACCTTGATTACTCAGAGCATTCAAGCACCAGGCTTTAAATTCCTTCTGACTGCAGAATTCTGTGAGAAAGCAAAACGGAGCTTATGAAGATTTGACCAAATGCAGTAAAACCTGGTAATACTGGTTCTGGCACCAACTGGGGGTTGGTTTACTGGCTGGAGTCCCTAATCACGTGAAATGGAAATAACAGCAGAGACAATTTAGGAGAGCTGAAGGGACAGAAGAAATTGAATAAACTCTCAGGTGGGGAAGGACTGATAGTCAAAGAGACTCACTGCAACCTGACTCTCTTGGAAGTATTTGCACTTAGTTCTATTTTTATGCAACTGCTCAGTTGATGTGTATTTTGCATTACCATACTGCATAGGGATCTTTGAGCCCTGAATCTGGGTGGAACATAATGACCTGAACAGCAGTCTGGGAAGCACTTTTGTGCCTGAGTCTACAGATCTCTCTACCTTCAGCATAAAAGACAGAAGACTTGAATTACTGTAGGAAAAAGAATGGTTCCCACTTACAGCCAACTCCATGTATCTTCCCATGACAAGACAAGACCCCAGCTCTAGGACACCTCCCTCCCTGCCCATCCTTGGGCCATCCCATCCCATGACATAGATTGTACTTGTGCTTTCTTGCTTACTGGCTTCCCACAACCTCTGTCTCTCTAGAGATGTAGGTTAGAGTGAGGCCAAGGAAGAGAAGGGGGTGGCTGGAAGCTGGCATCTTGCATTTGTACTCTTGCTCTGGATGCTGTAAATCCAAGGTTTGGATAGATATGAAGGAGAAGGAGGTTCAGTCCCTAGCCCCAAAGAACATTGAGGACATAGAAGACCAGGTTTTAAAGTAGGACTTGAACTAAGATAACTTTTTTTCTTTTTTCTCTTTTAAGCCTGGATTCTAGAGCCAACCTTCAGTATACTCCTCTCCATTCCCTCTGCATGACCTACATCTCCTCAGCAGGAGGCAACGAAGCTCTGCCCCCTCAAAATGCTCTCCAGCTCAGCAAGACCTCAATCTTCCATCTGAGTCCCACCCCAGGAGAGGAAGGGGCAGTTAAAGAGTGCTATCTCACTGCTCTCTGCCTCAGTTTCTATGTCTGTCAAGTGGAAATCATAATAACTACCTTTCATGTCCCACAGAATCCCTTTGAGGATAAAATTAGAATTGACCACCTAATTGCTCAACATCCAAGGTTATTCTGAGCAATAGCTTCTCAACGAGAAGTTCAGGGAAGAGCTAATTTGGGGTGAGAGACACTGATACACTGGAGTATGTATCACACACTGGGTATGCCAAGTTTTTAAGTTGAGGCTGGTTCCCCAGGTTACCCAGCACGCCTCAGAACTAATGCCCCTCGATTGATGCCAACTGGTATTTACTCAAAAGAAGAAACATAATTTAATATTATTCCACACAGAATACAATCTGCAAAGACAGATTTCCAGCAAGGAGTAATTCTAACTATGGGGAAATCAGCATACTTCTACTGATAGGACTGAAAAATGACACAGCCTGATGAAAGGCAATTTGCCAACATCTATCAAAACTCCACGTGCAGTTATCCTTTGACCTCACAAATGCACTGCCGGGAATTTATCCCACAAATACACCTACATTCCTACAAATGACGTCAGTTCAAGGTTAGTTATGGCAGGTACAGGTTGTAAAAGCAGAAGACTAGAAATCATCCAGGGATCCATAAATAGGAACTAGTTAAATATACCAGGGTACATCCTTACATGCAATATCTTAGAACGGAACATGGAAAGTTTCTATGCATTGCTGTGGAAAGATTTCCTCTATAGATTGTGTTAGAAAGAGCAGGAAATAAGAATGCATTTTAATATTTTTAGATTTGCTTGTATTTTCACAAAGAGACCCTAGAAGGATTATGTAAGAAATTAATAAGAGAAGTGGGAGGGAGGCTTTTCAATGTACAACTTTTTGTATTGTTTTTATTTTTAAATCATGTGACTATTTTAACTTTGCAAAAAAGAAATAAAGGCAGAAAGAAACCTTCTAGAATGCATTCCAGAAGGGGAAAGAGGACCGGACTGGACAGCAGAAGATCATATTTGATCCTGGCTGGGCCTCTGGTGGCCCTGAATTTCCTGAGCTGAAAGACAAGAGGGGGTGGCCCAGTCTGCAGTCAGGTCTCCCAGGCCCACTCTTCTATAAATAAGAGCCTTTCCCGGATCATGCCCTGGTTTACATCACAGCTACCTTCTGTGCCCTTTCGCTCGTACAAACAACTGCAAGTTGACTGAGCGTGTTCAGCACCACTTTCCAGAGAACGCCCAGACTCTTACAATCCATATTCAGTTACTTCTCATTCTTGCATTATATCTGTCAATCGTCCATGCCCCTTTACCTCTATCTTAGGCTTTATTCAAAGGCTTTTAAATTTACACTTTAACCTAGATGCATCCTTTTACAAAGCAATTTGGTCATAAAAGGTAAATCATAAAAGTTTAATACAGCTTCCTGTTTCTTGGGTAATTACCTTCGATGTAACAAAGTCCAGTTCTTTTCATTCATTTGGAGTTACTTCAGTTAAGGGTTGTGGGAATGTGGGTACAGGGGTTATAGAAGCCTGTGGGCATGGGATATGGAAGCTGAGATGAGCTGGGTTGCTCTGTTGCATCACAAGACAGAGGGCAAGAGGGGCCTGAGAAGGCAGTGGCCGTGCCTGGGGCTTTTCCGTGCTACGCAGGACTGAAGCCCTGCTGAGAACTGAGGGTTGTCCAAGCAGATGTGCTGCATGAGAGGAGGCAGAGAGGGGTGGGCAGAAGGCTAAAGGGGACTAGAGGAGCTCTATGAGTGTAAGGCACCAACTCAAGGTTGGGTCTGGGCACAGCTACAGAGACGGGGGCTCAACCATCATATCTGGCCTAGTGCCTGATGCTGGTGTAGACAGTGTTGGTATAACCCACCAAGACACCCAGAGAATCCAGCACCTCTGTTTTCTTCTTTTTTTCTTTAAACATCACTTTTGTCCAGGGGTACCTGGATGGCTCAGTCAGTTAAGTGCCGACTCTTGTTTTCAGCTCCAGTCATATCAGGGTCATGATCTCAGGATCTTGAGATGGAGACCCATGTGGGGCTCCATGCTCAGCGTAGATTCGGCTCAAGATTCTCTCCCCCTCCCCCTCCCCCTCTGCCCTTCCCTCCCACCCACCCCCATGCGCTCTCCTTTCTCTCTCTCTCAAATAAATAAAATCTTTAGAAAAAAAAATTTTGTCCAAAAACTTAAAATTTCTGAATTAAAAAAATCCATTTTGTCATCCAAACATGAATCTTTTCATTTCTCTGTGTTTACTTCCAGGCCCTAATCGTAAGAACTTACTTTTCCAGAAATGGAATAGTTGTGTAGGCAAACTTCTACAGTTTTCATTTGACATTACCTTATAAGCCCGTGGTCTCAAAGTCTTCATAACGGTTATATTAATGATTGAATAATATTCCATTGCAAAAACACACTATGGTTTAGTTTACCATTTCCCTATTATCATGGAGCTCCTTGTACATTTAGCTTCCCTATCCTTAAAATTTGTCCTTACATTATATTCTGAGCAGGGGGATAACTAGGTTAAAGGATATGAACGCATTGGACATCTTCATTACTTTCTTACTTTTTTTCCTCTCCTGACTTTATCCTGTCTCTTGTCATGGAGTTTACTAATACAATCAGGCAGGTTATCTCGTTGTGTCTGTCCATGTCTCTTGGTCAGTATTTGGGGTGGAGGCATTGTTTTCTTACCTATTTGAATAAGCTTTTTTAAACTTGAGTTTAAGTTACCATGACTGCAGTTTTTATTTAAGAAGTTATGCTTATTCATTATAAAACTCAGAACGTCTTTTATAAATTTTTGTATAATCTATCACATTGACACATAATCTTATTGTTTTCTCATTTATCTAAATTCTTTTTAAAACTTTCCATTATTATCTATCAATCTTTTTCTTTATTATTTTTTTCTGTAGCTTCAATTCTTATAAAGTTATTCTCCATAATAGAAACAAGGACTCTACTCTTTGTTAGGTTTTCCATGATTTGATTTAGATGTTTAATAAGCTGTTAGGCCTGGAGTTTACTTTAGCGTGTGGTGTGAGGGCCCTGGGAAGGAGTAGAACCCAGTCTTGATGGACTGTATTTATCTTATAACTATTTTCTAATGTACACAGTCCCACTTCTGGGAAGTCAGTTCGGCAAATTATCTGGCAGGAGTAGTTATTTTTAGGTCAACCAGTCAGCTTACACATTGCTTTACAAGACCAGGCCTCAATTTGTCCAGGTTTGAGTCCTGATTTACCCTTCTGTATTCCTTACAGCAACTAGCCTCATGCCTTCCATGTGGCAAATGTTAATCCAACCTGATTTGATATCAGAATGAAAAGAGCAGCACAGATCTGTTGTCTAAAAGAATCATCCAGAAGCTGAAGGGTACTGTTTTTAACCATCAGGACCTATCCCGACCAGTCAGTCTTTCCCAGGTTCTTGTTAGGGGTAGGATGGGAATGCCAACAAAGAGGGGCAGGGGCATAGCTAGTAGGGCAGGGCTGTGGGGCAGACAACCTTGACTTCGAATTCTGTATCTACCACTTCCTAGAGGGGTTCTCGAGCAAACTGAGGGCTGGGTTCCTCATCTGTAAAAAGAATACAAAGAGTTCCTGGTATGGCCAAAATAAGGGTCAGCAATAAGACACAGCACTCAGGGGCGCCTGGGTGGCTCAGTCGTTAAGCGTCTGCCTTCGGCTCAGGTCATGATCCCAGGGTCCTGGGATTGAGCCCCACATCGGGCTCCCTGCTCCGCGGGAAGCCTGCTTCTCCTTCTCCCACTCCCCCTGCTTGTGTTCCCTCTCTCGCTGTCTCTCTCTCTGTCAAATAAATAAATAAAATCTTTAAAAAAAAAAAAAGACACAGCACTCAGCCTGGTGCCTGGCCCTGGGAAGGGGCTCAGTGTGTGGCCACAATTATCATCTTCCCTGCTTCCTTTATGTCCTGGAAAATCTAAATGCATAACCCTTGAGGCTGAAGGATGTGCATGGTGACGAGAAAGGGTGGGTATCAAGAAGGAAGTGTGAAATGATCCAACACCACTTGCCC